>NC_064921.1:821397738-821719405 GCF_023897955.1 Schistocerca gregaria | reverse complement strand
TTTTTGTAAAGAAATATTAAATTTTATTTTCTTGCATTCACAATTTGTATGAAAAAAATAATAATTTGAAAATTGGTGAACGTGATACGAAAATTTTTTCAGGTTTAATAACTTTTCTAAGTATTTTAAAAGAAATTAAGTTGTTTAGACCTGAAAAGTAGTTGTTTTGTTAAGTTTTGTTTAAGTTCTAGTCAGCTAGCTCACGAGGAACGAATCAGCTAGTGAGCTAGAACTGAGACATAATCTACCAAAACGTCCTACTCTCATTGTCTATAGAAAATCTAACACCCATGCATATTGAACCAGATGTGGAATATTTTTAAGCTGCACTGAAGAGCCAAAGAAACTGGGAGAGGCATGAGCATTCAAATACAGAGAGATGTAAACAGGCAAAATACGGCGCAGCTGCTGGGAACACCTACGTAAGACAAAAGAGTGTCTGGTGCAGTTGGTAGATCGGTTACTGCTACTACAATGGCACGTTACAAAGATTTAAGTGAGTTTGACCGTGGCGTTATAGTAAACTCAGGAGCGATGGGACGCAGCATCTTCGCGGTAGCGATAAAGTGGGGATTTTCCCGGTTGGCCATTACACGTGTGTACCGCGAACATCAGGAATCCAGTAAAACATTAAATCTCCGACATGGCCGCGGCAAGAAAAAGATCGTGCCAGAATGGGATTAATGACGACTGAAGATAATCGTTCAGCATTACAGGCTTCCACAAATTTCTGCAGATTTCAATGATGGGCCATCAGCAAGTGTCAGTATACGAACCATTTAACGAAACTTCATCGATATGTGCTTTAAGAGCAGAAGGCTTTCTCGTGTACCGTTGATGACTGCACAACACAACGCATTACGCCATGCATTTGCCCGATAACACCGAAATTGCAGTCTTCATTACTGGTAACATATTGCATGGTCGGACGATTCTCGTTTCAAATTGTGTCAAGCGGATGGACGTGTATGGCTATGGACATTTTCTCATGAATCCATGAACCCTGCATTTTAGCTGGGGACTGTTCAAACCGGTGGACGCTCTGCAATGGTTTGGGGCGCCTGCAGCTGGAATGATACGGGACCCCTGATACGCCTAGATACGGCTCTGGCAGGTGACACGTACGTAAGCATCCTGTCTGATCACTTGCATCCATTCGTGTCTATTGTGCCTTCCGACGGACTTCGGCAACTCCAGCAGGACAGTTCCACACCCCACACGTCCAGAATTGCTACACAGTGCCTCCAGGAACACTCTTCTGAATTTAAACACTGACGCTGGCCACCAAACTCCGCGGACATGAACGTTTTTGATCATATCTTACATGCATTGGAACGTGCTTGGAAGTAATCTCCAACCCCTCGCACTCATACGGAATCATGGTGTCATTTCCCTCTATTATGGGAATCGATAATGGTGCTGACTAGTTGTTCCTGTTATCGTTATTGATATTGGCAAGATATCGGCCGCAGGGATTCCAAGACTTTCGATAATGTTTAACCTTCAAATTTGAAGTCGATAACATATGACAAAACAAATATTTTTCTTCGTGTTATATAATTAAAGATTAATAATTTCGAATTTCTGCTTTACTTCTAATGTGAAACCTTGATTCTTGCCAAATGTCTTGGTTCTAAGTCAATGGGAAGTACCCTATAGATTTTGGTGAGTGAGGTTTCGAGTATCAAAATATGTGATAATCGGCCAATTCTTTTGATAGTATTGACTTAGAAGCTTAAATTTTTACATTGCGAAGGGGCCATAGACCTTGAATATGATACGCCAACTTGTTACAAAGAAAGTTTTTCTTAAGGGATGGACACACAAACAGACGGATGAAAAATAACCAAAAATAATTTTTCGTGTTATAGTTTTACAAATTAAGCATTTTCCGAATTTTTTTGCTTTACAATTGTACTGTGAATCCTTGTTTCTAACAAATTTCATGATTCTAGGTCAACGGGAGTATCCTATAGGTCTTGATGAATGAGTTTTGCGAATATGGAAATATGTGACATACATAGCTGTATCTTTTGATTGCATCGACTTGGAACCTTAAAATTTTTACACCACTTAGAGACCACAGCCCTGTCTGGCTGCTGGGGCAACACTGGGATCCGCTGCGCATGATGGGAGACAGAACTCGGTGGTGGGGCAGGGGGAGGGATAGCAGTGTCGACTGGGGGACGCTAAAGTGCTACCTGTGGGAGCTTACAGGCACCATGGAGAGCGAGTAGGGCAGCTAGGTGCAGGCCGGAGGTTAGACGGAGGGTGGGGTGGGGGATTAACGGAAAAGGAGTCTAATAGAAAGGCTGTCGGTACATTGGTGAATAGAGGTCTGTGTAGTGCTGGAATGTGTGCATGCAAGGGGCTAGAGAGTAGGACAAAGACTAACGACAGTTGAGGACAGGAGGGTTACAGGAACGTAGAACATACTGCAGGGAGAGTTCCCACTTGAGCAGTCCAGAAAAGCTGTTGCTCGTGGGAAGGATCGAGGTGGTGCAGGCTGTGAAGCAATCATTGACATGAAGAAAGTTGTGCTGGCAGCATGCTCAGCAATGTGGTGGTCCAGCTGTTTCTTGGCCACAGTTTGTCAGTGGCCATTCATGCAGACAGACAGCTTGTTAGCAGTCACGCCCACATAAATGCAACACAGTAATTGCAGCTTAGCTTTTGGATCACTTGACTTGTTTCACAGGTGGTCCTGCCTTTGATGGACTGGAGTAGGTGATGGTGGAAGTGTGACGCTACAACGCAGTCGTTGCTATGAATTTTTTCGCTTACGTAACACATGGAACGGTTTGTTTACGATGTATTGTCTAGTGTAAATATGTATTGGAAATACTATGTTTAAATTATGTAATATTTAACACTGGCAAGTCAGGGCATATTTATTTAACGTTGAAATCAGAGAGATTGTTTTGTCGTGCCGCTGGGTGTGGGAGCGCGCTAGCGAGCAGTAGTAGCAGTGACGCCGTGCTCGGAGTAAGGTGTACAGTCGAATGCTGCTATTCCTAGCTATGTTACATCTAACGGCTAGTGTATGGATCTAAGTACGACGGGAAAGTAATGGTCGGCATATCTGGAAGCATGACCGGGTAAGTTATTATGGATTAATGGGCATAGTGCTGAAGAAACGAGGCCTTAAACGTGAAGCGCACTGTGGGCCCAAGTCGCAACAGTAAAAGCCCACTGACACATTGTGTCGCCTCCGTGGGCTTCCGTCGATCCACCGACCACGAGGGAAATAAGATCTACGTAATTTTCGTAGGATAAAACTGTAGAAGGCTTGCCAGTGACTGTGGTTTTCTCTGGAGGTGAAAATTAATAACAAGCATTGTATAATGAAGTGTTGCATTCCACCCAACAATAACACCAAGATTGAACCGAGTGTGTCACGCCACAATCAAGAGAAAATATGTTAATTATCAAATTATTAGCATAGACGGTGAATAGTAAATTTCAGACTGTTATGAACGATTGGTTATTATAGTTAACTGTTGCACTTAATAACCTTATTCCTACCTTAGTAACTTAATAATGGACTGAAGTATTAAATTGATTATTAGGATTTATTTCCATGCATATTCAGCTGAAGTGGCCAGCCGGTGTGACCCAGCGGTTCTAGGCGTTTCAGTCTGGAACCGCGCGACTGCTACGGTCGCAGGTTCGAGTCCAGCCTTGGGCACGGGTGTGTGTGATGTCCTTAGGTTAGTTAGGTTTAAGTAGTTCGTAAGTTCTATGGGACTGATGACCTCAGATGTTAAGACCCATAGTGCTCAGAGCCATTTGAACCATTTTTTCAGCTGAAGTTAGTTCAAGGATAATTCATGAAATTATAAAGCTTACTCCACCCGACAATCGCCCAATTAATGAATTATTATCATTCAAAACATAATTAATCAATTATTGGCAATATATTTCATTATCAGTAGATTAAACTGTGCAAAGTACGTAATTTTAAAGACAGAATGACAGTCCATTATTCAAAATCTAGATAGATAATTACCTGTGTTGTCAGCTTTGCACTTGGCTGACAAGTTATGAACAAAATAACAATCAAACTACTTATTGAAAGTTAGCCACTAATGTTTAAGTGTAGTTAGTCTGTTACGACATTATTTTATATGACTACTGAGCCTGACACAGCACTCATGTAAAGGTTCACGTTCCACTTGCAGCGCTACAAACAGGTAACCTTTATCTTTGGCACAATTATTCACGTACTTAACAGTACTGTCGCTCATAAGTTGAGCTGGCGACAGATTTTTTAATTGCTTTTACAACTTAATCATTTCTTTCGGCAAAATTTCCACTGTCAAATTTATTTCCAATTTATTACCATCATTTCTATTATTACGAAATTACTCATTCAATAACGATCTAGTTGTAACGTCTCCTGTTTCCCGCGGAATAATCATTATTTACTTCACATTCGGATGCCTTATCCCGACACGGGGCAAAATTCATAGTTCACGGTCATTGTTAACTTGTAATTTCGCAAATCCCGGGAAGTTGGGGGGTGTTATAGAAGGACGTATGGGACAGTTGTTGCATCTAGGACTGTTACGGGGATATGTGCCATGAGGCATGGGGTTGGGAGTAGTATGTGATGTATTCTTTCCTGAAGACAAATCGTTTGCAAGCGTTGTCGTGGAGCGTCGATGTTCACGGATTTTGCCGTTCCTCTCAGGACGTGGAGCAGTTCGTATCTCCGTACCAGCACAGTGAGGACCCAGAGAGAGACTTCCGCCAGCTGCTGCAGAGTGAGGGCTACCAGGTGCTGCGCTGTGACGTAGCGCCGGAGATGGTCTTCTTCCCGAGTGAGATGCAGCGTAGAGGTGAGCAGCTCCTTTACCTTTAGTGTCAGCCAGTGTCTCAGAAACAACGCTTTACATGTGCCTGAGTGCAGCTAACGCCAAACCTCCAGCTGTCCGACACTCAAACCTGTACCAATCGTTGTATATCGATAGTGTGTCAACCAAAGCTCCAATTTAGTTTGTACTATGTGCTGTCGTCTAGTAGAACGACGTAAACGTTAATTAAAAGCAACAGGAGAATTATGGAGCACACAAAAAGCATTCCGATCAGTAACTATCAGGTATAGTTTCCGTGGGGAAGTTGGTAGAGCAATAAATCTTTGTACTAAGCATACTGGGTGTAAAACCCAATGACTGCAATTTTTCTTTACTATATTACGAGTGAAAGTGTTATATGGTACTACGTCATGTTTATAGAACTGTGCACTTGGCAGTCTGTTTTCGCTTCGTTTCATTGAAAGCAGGTGGTAAACCTACAGAGTACATTTGCAATATCACAGAATATACAACCAGAACAAAAAGGAAGAAACAGTTGCATCACATGTGCAGAAGTAATAATAATAATAATAATAATAATGGTCACAATAATAAAAGTAATGGCCGTAATAATAAAGAGCGTGATCCATAAAGGAATTAAGGCTTCACGGTACTGGCTGCTTAAGGAGAAGTGTATGAAGAAAATTACTATTGTTCACCAAGCACATTTGATAAAACTTACATTTGTGCATCCACCCTGAAGATTGCCGAATGAAAGATTGTGCCTGAAACAGAACTTTGTCGAAGTTTTTAAGCCATTATCTACCGGTGACGCTGAGAACTATGCGAAGGTGGAGAACCAAACTGACTGTATGTGACGTGCTGCAGCTTAAGATTTTTCCGTTGTTGCTGACTAATCTCTTCCGAAGGATCTAGAGCACCATCACACATTTTATGCGTCATATACTTGTACACTCTGAAGCAACGAACATCGGACGGTTGATAAATGAAGGTTGTGTTTGCTGGAATTACGTGAATTGCGATTTTGTTTCCTGGTAGGTTATTTTGTGCATGCTTGTCACGAAGAACACTAATGTCTTCGTGGGGTCCATACGAATCCAGTATTAGCAGAAGTTTCTCCCATATAAATTTCACGCTTAAACACTTAAAAGAATTTTTAATCAAAGGTGAGCGAACCCGGGACCTATGGTACGACGACCTCACACTCTACCAACTAACACACCCCGAGATCTACAAAACAATCGCTCACAGATATGCTTTTCCAGTGTTCTGTAGTGTTACTTTTAATTACCGTTTACGCATCTTCTACCAGATGACAGCACGCAGCTCGAACTAAATTGGTGTTTTGGTTGATGCTCTATCGACATACAATATGTGGTACCGATCTGAGTGTGTGACATCTTGGAGGTTTGGGTGAAAGCAGCAATAGTGGGTCCAAACTGTAAATCAAATGCTTTTACAGACCCCCTGCCTCTCTAGTCGCTAATCGCTTATCTAGTGTGCATTCGTTGCTCAGTATGTGTGCAGGTTAAACATTACAATGTTATTAATGATGAACCCCTCGATGTGATGTTATAACTACCCGGACTTGGTAGACTGGTCTCAGGGAATATGAAGATACTTGTCTTCCAGCTGTTGTGGAGAAATTTTCTCTCGCAGCAACATTGACCTCTGCTGGTGCGAAGATGATGTGCCCTCAGGCTTCTGTGGAGAAAATTATTCTCGCATCAGTTCCGGACAATGTCTAGTCAGCCCGGCAGTGTTTTTGGTGGCCCAGTTCCAGGACAAGCTGGTTGCAGGTTTGACCCAACTTCTCGTAGAACGAGCCATAGGAGCAGATGTGCAGAGTGTTTCATAGTGTCGTTGTTGGTTGGTTTTCTTGTCATAGGAGAGACTTCAATTAAAACTAGATAATGAGTGCCAATTATCCTCCCTCCATTGGGGGTGAACAACATAACTTACTGAGAGGAATGGTGTGTGTGTGTGGAAGGGGGTGGAGGGGGGGGGGGGGAGGGCTGTACTACTTTACACACAGTTTGAACATTTCATTACAAATTTATTTGAGAATACAAAAACATTAACCTGAAGACAATCTTCATTACTAAATTTTTGCTCTGTTTAAATATCACAACGCAATCATTCAACTGGTAAACAACACTCATAAGATTTAATGTCTGCAGAATTAAAGTCTGCTGCAAGTCAAGACACAGTTACCAAAACACAAGCTCATTTAAACATTGTTGTCGGCATCGTGTTGTCGTTTTGTCTTCTCGGGGATTCCGAGCTACGCGTACTGTAGCTTATAGCAGACTGACTGCCTTACCTGTTTCATTTTTGGATATGCTGGTTCTTGTACTTCTCTTCTCGCAGGTCATCTTGTTGCATCCCTTGCTTGTTTTTCTTGCTGTTGTTGCGTGGGGTGCTCGTAACTAATGAAGCAGAAGGTCCGACCACCTCGTAGTCGTTCGCCGGTGCACCTGGTTGCCCAGGCTACTGACGAGACAGTTTTCCGAGTTACGCGCTGACGCGCAAAATTTCCTTGCAAGTTGCCCGAACAGATCTCTTAGCATCGGAATTCACGCAATCCTGTGAAGCTGTCCGTCAATATTTATTAGCTCAGACATTTAGGACAATATTTATCAATTCTGTAAGACATCTTGTTCAGTACAATTACTAAAATCTTTAAATAAATTCTTGTAACACATCCAGTCATTACAAAATTGTCAGACATGCTCCCAGATCTACACTATGGCCTCCAATAAAACAAATGTGAGCAAATTCTGACTGCCGTCTTATATGGTGTACTGCAACGAGGCAGATTGAACCTTCAATAGCATTCAGTTCCCTTACTCTAATACGGTAAGTAATCCATCAACAACAAAAGGAAAGCAGGTTAACATTTAGAAGGGCACTCTCAAAACGAACATGTATTAATACCACGGAAAGCAGTAACTACTGCAACCTACATCCTTCTGAATCTGCTTAGGGTATTCATCTCTTGGTCTCCCTGTTATTTTTATCCTCCTAGGACTTTTGGATGGAGGAGGTGGACAGACAGGTGGAGAAAATAGAGACAGAGAATAAGGAAGAGGAAAAGGACAGAGAGAGATGAGGAAGGCAGAGATGAAATAGTAGAGGAATGGTACAAATACATATCAGGGAAATGCTGGGTACTCATCATTTAAACATACGTAAAGTTGCTGTTATTAGTCAATTAATCGTTTGCTGACACACAAGACAACAACACTTCGTCATGCAATTAATTACAGGGTCACAACTCTGGGGTCGGTGATGGTGGCAGTAGTCTCGAAAAGAGAACAGTCGACACGAAGTCGAATGGTGCCGACTTCCACCGGTCAGAATTTTTTTTTTTTTTTGGGGGGGGGGGGTGAGAACAGCATCCAACTAATCATGGCCTTTCTACAGCTAGTATATTGTAGGTGTGTAACGTGTAGGTTTCTGATTAATAATAATATCAGTACATATGCGGCCCCAGGTGCCACCTGTGAAGGAAATGATTCCTGGAGATTGACTATGACCGTGAAGCTGTAATCAGAAATGGTTTAAAGAAAAACTACATGAAATAAATTAATATTGTGTAAACCCCACGAACCCGTTTTACTTCCGGAAACTTCAAAAGCACACCTCTATATGAGAAGTTTCCCGACCCTGTTAAAATACTGATGATAAAATCCTTTGATGTTGGAAAACAGTAAAACAATCTGAAGATAATTTGATAAATAATGACACAATGTACTGTAGCTTTGCTTACCAGTAATAGTTAAACCCTGATCAATATGCATCTAAACATGAATGAATGGAAATATTACATTAAAATCGCGTACTATGACAGTTGTCGGATTCAAAGTTTCTTCTAATACGCTAACTTGAACCAATGGCGAATAAGCTACATCTTAGTAATTGGTCGGTGTAAATAACTTCAATGGAAGATGCCTCACCTTACACTTCTGGCCACATTTCGCCAATGCAACACATAAATTCTCCTGTCTAAATTACTGTATATACACATCGAAGCACACCCTTCCAAAAGACACGTACAATGCATGCATATTTGTTTACAAATGTGGCAGTATACACGTGATGTGTTACGACAGCAAAAGGAACCTGTGACCACTGAAGGCAGTGTCACAAGTTCCTCCAAAAATCATACAAATGTAATACTTACTAATGTAAATCCACCCGATGATGGAGGTTTAAACCTTCTAAACGCGTCGTGGAAATAAATAAAACGGTGACTGGTAACAGTGACATTTTTGTTTCATTTAATGTCTGTAACAGTCAAGGTAAAGCGTAACCTAAAAATGTTCACATTTAAAGTGCATGCAACGACTATTACAAATACACTGAAAAGCGAAACCAAATAGATGATGGGAGTTACTGCTGTTAGTGATCGAGTCAACGATCATTAAAGGTGAACAATCTTTACAATACACTACTTTTAATTACAAACATTAGTCTGCTACAGAGCATAAAGCAATTAAATTGCTTACAATTGTGTTTCTCGAAGTGGGGAACATTTTTTGAGTTTTATCTATTCCGGTTCGTCGTGCTGTGGCGACGGCGGTGTAAGCAATGTGAAGTTGCTGATATGACTATTGTAAGTTCATCCAGTCATGTCCCTGGCATTAAAATATCCTCGTTCTTTTCATGCTGTTTTGGCTGGCAGTGGTAATAAGTGACGTAGCATCCATTTGTCGTAGGCCGGAGCAAAGTAACTGCTGCTGTAGCACCTGAAGGTGGTATTAGTTCACCTGCAACTTTCACAGGGGATATTTTGGCACAGTCCACATCGTGTTTAAATTAACCTTTCACTTGCTATACTTTCCCAGTCTACCGTTAACAGTCATGGTTGACAATAACACTTTTCTCACGAAAACAGTCACTAATATAGCAAAACAGTTCACAGTTTCCACATTGGCAGTTAGTGTTTTAGCACATGTCATATATCGTAGTCAAGAAAAGGCGCAATATTAGATTCACAATTTATGTAATGCTGCTCAATTCTAAACCGACGACTATACTGTCTGTTCACGAGGGCATTGTCACTGCCACACTCATCGTTCTCCAAAACCAACAGCGTTTGCATAATACAACGTCCGTTTAGAACATCCACCATAAAGTCAGATTTTAAACATGTGTAACACAAGAATGTCCGATAGAGGCACACACACTCCATGTGGTACACTATATAGCCAAATGAAAATATCCTACGTCATCAGAAACATATCTATGGAGTACAAGGTAGTAAAAGAAAGAAATAAGTTATATATCGTTGTTAGTCATGGCATCACACACCCCACAATGCCAGTATTGGCTGTTCTACAGAAAAGTATGACGACCACTAAAACAGAATTAACTACCGCCCAACAATGTAAGTATTGGCTCTTAAAGAGAAATGTTTGCGACCACTCATCTAGAATTAAGTAAAGGAAGAATCTTGAGGAAATGTAATTCATTCACGAAGCGAGTACCTTACAAAACACTCTTAAGCTTACTCGCGAGTTCTGCTCATCAGTCTAAGATCCTTACCAAGTTGGGTCAACAGACCAGGTAGAGCCAGTAAGGAGCAGCGCGTTAAGTAGACGAGAGAGCATTGCAGAAATGCTAAACAAACGCCAGTGCCAGACATTGCAGGATAGCCGTTGTTTATTTATTCCATGGTGCTAACATTCCAAAATTAATCGCATCTGCCCTTTGAATATTCCCTGAAAATTTGTATTTTAGACTTCATTGTTATTACTCTTTGAACATGGTTATGGTCTCGTTAAAATAAGTGTACCTTTCCAATTATATGCCCGTGTTTGGTTCAGTTGATAGTGCATGCATGTAATATCAACAGGTCAGTTATGGCAAAAACCTCGCCACTCTTGTTGTTATTGTAGTGATCTTCAATCTGATGGCAGGTTTGATGCAGTTCCCCACACTAGTCAATGTTGTGCAAGTCTTTTCATCTCTGCGTGATTACTCCAATCTATGAACCTGCTACCTCTATTTTAAATAAAGCGTCTACTATTCCAACCGTCTCTACCTGTCCTATCATCATGAATCTCGATGCTACCACTTCCCATTTCCACATCTGTTTCGTCGTCAATATATTGCTCGCGATCGAAATTTCTAATCCCTTGTAGACTTCAGTTAAGATACACAGACTGATTATTACTCCTTCCAGAAGCATTCTCATCACTTTTATCTAATTCCAATAACTGTAATAAACTCCGACAACCTAAGTCATCTTTCACTCAAGCAGCTAGAATAATTTGGTGTAAATGTGACAAAAGTTTCATTACACAGATACGAATCGACGTAGCGAGACTATAAGGACTGTATAAGAATTGATTTTTCAATAACATATGTTCAAATACCCCCCCATGAACCATGGACCTTGCCGTTGGTGGGGAGGCTTGCGTGCCTCAGCGATACAGATGGCCGTACCGTAGGTGCAACCACAACGGAGGGGTATCTGTTGAGAGGCCAGACAAACGTGTGGTGCCTGAAGAGGGGCAGCAGCCTTTTCAGTAGTTGCAGGGGCAACAGTCTGGATGATTGACTGATCTGGCCTTGCAACATTAACCAAAACGGCCTTGCTGTGCTGGTACTGAGAACGGCTGAAAGCAAGGGGAAACGACAGCCGTAATCTTTCCCGAGGACATGCAGCTTTACTGTATGATTAAATGATGATGGCATCCTCTTGGGTAAAATATTCCGGAGGTAAAATAGTCCCCCATTCGGATCTCCGGGCGGGGACTACTCAGGAGGATGTCGTTATCAGGAGAAAGAAAACTGGCGTTCTACGGATCGGAGCGTGGAATGTCAGATCCCTTAATCGGGCTGGTAGGTTAGAAAATTTAAAAAGGGAAATGAATAGGTTAAAGTTAGATATAGTGGGAATTAGTGAAGTTCGGTGGCAGGAGGAACAAGACTTCTGGTCAGGTGACTACAGGGTTATAAACACAAAATCAAATAGAGGTAATGCAGGAGTATGTTTAAGAATGAATAGGAAAATAGGAATGCGGGTAAGCTACTACAAACAACACAGTGAACGCATTATTGTGGCCAAGATAGATACGAAGCCCACACCTACTACAGTAGTACAAGTTTATATGCCAACTAGCTCTGCAGATAACGAAGAAATTGAAGAAATGTACGATGAAATAAAAGAAATTATTCAGATAGTGAAGGGAGACGAAAATTTGATAGTAATGGGTGACTGGAATTCGAGTGTAGGAAAAGGGAGAGAAGGAAACATAGTAGGTGAATATGGATTGGGGCTAAGAAATGAAAGAGGAAGCCGCCTTGTAGAATTTTGTACAGAGCACAACTTAATCATAGGTAACACTTGGTTTAAGAATCATGAAAGAAGGTTGTATACGTGGAAGAACCCTGGAGATACTAAAAGGTATCAGATAGATTATATAATGGTAAGACAGAGATTTAGGAACCAGGTTTTAAGTTGTAAGACATTTCCAGGGGCAGATGTGGACTCTGACCACAATCTATTGGTTATGACATGTAGATTAAAACTGAAGAAACTGCAAAAATGTGGGAAATTAAGGAGATGGAACCTGGATAAACTGAAAGAACCAGAGGTTGTACAGAGTTTCAGGGAGAGCATAAGGGAACAATTGACAGGAATAGGGGAAAGAAATACAGTAGAAGAAGAAAGGGTAGCTCTGAGGGATGAAGTAGTGAAGGCAGCAGAGGATAAAGTAGGTAAAAAGACGAGGGCTGCTAGAAATCGTTGGGTAACAGAAGAAGTATTGAATTTAATTGATGAAAGGAGAAAATATAAAAATGCAGTAAATGAAGCAGGCAAAAAGGAATACAAACGTCTCAAAAATGAGATCGACAGGAAGTGCAAAATGGCTAAACAGGGATGGCTAGAGGACAAATGTAAGGATGTAGAAGCTTATCTCATTAGGGGTAAGATAGATACTGCCTACAAGAAAATTAAAGAGACCTTTGGAGAAAAGAGAACCACGTGTATGAATATCAAGAGCTCAGATGGCAACCCAGTTCTAAGCAAAGAAGGGAAGGCAGAAAGGTGGGAGGAGTATATAGAAGGTTTATACAAGGGTGATGTACTTGAGGACAATATTATGGAAATGGAAGAGGATGTAGATGAAGACGAAATGGGAGATACGATACTGCGTGAAGAGTTTGACAGAGCACTGAAAGACCTGAGTCGAAACAAGGCCCCCGGAGTAGACAACATTCCATTAGAACTACTGACGGCCTTGGGAGAGCCAGTCATGACAAAACTCTACCAGCTGGTGAGCAAGATGTATGAGACAGGCGAAATACCCTCAGACTTCAAGAAGAATATAATAATTCCAATCCCAAAGAAAGCAGGTGCTGACAGATGTGAAAATTACCCAACTATCAGTTTAATAAGTCACAGCTGCAAAATACTAACGCGAATTCTTTACAGACGAATGGAAAAACTGGTGGATGCGGACCTCGGGGAGGATCAGTTTGGATTCCGTAGAAATGTTGGAACACGTGAGGCAATACTGACCTTACGACTTATCTTAGAAAAAAGATTAAGAAAAGGCAAACCTACGTTTCTAGCATTTGTAGACTTAGAGAAAGCTTTTGACAATGTTGACTGGAATACTCTTTTTAAAATTCTAAAGGTAGCAGGGGTAAAATACAGGGAGCGAAAGTGTATTTACAATTTGTACAGAAACCAGATGGCAGTCATAAGAGTCGAGGGGCAGGAAAGGGAAGCAGTGGTTGGGAAAGGAGTGAGACAGGGTTGTAGCCTCTCCCCGATGTTATTCAATCTGTATATTGAGCAAGCAGTAAAGGAAACAAAAGAAAAATTTGGAGTAGGTATTAAAATTCATGGAGACGAAGTAAAAACTTTGAGGTTCGCCGATGACATTGTAATTCTGTCAGAGTCGGCAAAGGACTTGGAAGAGCAGTTGAACGGAATGGACAGTGTCTTGAAAGGAGGATATAAGATGAACATCAACAAAAGCAAAACGAGGATAATGGAATGTAGTCAAATTAAATCGGGTGATGCTGAGGGAATTAGATTAGGAAATGAGACACTTAAAGTAGTAAAGGAGTTTTGCTATTTAGGAAGTAAAATAACTGATGATGGTCGAAGTAGAGAGGATATAAAATGTAGACTGGCAATGGCAAGGAAAGCGTTTCTCAAGAAGAGAAATTTGTTAACATCGAATATAGATCTAAGTGTCAGGAAGTCATTTCTGAAAATATTTGTTTGGAGTGTAGCCATGTATGGAAGTGCAACATGGACGATAACTAGTTTGGACAAGAAGAGAATAGAAGCTTTTGAAATGTGGTGCTACAGAAGAATACTGAAGATAAGGTGGATAGATCACGTAACTAATGAGGAGGTATTGAATAGGATTGGGGGGAAGAGAAGTTTGTGGCACAACTTGACTAGAAGAAGGGATCGGTTGGTAGGACATGTTTTGAGGCATCAAGGGATCACAAATTTAGCACTGGAGGGCAGTGTGGAGGGTAAAAATCGTAGAGGGAGACCGAGAGATGAGTACACTAAGCAGATTCAGAAGGATGTAGGTTGTAGTAGATACTGGGAGATGAAGCAGCTTGCACAGGATAGAGTAGCATGGAGAGCTGCATCAAACCAGTCTCAGGACTGAAGACAACAACAACAACAACAACATGTTCAAATAATCAAGCAGGACTGTATAAACCACAATTGCAAAAATTTTACATCATTACAAGTCCGTGTTTAGGTCAGTGTTGTGCTGCCTCAGACCAATAAGCAGGCAGGCATATAGGCCTAAACACCTCAAAGGATTCACAATTTCTAGTCAATATATGTATCTGCACAGAAAATTCACTTTCCAAGTAACTGTACACAAATTCAGTCTTTTCGCCAGCAGGGAGACTAGGCAGAAGTACAAAATCAAATTGCTGCAACAAACATGAGGATGAATGACAACTGCTGTATTCCAGACATGTAAGGAATTACTATAAGCAAATTCAGACCCACCCTCATAAATTTCATTCCCTTCATCAAGATCTCTATGACTACACTTGGTTCTTCAAATCCGTAATGGCACAAAAGATCTGGTACGTCTTCATGATCTGAATCCATATCAATGTGCAGTACGTGATGCCTACTGTAACAGCGACATGCAGTACCTTCACTTAACCTTTCTTCAGTCATAGACAATCTTGTCCTAATTCCCTCTTCCTCCTGGTAATTTCCATCTTCGTTACCTTAAACCTCAACAGTGATATCATCTGTTCATACTCACAAATAGAGTAAAACCATAACAGTAATAACCTAATTCATGAACTTTCTTATCCATTTTAGTAATCTCTTCCTTACCCTCTGACATTTTTTTAAACTAAGCCTTGACTTTTCAGAATTATCTTCTAACACCGGTTTTAATGTAGCATGACTTGCAATTTGTTCTTAAATGTGAGTAACTACTGCTTGATTTGGTTCCACTTTCGTTTTATCCTTTTAAAACTCTTCGCTAAAACTTTGAAAATTATTTTGCAACTGCTTATTTCTTCATTAACATCCGCCAGAGATTAACCAATTCTGTGTAACAATGGAAAGTGTAGTCTCAACATTACAAATTCTTACATCAAATTTTGTGTGGAAATCCCACTTCTACTGAAAGCTAAATACATTGAATTTCATGGTAACCTCACCATTAACAGATTCATATTTCTGTAACTGTCCCTGCACGGTAGCAACACTATTGTCTATATTCTCAGCTAAGTTTCTTGCTCAGTTCTAGATTACTGGTTTTTATATACGTATATATGAGAATTGTGTAAAGCCTAAAGCAATAGTACATAAAAAGTAGAAGTTATTAGTGAGCCACACACTACACTCATGATGAAAGGAAATGATTATCAAAACGATTGTAACAGTAATCATCTATCTGCATCGTGTAGTATTTACTTTGTTTCAGTGATTCCAGATTACCAATGAGTACTGTGAAGCACCCAAACTGGAAATTCTGTTATTGTACATCATCACTATCAAAATTAATATTCCAGAATGAGATTTTCACTCTGCAGTGGAGTGTGCGCTGATATGAAACTTCCTGGCAGATTAAAAGTGTGTGCGCGACCGAGACTAGAACTCGGTACCTTTGCCTTTCGCGAGCAAGTGCTCTACCAACTGAGATACCCAAGCACGACTCACGCCCCCTCCTCACAGCTTTCCTTCTGCTAGTACCTCGCCTCCCACCTCCGAAACTTTACAGAAACTCTCCTGCGAACCCTGCAGCACTAGCACTCGTGAAAGAAAGGATATTGCGGAGACATGGCTTAGCCACAGCCTGGGGGATGTTTCCAGACTGAGATGTTCACTCTGCAGGGTATTGTGCGCTGATATGAAACTTCCTGGCAGATAAAAACAGGAAACCATGAAGAACGTACCCGAAATGTTCGAATACCAGAGTTGGAAGAAAATATGATTAACACATCAGGAAGGCGACCGTACCATTCGGTTTCCCCGCCAGTAAGGGGTAAGTCAGACGAGCGTGTGGAACTTTCTCTATATCAGTTGTTACTACCCTCATCACTTCAGACGTGTGCAAGGCGTTCTAGAGACATACTTTCCACATCGGGAGCAATTTCGTCGCTGGTTTCTTCACCAGGCAACCACGACTCTGGGATTTGTGTCGCCTGCCCTATTCACAGCTGAGACCACCTTTACGAGGAGTGGTATGTTCAACTTTCGTATGAGTGATCTGTGCCATAATATGCAGAACCCCCATGGTATGGTGACAGCAAATTATCAGCATCAGAGCATCCGGAATGTGTGGGCCAGTCTTCCTTCAGCGTTGCCTAACGGGCCGGAACTATCGGCGTTTCTTGCGGCTGCCTTTGTGACTTTGCCTCCCTTACTGGAAGAAGTGCCTTTGATGATTCCAAGGGTTACGTCGTGGCTACTTGATGGTATGCAGACAAGGAAGGAGGATATTCATGCTGCCTTTGACACTTCGGATGCAGCCTGGCTCACGTGAACATTGATCAATGCATAGACTTTGTACACGGTGGAAAAAAATCGTCCAGTGTTGTCTAAACTGGGCAGTTTTATAGCATAGATAATTGTAAACATAAACAATGAAAAATTAATTTTCACGTAGAACTACTATCTGAACGTCTTGACGTTTACTACGAAACACAATGAATAAAAGAAGACAATAAAGGGAAAAATTAATTGTGTAGGCTCTCTATAGCTATACCTTCAATTTTTTTTAAATTCTTTGGTTTTTCTACTAAGATAACATGTCTGACACAGTCTATAAATGGTCTATGGATGAATAAACCACTAATTAAGAGTGCCTCGATAGATACAGTCTGAAGCATTGAACATACTGTAGAACATCCTTCATTTGCGAACTTTGTCTTGGTAAAATGCTGCTTTCGATATCTTAAACCATTATTCAAATATAACATTTGTATGCTTTGTGGTTTTATCATCGTCGTCTAATATTTGCCTTTTTATTTTTTTAGATTTTCTGAAGTCAGTATGTCCATTCCTGAACCGAGTTCCGGAAGACCAGAAGGATAACTTCTTAGATGATTGGCTACAGCGTGTGGAGAAACTGAGTGGATTATCAAAGGACGTTGGAAGCAGTGAAGAGCCGAAATACTACATCCACTTTAATATAATGGTGGCTATGGCTAGAAAAATGTAATTGGGAGTTTTGCTCCACCGCTTGAACAAGAAACAATACTTAATAACGGAAATGACAAACAACACAGAGCAAAAACAGAATTTCCCGGCTGGTCTGTTGTTAACAGAGAATTAAACTATAGACATTTATATGTAATTATCTTCCCGTAAACTATCTGTTTGAAAAAGCCTCTCAGGTGTAAATGGCACTATAAGAGTATCCTCCCAACTGTGCTAGTGTTCTGTTTTTAAATACCAGGATGTCATCAGGACGCTCCTTTGCTCCCTTTATTCGTTGGCTTCTCTCTCACAATAACATCAGGGGCATAAATGATTCGTTTCGCACCTCTGTCGAAATGAAGAACTACTATAGGTTTGCTACTTTAGTATAAACACCAACGGAAGTCTAAGCAGAAAGATTACCAATGGAACGGAGTGAAATACCCGAACAGTGAGACTACTAAAGGTTTGCACCTTTAGTCGTTCTTCATGTCTACAAGGGTGGCGAAAGAGGAAATATATTATTAAGAAGAGTTGTAATTTATGCCTTCACTGGTATTCACTGAGAGATGCAGCTCAGATTATTACTAAAGGGGTTACTATTGCATAATTTATTCTCATGGCAAATTTTGTGAACCTTGCAATACCAACAATTCCACAAGCAGAAAGATTACCCCGCAAATAGTGTGAACTAATAGGGCGTACGAAAAAGTAATGTCTCCGATTTTCTATGTGAAAACTCTTTACAACTTTTTAAATAATCCAACCTTATGAAGATAATGCATCTTCATTTCTCATGCCTACACATTTATTTCTGAACGTAGGCAGCGCGGCGAATAGCACATTTCTTCCAACGAGGTACATATTTGTTAATATCGTCACTACAGAATGTTTTACTTAGTTGACGGAGCCACGCTCTCACCTCTGGTGGCACCGCTTCATCGCTATCAAATTGAAGTCCTCAAAGGTGTTCTTTAAGGTTTTGAAACAGCTGAAAATTGGATGGAGCCAAGTCGACATTGCATCGAGGATGGTCGATAACGGCGAACCAAAGACGTGGTATTCTTGCAGATGTCGCAGCGCTCGTGTGTGGTCTGGCATTGTCGTGCTGAAGGACAGGGTGTTCCATATGCGGACAAACTCTTGGAATTCGCGCTTTCAGGTTTCTGAGTGTCTCGCAGTACGCTGACACTGTTACGTTACACATCGCTATGCTGCATACTATAGTTAGGATCCATCTAGCGGCAGAGGGTTGCAACTTGCGTTAGCGATGCGGAAAAGTCTACCGGTTAATATCGGTGTAACGTAACAGCCGATACTGAAAACAAAATAAAAGAAATTTCGGAGGCATTACTTTTCAACGCGCCCTTGTAGTCGAACAGTGCTATATTTGAAGTTAAGAGCCGATCAGAAATGCAATCTTCAGCGAAGCTCTTTGTTGCGCAACATTTGATATCTATGCATATCTAAATGTTTTCAGAGTGTGCAGTAGTGGCATGAATTTATTTAGGTTTGTGAAGAAAGTGCCACTAGAAATCTTAAAGTGTTTACATTTCTAAGCAGAATAAGCTGGAGAAGTGTCACAAAGGAAAATGACGTCAAACCTGTGCATTTACATTATCGCAAATAATGTAAGGTACGAGGGCGAAAGAAATACTTTACTGAAACTTACTGGCAGATTAATTATGTGTTCCGCACCGAGAGTCGAACTTGGGGCCTTTGCCTTTCGCGGGTAAGTGCTCTACCAATTGAGCTACCCAAGTACGACTGATGACCCGTCCACAAAGCTTCAGTTCTGCCAGTACCTCGTATCCTACCTTCCAAACATCACAGAAGCCCTTGTGTGAACCTTTCAGAACTAGCACTCCTGGTGGTGGCGGTGGTGGTTAGTGTTGAACGTCCCGTCGACAACGAGGTCATTAGAGACGAGTGCAAGCTCGGTTTAGGGAAGTATAGGGAAGGAAATCGGCGGCGCCCTTTCAAAGGAACCATCCCACCATTTGCCTGAAACGATTTAGGGAAATCACGGAAAACCTAAATCAGCATGGCCGGAGACGGGATTAAACCGTCGTCCTCGCAAATGCGAGTCCAGTGTGCTAACCACTACGCAACCTCGCTCGGTAGCACTGCTGGAAGAAAGGATACTGCGGAGACATGTCTTAGCAACAGCCTAGGGAATGTTTCCAGAATGATATTTTCAATCTGCTAAAACAGGTTTTTATAAAATGAATTAATGTGATTAAATGGTCTTTATCAAACACCGAACGTGGAGAGTCACTACATCTACATCTACATGGATACTCTGTAAATTACATTTAAGTGTCTGGCAAAGGGTTCATCGAACCACTGTCATAATTCTCTATTATTCCAATCTCGTACAGCGCGTGGAAAGAGCGAACATCTATATCTCTCTATACGAGCTCTGATTTGCGTTATGTTATCATGGTGTTCGTTTCTCGATATCTAGGTCGACGTCAAAAAAATATTTTCGCTTTCGGAAGAGAAAGCTGGTGATTGGAATTTCGTGAGAAGATTGCTACGCAACGAAGACGCCTTTGTTTTAAGATATCCATTCTAAATCCTGTCTCATTTCAGTGACGCTCTCTCCCCTATTTCGCGTTAGTATAAAAAATGCTGCTCTGCTTTGAACTTTTTTATGTACACCGTCAGTCCTATCTGGTAAGGATCTCACACCTCACAGCAGTAGTCTAGTAGGATGGACAAGCAGATCTGTTACATTTTCTAAGTGTCCTGCCAATAAAACGCAGTCTTTGGTTAGCCTTCCCCATAACGTTTTCTATGTGTTCTTTCCTATTTATGTTGTTTGTAATTGTAATTCCCAGGTACTTAGTTGAATTTAATCCATTTAGATTTGACTGATTTATCGTGTAACGGAAGTTAAACGAATTGCTTTTAGCACTCATATGGATGACCTACGTACCCGTGGTCTAGGGGTAGCTTCTTTGATTCATAATCAAAACGTCTACTGTCCCGGGTTCGATCCCCGCCCCTGCCTAAATTTTGATAAATAATCAGCATTGGTGGCCGAAGACTTCCGGCATAAGAAGTGATCCTCATTCTCCCAACGGCCTAGTTAAAGAGGGCGGAGGAGGTTTAGGGCACTCTATTGTCCTAGGGGTGGGAAATTGCCCCTAAAAGGCGTAAGAATCAGCAATGATCAACGACATGAGGATGCAGAAGGCAATGGAAACCACTGCGTTAAAGACACGTAACGTGTATCCACATGACATGTGGCCTGCAGTTGAAGAAGTGTCATGATGATCTCTCCATTGGCAAAAGATTCCGGAATAGTCCCCCATTCGGATCTCCGGGAGTGGACTGCCAAGGGGGAGGTTACCATGAGAAAAGGATTGAGTAATCATCAAAAGGATAATGTTCTACGAGTCGGTGCGTCGAATGTCAGAAGCTTGAACGTGATAGGGAAATGGTATAACCGGTGTAGGATTCGTTATGAATAGGAAGGTAGGGCAGAGGGTGAGTTACTGTGAACAGTGCAGTGACCAGGTTGTTCTAATCAGAATCGACAGCAGACAAACAACGACAACGATAGTTCAGGTATATATGCCGACGTCGCAAGCTGAAGATGAACAGGTGGAGAAAGTGTATGAGGATATTGAAAGGGTAATGCAGCATGTAAAGGGGGACGAAAATCTGATAGTCATGGGCGACTGGAATGCAGTTGTAGGGGAAGGAGTAGAAGAAAAGGTTACAGGATAATATGGGCTTGGGACAAGGAATGAAAGAGGAGAAAGACTAATTGAGTTCTGTAACAAGTTTCAGCTAGTAAGAGAGAATACCCTGTTCAAGAATCACAAGAGGAGGAGGTATACTTGGAAGAGGCCGGGAGATACGGGAAGATTTCAATTAGATTTCATCATGGTCAGACAGAGATTCCTAAATCAGATACTCGATTGTAAGGCGTACCCAGGAGCAGATATAGACTCAGATCACAATATAGTAGTGATGAAGAGTAGGCTGAAGTTCAAGACATTAGTCAGGAAGAATCAATGAGCTAATAAGTGGGATACGGAAGTTCTAAAGAATGACGAGATACGTTTGAAGTTCTCTAACGCTATAGATATAGCAATAAGGAATAGCGCAGTAGGCAGCACAGTTGAAGAGGAAAGGACATCTCTAAAAAGGGCCATCACAGAAGTTGGGAAGGAAAACATAGGGACAAAGAAGGTAGCTGCGAAGAAACCATGGATAACAGAAGAAATACTTCAGTTGATTGATGAAAGGAGAAAGTACAAACATGTTCCGGGAAAATCTGGAATACAGAAGTACAAGTCGCTGAGGAATGAAATAAACAGGAAGTGCAGTTAAGCTAAGACGAAATGGCTGCAGGAAAAATGTGAAGACATCGAAAAAGATATGATTGTCGGAAGGACAGACTCAGCATACAGGAAAGTCAAAACATCCTTTGGTGACATTACAAGCAACGGTGGTAACTTTAAGAGTGCAACGCGAATTCCACTGTTAAATGCAGAGGAGAGAGCAGATAGGTGGAAAGAATACATTGAAAGCCTCTATGAGGGTGAGGATTTTTCTGATGTGATAGAAGAAGAAACAGGAGTCGATTTAGAAGAGACACGGATCCAGTATTAGAATCGGAATTTACAAGAGCTTTGGAGGACTTACGGTCAAATAATGCAGAAGGGATAGATAACATTCCATCATTAGGGGAAGTGGCAACAAAACGACTATTCACGTTGGTGTGTAGAATGAGTCTGTAGACATACCATCTGACTTTCGAAAAAGCATCATCCACACAATTCCGAAGACGGCAAGAGCTGACAAGTGCGAGAATTATCGCACAATCAGCTTAACAGCTCATGCATCGAATCTGCTTACAAGAATAATATACAGAAGAATAGAAAAGAAAATTGAGAATGCGCTAGGCGACGATCAGTTTGGCTTTAGGAAAAGTAAAGGCACGAAAGAGGCAATTCTGATGTTACGGCTAATAATGGAAGCAAGGCTAAAGAAAAATAAAGACACGTTCATAGGATTTGTCGACCTGGAAAAAGCGTTCGACAATATAAAATGGTGCCAGCTGTTCAAGATTCTGAAAAAAGTAGGGGTTAGCTATAGGGAGAGACGTCTCATATACCATATGTACAATAACCAAGAGGGAATAATAAGAATGGACAATCAAGAACGAAGTGCTCGTATTAAGAAGGAAGTAAGACAAGGCTGCAGCCTTTCGCCCCTACTCTTCAATCTGTACATCGAGGAAGCAATGGTGGAAATAAAAGAAAGGTTTAGGAGTGGAATTAAAATACAAGGTGAAATGATATCAATGATACGATTCGCTGATGACATTGCTATCCTGAGTGAAAGTGAAGAAGATTTAAATGATCTGCTAAACTGAATGAACAGTCTAAAGAGTACACAATATGGTTTGAGAGTAAATCGGAGAAAGACGAAGGTAATGAGAAGTAGTAGAAATGAGAACAGCGAGAAACTTAACATCAGGATTGATGGTCACGAAGTCAATGAAATTAAGGAATTCTGCTACCTAGGCAGTAAAATAACTAATGACGGACGGAGCAAAGAGGACTTCAAAAGCACACTTGCTATGGCAAAAATGGCATTTCTGGCCAAGAGAAGTCTACTCATATCAAATACCGGCCTTAATTTGAGAAAGAAATTTCTGAGGATGTACGTCTGGAGTACAGCATTGTATGGTAGTGAAACATGGACTGTGGGAAAACCGGAACAGAAGAGAATCGAAGCATTTGATATGTGATGCTATAGACAAATTTTGAAAATTAGGTGGACTGATAAGGTAAGGAAGTCTACTAATATCAAATACCGGCAAAGTCGGAAAGGAACATATGGAAAACACTGATAAGGAGAAGGGACAGGATGATAGGACATCTGCTAAGACATGAGGGAATGACTTCCATGGTACTAGAAGGAGCTGTAGAGGGCAACAACTGTAGAGGAAGACAGAGATTGGAATACGTCAAGCAAATAATTGAGGACGTAGGTTGAAAGTGCTACTCAGAGATGAAGAGGTTAGCACAGGAAAGGAATTCGTGGCGGGCCGCATCAAACCAGTCAAGAGACTAATGACCAAAAAAAAAAAAAAAAGCATGACCACACACTTTTCGTTATTTAGGGTGAATTGTCAATTTATGCACCATTTAGATATCTGTCATCGATTCTGTATCGCATAACTGTGGTTTTCCTCTTTAGTCGCTTTTCGGCTATTTAAGCACACGACGCTGTGGGTAGAGATGTCATCTCCTCCAGTTGGCTGATGGCACCGCCTTCCTAGCCCTTTATCCTAACCTTCAATGGCCCCAACGTACCCTCCAAATTGACCAATTCACTGCTGGTGGTACCTCCGTATCAACCCCTCCAAGACCCAGGCGACCATCATAGGTCGAACCAACCGCTATTTCCATCTCCATGATCTCTACCTGATCATT
Source organism: Schistocerca gregaria (assembly GCF_023897955.1). Taxonomy (NCBI): domain Eukaryota; kingdom Metazoa; phylum Arthropoda; class Insecta; order Orthoptera; family Acrididae; genus Schistocerca; species Schistocerca gregaria. The sequence continues at coordinate 821,695,457 of NC_064921.1, read as the reverse complement.
TATGGCCGTCCTATCCCGTCCTACCCTAAAATATCCTGGCCTCACCCTCGACCGCCCCCTCACCTGGACTCCCCATCTCCTTAAGATACAACTTAAAGCTCTCAACAGACTCCGCCTCCTGAAACTGCTCTCCAGCTGGACATGGCGTCTGCAACCTTCCACCATCCATCACACCTACAAATCCTTGATCCACCCCATCCTCTGTTACGCAAGCGTGGCTTGGATTTCCGCCCCTCCCAGGTTCTATAAATCCATTCAAATTTCCGAACACCATGCGCTCCACCTTGCCTTCTGCATCGGCATTCCATTCCCCATGCACATCCTCTACGACCTCATCCCCTTCCCCCACATTCTCCTTTTCCTTGAACACACCTGCACACTTTATATTGTCTACCACATTGATCCCCCTCACCTCCTCGTTTCTCCCTTCCTCTCCATCCCCAGCCTGTTGCTGTGCCTTTACCGCCATGTCCCACCCTCTGTCCATCTGCACACACTCTGCCTCCTATCCCAACCGCAACTTCAACCATCGACCCCTTCCGGATGATGAGCTTCGACCTGACATGTACCCTTCCTACCAAATCTAACCCCATCTTCCCCATGCCTCCTCCTCAGGACTCCCTCTTCTCCCTCTCCATTCTTGTGTGTTTCCCCTCCTACTTGCCCTCCCTCTCTTGTGCTACACCTTCAGTGCCTGCACTCCCTCCTGCCTTATCTTCCTCTCTTTATCTCCTGCCCCACCAGTTTCCTGCCTCTTGGTGTAGCCCCTGACACCCCTACTCTACTCATCCCGCCCCTCCCCTGCTTCCTCTTGCACTCCCCTCCTTTTCCATGCTCTCTGGCCTCTCCCTCGACAGGCCCCACCTGTCAGTTTTATTCTTCATCGTATGTGCTCCAAGTGGATTTAAGGTGTTTTGTTCTGGAGTGTTTTTAACACTGTGGCTGACTTTTAACCTGTGCGTTTGCCTTCATTGTCTTCTTAGTGTTTTGAGAATTGCCAACAGTGTTTTTTTAACTTTATGTCGACTTTTTTAATTGCCCCCCATGTACGTCTCCATGTCAGTGTAATTTTACCTCCATTATCTTCCCTTACTCTGTCCCCCTTTTTTATCGCCTTATATGTAACATTTTATTCTCGTATTATTGTCATGTCACTCTGTTGAAAAGCGGATTGTGCCACTGACAGCCCTCCCCTGGCCATATGGCACAGGGGAATGAAATCACAATAAAGAAAAAAATGGGGAGATGGCTGGTTTTGGCCAGTTGGTTGCCGCTCCGGTGTGCAGTCTGGTTGTCGACGGTCGCTCTCCGCGCATTCTCTGCCTGTTCGTGCACGTGGGCAGTGGGGCTGTGGATAGAGACTTGGGTGCGGTCAGAGTGTGTGCACTGGGTCTTGTGAGAGGGCGATGTTCTCGTCTGCGCTGCTAAACAATGTGAAGATTTGAAAGTGCCTTTCATACACATCAGCCTGCAACCAGATACGCTAAAGAATCAAACGGTGGGAATTATTCAGGTTCTTAGAGTTCTGCTGTATACATGTTTATTGAGTTTCGTGCTGTTTGCAGTTAAGGGATCTTACAGTGTTTGGACTCCCTTATGGTCTGTTTCGTATTGACCATTGGTGCACAACGTATTGAACAGTGGTTATCTGTCTGAATGAGGTTTGCCTGTTTTGGTTTCATGTTGGTGTTTCCGTGGTGCGCGTCCTCTGTTGTAGCTGATCGTTTCACTGGGAGACGATGCCTTGACGGCATCCAGTTTGAATTGTAACCGATAGCGCGGTCGCCGTGTTTGCCAGTAGACACCAGTTCTTCCGTGAATGTAAGTTGAGTATTTCATTATTTGTTCCTGGTGACGCCGAGGCGTCCGTCTTTCCTTCTTCACTGTTCCTTTCAGCTTTCATTCAGGCTCGATCTCAATTCTAGTTTCCGCAAACCCCTGATATGGTACTACTTGTCACTGAAATTTTGTAATATCTAAAAGATGCCTTTCATTCTCCTGTGTTTTTAATGTCTTACTGCAGTTATATCTTAGAAAGGTGTCTTGCTTCTGTGGGAGTGTTTGCCAGTAAACCATTTATTGTTTGTATAGTTCTTAAGATTTATCTAAAGAGGGTTCAGAAATTATTTGTTTGGTATGGGCTTTGACGCCCGTAGACATTTTGTCTGTTTAGTAATGTTTAAATTTCTAGGATAATTATGTATATTATTCTGGGGTAAAAGCAGTCTGCTGTTGCCATGCAATTGTTAAACAAAATATGTTGGAAATTATAAGCCAGGGTGTGTGATTCATTGATAATTAATGCCTCGTCTTTATTGGGTTGAAGTATGTTTGAGCGGTGTCCCACCTCACAAAGACGTTGATGGTAGAATCAAAAATTTAAGATGGCGTTGGTGGAAAACTAAAAATTAGAAGATGTGAAATTAACCAAGTTGTGCTATTGGGCAATTAAAAACAATTAAATGAGAAAAATTAAAAAATCCAAAAACGTAGAAAGTATGCCAGTTATACGTTGCAAGACTGCTGACTCTACAGTCCAGGACGGCGCTATGCTCAAAAGTATCTGAACGATTTGGATTTTGTGCCGCATTCAAATGCACTCAATTATACAAGCCACTTTGATTTTTCATTATGTGAAATTTTCACTGTTCATGGAGAACGTTTTAGTACTGATTTCGGATCTGTTATTAATTTTTTTGTATCGTGCACAGCTTTTTCACAAGCGAAGTAAACTCATATTTCATTTGGATTTATGTTTCACCAGAAGAAATTTTGTTGCAAGTAAGGAAAGTTGTATTTTAATAACATGGAGTAGCTGGCTACACTTGTGACAACCATCTGACTGTTAGTGGGGAAGCATTAATTGATTGTTGACATGGTACAGTGTCGTGAGACTACACTTGTATTGTTATATGTACTTTTCCAGTTTCTTAGAAATGAGTTTCAACAAATGTTTGCATAACAGAAACGTATTCTGTTATGTCTGTGTTAACTATGTAATTGGTAAGAAAAGACTGGTCATTAATAGTTTTGTGAACAATATCTGCTAAACTAACTTTTTTCGTATAAGGCTTGGCAATCAAGACAAAAACTGAGCACAACACAAGATGCGCCGTATATATGTTGAGGGACTGAGATTGTGGAATAATGTGAAGAGGAAATCAGTGCTTTTTGCAATTCGCATAGTGTAGAGGGAGCTGCAAAAACATATATATCGTTGTTGTTGTTAATGTATGGTTATTGTTGGACAGAAAGAGAAAGAAGGATATAAAATATCCTAATATTTCTTCGCCCTTACGGCCAGTTATGCATTGTGAATCTCTCCCTATTCCAAACCTACATACGATTCTTAAGCATTTGCGAGAGGAGAGCAGATCCAAGAATGAATGCGATGATGGTGATAATTACAAGCTATGAAAAGATTATGTATCATAATTATTTAGTTACTACGATCTAAGTGATTTAACTCGTGACTTCACTCTGAAAAGAGATCTTGCCAAACTGTACAGGCTTAGACTCGAAGCCAAACACCTCTTACCTGGAGACTCATTCTCTTTGTACGGGAACAGAGAAACAGAATAAGTTATATTATTTATAGAAGAACATATGGCTCTTTGTTGTGACACTGAACGTTTATGATCGAAAACAGTGGAGGTTATTTATAGTCTTGTCAAAACATAGCTGAAAGATGTACTTTCATGTAATGGAAATTTCTTTGGCTCAGTAATAAGTTGTACTGTTCCGCATGCGGCAGTATTGCCTAGGTTTGCATTAGCAGCCCAAGACCATCGGGTACCTATACTGCCTACTGTTTTCTGCTCTTTCCTCTCTGGTGGCAGAGGTGGTTAGTGGCAGCAGCCAAGACACAGACGAGATCAGTCGTCTGGTCCTTGGTCGGAACCACTTGTTAGCTCAAGAAGAGCTTTTCCACAAGCTCTCAATGTGGTTGTCTATGGGTCCACCACACACACTGAGTGATTGCTGCCCTGGAGTAGTGTGACTTCTGGGAATGGAGCAGTCTGAATTTAACGGCAGCTATTGTAGCGCGTTTACTCAAGTTCGTAGTAAGGAAGGAATCCATGTATGCTTCTGTTTGAAACAGATACTTTGTCTTGGAGTGGCCATATCGCCATTTTCTAGTTACTATTTAAACGGATTGTGCGTCGATAGAGTTTGAAAGTTGGACGTTCATATCGTCATTTGGAGAGTTGGGTATTGATTCTGCTGCTGTGTGCATACAGCAACTTTGAAATATTATTATTGCGAGTGGTAGCGCACTAACAGCTAGCTGTTGGCAGCAGTGGGACACAGCCTGGCGTGGGGAGAAGCCGCGCGTCAGGAGAGGCTGCAGCCCGCCCTGACCGTGATGGTGGCGCCGGGGTAGAGCTCTGTATTAGTCGAGGATTTCCGGTAATTTGCAATTTCGTGTGCCTAGTTGAGCGCTGAAGGGATTTTCTCAATTTTGTGTGTGCATACATTGAAAGTAATATTCATATCTTTTTTGTCAGCAGATACATAATTATTCTTCAAGGAAAAGAATGGTCTGATTGAGGTTTGTCGGTGTGTGAATCGTCAGTTTTCGGAATACAGCAAATTGAAAGTTTTTATTGATTCTTTTAATTTTTTTCACCACTTAAGTGTTTTTGACTAAACCACTCCTTACATTTCATTTCTATGAAAAAAGGGGAGTGGTTGCATCATTAGTTGTGAACTCTGCATGGGTCGTCGTATTTCTTTTGAATTATTTTAGCATGTTGCTGGATGCAGAATATTTAAGCAGTTGCAGCGGAAAGACGAGTTAAGTTGTCTGTTGCGTGCAGGAACATTACAATGTAACTGAATATTTTAAAAATTGCGGTCACATACAAATGACTTGATTTGTCCTGGTGTAGCGGGAACGGCATCAGTCTCGAGTTCGAAAACTGCCACAGCTTAAATATTGATTGATAATGACCATTCACAGCTGAATATTTTGCAGCATAGGATGTCACCCTCATTCTTCCAGCAGCCATTTCAAAGAGGACGTGGGAAGACACAGAGAGTCAGGGCACTCTCTTGTCCTTAGGATGGGAATCTGCACCTAAGGGTGCAAGTATCAGCAATGAACAACGGCAAGAGGATACAGAAGGCAATGGAAACCGTGCATTAAAGACACATAACGTGTATCCACAGGACGTCTGACCTGTAATGGAAAAGGTGTCATGATGAACTCGCTATTGGAAAAAGATTCCGGAATAGTCTCTATTCTGGAATAGTCTCGTATCTCCAGGAGCCGAATGCCAAAGAGTACGCGACAATGAGAAAAAGATTGAATAACCAACGAAAGAATAACGTTCACGAGTTGGGGCGTGGAAAGTCAGAAGCTTGAACGAGGTAGGCAAGCTAGAACATCTGAAAAGGAAAATGTAAAGGCTCAATCTAGATATGGTAGGGGCCAGTGAAGAGAAGTGGAAAGAAGACAAGGATTTCTGGTCAGATGAGCATACGGTAATATAAACAGCAGCAGAAAATGGTATAAAGGGAGTAGGATTCGTTATGACTAGCAAGGTAGGGCAGAGAATGTGTTACTGTGAACAGTTCAGTGATAAGGTTGTTCTCATCACAACCGACGGCAAACCAACACCGATGTCAATAGTTCAGGTATACATGCTGAGGTCACAAACTAAACACGAATAGACACAGAAAGTGTATGGTAATATTGAACCTGTAATACAGTACGTAAAGTGAGGTGAAAATCTAATAGTTATGGGGGAGTGAAATGCAGCTGTAAGGGAAGAAGTAGAAGCAAAGGTTACAGGAGAATGTTCTGTCATAAATTTCAGTTTGTAATAGCGAATAATCTGTTCGAGAACCACATGAGGAGGAGGTAAAGGCCGGGTGATACGAGAAGATTTCAGTTTGATTACAACATGGTGAGACAGAGGTTCTGAAATCAGATACTGGACTGTAAGACGTACCCAGGAGCAGATATAGACACAGATCACAATATAGCAGTGATGGAGAGTAGGCTGAAGTTTAAGACATTAGTCAGGAGGAATCAATACGCAAGGAAGTAGGATACAGAAGTACTAAGGAATGATGTGCTACCCTTGAATTTCTCTAAGGTTATAGGTACGGCCATAAGGCATAGCTCAGTAGGCAGTACTGTCGAAGAGGAGTGGGCATCTCCAAAAAGGGCAATCATAGAAGTTGGAAAGATAAACATAGGTGCAAATAGGATATCTGCGAAAAAACCATGGGTAGCAGAAGAAGTACTTCAGTTGATCAATGACAGACGGAAGTATAAATACGTTCAGGTACATTCAGGAATACAGAAATACAATTTGCTGAGGTATGAGATACACAGGATATCAGAAATGGATGCAGAAAAAGAGTAAAGGAATCGAAAAAGAAAATAATTCACCGAAGGACTGACTCAGAATGTAGCAAAATCAAAATAAGCTTCAGTGAAATTAAAAGACGTTAAAAGTGAGACGGTAATTCGACTGTTAAATGCAGAGGAGAGAGCGGAAGGTGGAAAGAGTACATTGAAGGCTCTATGATGGAGAAGATTTGTCTGATGTGATAGAAGAAGAAACAGGAGTCGATTGAGAAAAGACAGCGGATCCAGTATTAAAATCAAAATTTAAAAGAGCTTTGGGGGACTTGAGATCAAATAAAGCAGAAGGGATGGATAACATTCCATCAGAATTTCTATAATCATTATGGTAAGTGGTAACAAACCGACTATTCACGTGTAGAATGTATGAGTCTGGTGACATCATTACAATTCCGGGTACTGCAAGAGCTGAGAAGTGCGAGGATTATCGCACCATCAACTTAACAGTTCATACATTCCGTTAACTGAACAGAATAATATATATAAGAATGGAAAGGAAAATTGAGGATGTGTTAGATGACGATCAGTTTATGATAGAAACAGGACTAAAGAAAAAGCAAGACACCTTCGTAGGATTTGAAAAAAACGTTAGTCTATGTAAAATGGTGCAAGAAATTCGAAATTCCGAGAAAAATAGAGGTAAGCTATAGGGAAAGACTATTAATACAAAGTATGTACAAGAGCCAAGAGGGAATACTAACAGTGGACGACCAAGAACGAAGTGCTCGGATTAAAAAGCGTGTAAGGTAAGGATGTAGTTTTTCGCCCCTTCTGTTCAATCTGTTCATCGGAGAAGCAATGATGGAAGTAGACGAAAGGTTCAGCAGAGGGATTAAAGTTCAAGGTGAAAGAACATAAATGATATGATTTGTTGATGACCTTGCTATCCTGATAGAAGGTGAAGAAGAGTTACATGTTCTGCTGAATGGAATGAACCATCTAATGAGAGTTTATGGTAACGATAATAAAGTTTCGCTAGATAGCATAGCACCTGTAGGAGAAAAAGTGTAGATAACGATAATACTGTCAGAGAGAGCTTTACACATTTTCCTGTATGTGTTTCCATAATAATAATTTTTGATGTTGAAGCTATCACTAGCCCTACAACAGTAATAATTTTTGACAATGTCTTTCAAGTTATTTAAACTGTGTTAACAGATTCCGATGTATGCTAAGATGATTTAAATATGATACAGAATGACAATATTTGTCTGTAGGCTTGAAAGAAAAAGAGTAATTCTTGCGAAAAATTGTAAATTTCAGAGAGTTTGCTTTAAAATAAATGTATTTAATTGTTTTAAGTTACAAATGCAGACTATAAAGAATGAAAACTGTGTATCACTTTCGTGGACTAAAATTCTTAGACATGATACGTAGTTCCAATACATAATATAAATGTGATATTGGTATGTACACAGAAGAGGAAAATTGAGATCTTAAAAATGAGTAAGAGAACCTACAAAACGGTACATAAATGCAAATGTTATATTCCTATGGGGCATATTTCTAGGAACTTTATGGCAAGAAATATATGTGAGACTTAACTACAGAATTGTCTATTTCTTTTTCCTGTTTTAATGTGGGTACTATATAGTCAACCAGCAATGGATAGGAACTGTTTACAGTTGAACTGACTATACTGACAGTAATACAAAAATAGGATATTCTCAAAAGAAAATCACTGTTTTACATCAACAGGACCGTTAAACATGAAGCAGGTCCGTCGTATAATATGTTTACAACCCATGTAGGGACATAAGAAATCGCCAGTTTCCGTATCAAATCAGTTTTATTAATAAGAGATATTTATTTTACTCTTTGTATGCTGTAGACATATCTGTATCTGTATGCATTCATCTTTCCACGTCGAAATTTAGCCAAGATACAAAGTCCTCCAACAATATGGTCTTGATCTGTCATTACAATAGGATCCAGTGTGGATTCTCCAAATGGGTTGACATTAGCTAAGCTGTCATCACTCTTGAAAGAGATGTCAGAAACAGAATAAGCCTCCTTAGTTTCTTTTATTTTTTGTTTACTTGTCGTAACTTTGGTCCAAACATAGCTTTCTATATTTCTTGATCATTTTTTTAAACTTCCTGGCAGATTAAAACTGTGAGCAGGACCGAGATTCGAGGTCCTCCATTGTTAGGAGGCATTTCTTTTTCAGCAATGAGTTTACTGCTTATGGAACGACGACAGCTCACGGTACACCTCTGTAAGGCTGGGTGCTGTTTATTAGTTGACAGTGTATCACTTGTTGAAATGAACTGTGTCATACACCGAGATGACAAAAGTCACAGGACACCTCATAATATCGAGGCGGACCGGCCGTCGCCTGGCGTAGTACAGCAACTCGGCGTGGTATGGACTCAACAAGTCGTTAGAAATACTCTACAGAAATACTGAACCGTACTGTCTCTACAGTCGCCTATAATTCCTAAAAGTTTGGCGCTGCAGAATCTTGTGCACGAACTGGCCTCTTGATTATGTCCCATAATATTCGATCGGATTCATGCCGGTTGATCTGGGTGGCCAAGTCATACGCTCGAACTGTTCAGAACGTTCTTAAAAACATTAGGGGACAATGGTGGCCCCGTGATATGGCGCTAAGTTATCCGTAAAAACTCCATCGTTGTTTGGGAACATGAAGTCGATGAATGGCTGCAAATGGTCTCCAAGCAGTTGGACAAGAGGACCCAATCCAATCCCTGTAAACACGCGTCTCACCTTTATGGAGCCACCAACAGCTTGCACTGTGCCTTGTTGATGATTTTGGTCCATGGCTTCGAGGGGTCTGTATCACACTCAAACCCTACCATCAGCTCTTACCGACTGAAATCGGGTCTCATCTGATCAGCCCACGGTTTTCCAGTTGTCTGGGATGCAACCATTATGGTCACGAGCCCAGGAGAGGCGATGTTGTGCTGCTACCAAAGAAACTAGCGCCGGTCTTCTGCAGCCAAATTTCTTCGTACTGTCATAATGGATACGTTAGTCATTGGCCCCACATTGATTGTTAGCACTGACAACTCTACATAAACACTGCTGCTCTCGGTTGTTATGTGAAAGTTTCGGTGACACTATTGTTCCTGGTAAGAGGTAATGCCTAAAATCTAATATTCTAGCCACACTCTTGGCACTGTGGATCATGGAATGTGGAAATCCCTAATGATTTGGAATGTCCCATAGTCTAAATCCTACTACCATTGCTTGTTCAAAGCCCCATAATTCCCACTGCGCGACAATAATCACATCCGAAACATTTTCACATGAAACAGGTGGGTACAAATGATAGCTCTGCGCTTTTACACCTTGTGTAATTTATACTATCGTCATCTGTATACATGGATATGGCTATCCCATGACTTTTGTCACCTCCGTGTATTTTGGAATGAAGCGTATCATTTTTAAGTATTATAGTGGTTGCTTAACAATTATCTCATTATAATAAATGTGTAAATAATGAATAATCCAACCTACACCGCACAATTTTTTATGTAGCACAAATTTCATTAATTGCGTAAATCTGGCAAGTATTTTAGAACTGTGTGCATATTCATTTTCAGTATTTTAATTCAAAAGTGATGTTTCTGTTGGAAAAGCAAATTATGATTGCCTATATCTAAATTTTGGCTGTATAACTGACAGTAGGAATGTTTGTAGTAGGTACAGTTTTCTTATTAACAGACTCGATGGACCAGATAATTGGAAAATTTTGGCTATATCATGTTTAGGGCACGTGACCCTACGTTGTGTCGTCTGGTTCTAATAGCGATAGACTTTGTGTGAGTGTGTGTTGTGGATAGACAGTTGTATGATTACCTTTAGCCTTGTATGAATCGCACATATATTTTAAAGCTGTTCTGTAACTGGAGTCTTGTAGGACGGCACATTGTCCATGTGCAACCAGATTGTGAAACTTGCACAAAGTGTTGTTATACTCTCTTACCGCGCCAAGAATTCCTAGTTTAGTTTTGGTACCACTCAGCTGTTTCTGGGTAGCCTTTGACATATCCTTATTTGTGTATTCACTAATGGACTGTGGCTACGGTACCAAGGCCTGTGTAACACGTTGATCTCCTGCCAATGAGAGCTTTGTGTTTATTGTAATTATTACCTCATTATTCTTAATTGAGTGATTATTAACAAAATGAAATCGAGTCCAGACCATTCTGAACCTTACAGAACCTTATTGCCTCGTATGCTATGACACTGAAATGTTTTAATTAAACGTTGTCATAAGAGTCTTGTTATATCTTGAATTTTGGAGCAAAACAATGTATTTAACTGCTGTCCTAAGTTCGCATGACCAACATTTTGTCTAATGCTACAATATTAAACGTGGGGCTAGAATTTAAATTAAATTCTTTTGTAGTTATAATTTTTGAGGCTAATATTTTCATAGGCTTAATGACTGTACCTTGTTGTAAGTCCATACATATTATAAAAGTGCAGTGTGTATGTGTGCGTGCGTGTGTGTGTGTGTGTGTGTGTGTGTGTGTGTGTTTGTGTGTATGTGTATGTGTATGTATGTAAGTTCCACATTTTTTCCAAGCCACTGGATCAGTCTAGTACGAGTAGCCCTTACTATCAGGCAACAATCGCTGTGGGGGTAAGAACTAACTATATATTATAGTTCAGGAAATAAGTAATGACGTCTTAAACACTGAGATGCGTGAGAAACTGCCATGTCGTGTGTGACGTATTGAATTCGCAATACGAGGCAGTATCCACGTATGCCGCTAAATGTACTTTAAATACTGCATCATGGAAACACGTATTTTTCAGCAGACATGACGTCATAAACACTGAGATTTATGAAAAACTGCCGCATTGCGCATGAAATTTAAATTTATTACTTCTTTTCTATTACTTCTATGCGCAACAGATTTTGTAGACAGTATCCAATATACCACTGAATGTATTTGCGAAAGTTTATCATTATAGGATATATAGATCAGGAGATATGACCTCGTAAACACTGAGACGTGCAAAAACTACCGCATCGTGTTAAGACGCTTAAATTTTTTACGGTTTTGATACTAACTCTGCCCACAACATATTTCGCTGTCAGTATCCACATATGCCGTTGAATGTGCCTACACACATATATTACTATACGACATATAGTCCGAGAGATGTGACGTCAAAAACATTGAGATGTGTGAAAAAAAAATGTTACAACGCTCATGAAATTTTAAAACATTTATTCTTGACTGATAACAATGAGGCACTCCAACAGTCAGTCAACTTAAGGAAATCCCTGACACCTTGAAACGCCTTTGACAGCTTTCAACTATGCAGCGCGAACGGTTGTAGGCGGTAACGACGGCTATCTATTGAGCTATGAAGAGCTGTTGCCATGGAGACGTTTACAGAACCGCTTTGTAGACACGTGAATAGCTGAGTCGAGTGTACAGAAACTATCCGTGATCACGTTTCTTAATCTGAATACTGTACTTATACATCGGTTCATCGTACACATTTCTTTGATACGACTGTTTCATAACTTCAAATTTGTTTTCACGAATACATGGAAATGTGTTTTTTCGATACTTCACTACAAATACAGTTCATTTTTTGTTGCCGTATGTACCAGAAAATTGGAAAAATGAATACTCGGGTAATTCCAGGTTTGTCAGCTAGTCAAATTGTAATTTTAGTGTTTTCAGTAGACGGATATTATTTTACTGGTAACTCAATTTATAGATGTCAGCCTTTTATTTGTCCTTGGGCCTACCTGCTTCCCAGAATATGAAAACCTCGAAGCTGTGTTGAAGTACAGGAACTATGAGAAATATTTTGGCACAATATGTGGGGATTTGAAAGCAGTTAGCACGGTACAACGTCAACAATCCGGCTTCACAAAAATGCCTTATGTCATTTGTGAATGGGACAGCCAAGCGAAAAACAGGCTTTTAGGGGCAACTAATGGGGGTGAAAGAAAAACCCTCCAACTGAATTCATAGAATGTAATAAATGAAGTAGTTGTTCAACCATCCAAGATACAATGACCTTTTCATATCACGCTTGGACTCACGAAAGAATTAACTAAAGCATTTCCAAGAAATGGTGACTGCTTCATGTAGCTGGTAACAAGATTTCCAAAAGTATCGTATGAGAAACATAAATAACGGCTTCTTATGGGGCCACAGAAAAGAAATTTAATGAAAGATAATTTGTCTCAAAGTACAATGCATCCAGTGGAGAAAAGGTCTTTGATTCTTTTTGAAGAAGTAGTGACCAATTTCGGGAGCAACAACAAACACCTAAATTGCCAAACCACGGTTAAAACAATGTTGCCAGATTTCATGAAATGTGAGTGTAACATGAGTGTGAAGGTTCATTTTCTGCCTTGACATACTGATATTTTGCCTGAAAACCTGGGCACTGTTACTGAAGAACAAGTAGAATGGTTTCACCACGAAAGGCGAAACGCAAACATTATGCAAAACAGAGATAGCATTTGCGAAGGCAGACAATCAATGACGAGAAGTTTTGCCCCTTGTCAGAAGGAACCTCATGCAGTGGAACCACCGAAGCGAAATTAAATTACCACACATGTGTTGTGCTTTGTAACAATTATTAGCTGGTTCAGATGGCTCTGAGCACTATGGGACTTAACATCTGAGGTCATCAGTCGCCTAATTATTAGCATTTTATGTTAAGATATGCTGTTATCTATTCTAACGGAGTGTGTAGTAATCATACACATGATACAAAATTAGTAATTTTAATGGAATAAAAGAATCTCCTTTTAGAATAAAACGTGATTTCACCTGAAACATTAGATGTCATATGTACGAAAAGCTGACGCGGTACAGAAAAACAAAAATCAGAATGGAAAATATGTCAAATAACACCTTACAGTCACAAAACATTCAGCTAAAAATGTTAAAGTCCAGTATAATGCTATTAATTAATAACAGATAAAAGTGTGACAATGGTGGGGTAACTAGGGATTAAGGATCTAACTTACACGTTGAACAACTCATGTGAATAAGCTTATTCCGATTAATACACCACACACTTAATGTACGATGAATTAAATTCACACACGCAAACACAGCATTTCAGTTTTAAACATTATTCAGGCAGTGTTACGAAGACCACACTTTGGATGTAGCTCAGTAATGCTACACCTTACAAAGCATCATTTTAGGGGGGAAGAATATTAGTTCTGAACTAGAAAAAAAAACGTGATCCCACTTTAAAAAACACATGTGGCTAAAATAACTTCCTAAGCAGACCTAAACGAGCTTCTGCCCAAACACGAACTGACCAGGCCTGTAACAGTGCAAAACACATGTTGCTTACAATACAAATCTCAGCATGCAAACATGCAAACAATAGGCAGTCCGAATCACTGTTCTGTAACTGTCAGCAAATGGAACAGTTCACTTAATGTGCGATGCCTGACACTTGACTGTAGACTCTAAAATGAACTGACAAATTGTTATTGCCATGCCTAATTGTCATATAACAACATATAGCACATATTGCTAAAAAAACGTGCTTAACAATTTGTTGATACTTCGTTTTTGGGTATAGATAAGGCTGTGCACGAATATGATCTTTTAAGAAAGGCTGCGATATTTATTGATTGGAACTACGGTGCAGAGGGTTTCCAAAAACATTTCAGCGTGTTTTCCTTTTTCTTTCCCTAATCAACTGCCAAATAATACCGAGATGTAATCGTGACAAGCAAAATCAAAATACGATATGTAAACACACAAAATGATCAAAGAAAATGTAGGACAAGGTTCCACACAGAGAGGAACGTCTGTTCCATGTCTAAATTTTCTGTAATGTGTAGGCATACTTGGAGCTATTTTAGTTGTGGTACACAAATCCATTGCCTTGACTTTTCAGAAGTTTTTCAGTAACGCAAACATCACCTCACAAAGCACGATGAATAAGGTTCATGTTCTACACTAGAAATATATAATTGGTGTTACTGACTAGCTAATATAGATTTCGTCACATTTGAACTAGAGCCTACCTGTGGTGGCATGGTCATCCGCCTAAGTTACATTTTCTGACACTTTAGCAGACGGAATCTTACTAAAAATGTTGCATTTTGTTTATATAGTTAACAAATAGTATCACTTAACTACACATTTTCGTAGTACAGATATATGCCTTCTTAATGTTCCAGATATGAGCTGTAAACACACAAAATGCCCACAACACCAAAGGCATTGGTGGAACAAACTTCCACACTGAGGTAAAAGTTTGGTATCTGAAAAGACGATCTTTGCATCAAACTAAAAGTGCTCATCATATACCTAATGATTTCTAGAACATACCAAACCTGCAGCTTGTTTGTCACAGTATGTAAGTAAATTTCAGATCTCTAATGGTGAACCAAACTACGATCTTTGGACTAAAATAAAATTAGTTAGCAAAATACGTAATATTTTGAGTACAAAATAGATATGGCATTCCCACCAAGCCTGATTGTTCTGTACTGTTAGAAAAATAGACTTGGCCCACTCAAAGCACTATTGATTTCACCTACAGGTTAAATGACACTTGTCGATGAAAGTTCGATCTTGGTACACAATTTCAATAAAACCAAAAGTGTGTGTATTGTTTATCGAAATACATAGAAGTTTCTTCTATAACACGACAGAACACTTACAGGTGTTACTACTGACGTAACTTATAGCTTAAAGTGCACTTGTCGACAAGAATAGTTTGACCTTTGCACAAAAGTCTAAGTCTAAATTGTCTGTATTATTATGTCAAAAATATATTTTAATTCCTTTAAAATATATAAGTGAGTCAAAGAGTACAGTGACCGCAATGAATAATCATTATCGTTATCTTGTTGTACAAAACACCTGTCATCTTCTGCTAATAATGCTAACATTCTTTATCACACAGTGGAGACTAAAAGGCGCTTAAGTGAAACAGTGTAACGAACCAGTGTGATCTCACAATGGTAAGCCACATTTTCATATAGCTAGCTAGATCGCGTCATTTTTTAGTCATACCATCAGATTATCGTGAATTTTGCCTACGTTATGGGGGCTGTTACATTGTTTCTCCCCTGATAAATGGCTGTCGAGGGGCATGAAAGGGAAGCAGTGGTTGGGAAAGGAGTGAAACAGGGTTGTAGCCTCTCCCCGATGTTATTCAATCTGTATATTGAGCAAGCAGTAAAGGAAACAAAAGAAAAATTTGGAGTAGGTATTAAAATTCATGGAGAAGAAATAAAAACTTTGAGGTTCGCCGATGACATTGTAATTCTGTCAGAGACGACTAAGGACTTGGAAGAGCAGTTGAACGGAATAGACAGTGTCTTGAAAGGAGGATATAAGATGAACATCAACAAAAGCAAAACGAGGATAATGGAATGTAGTCAAATTAAATCGGGTGATGCTGAGGGAATTAGATTAGGAAATGAGACACTTAAAGTAGTAAAGGAGTTTTGCTATTTACGAAGTAAAATAACTGATGATGGTCGAAGTAGAGAGGATATAAAATGTAGACTGGCAATGACAAGGAAAGCGTTTCTCAAGAAGAGAAATTTGTTAACATCGAATATAGATTTATGTATCAGGAAGTCGTTTATGAAAGTATTTGTTTGGAGTGTAGCCATGTATGGAAGTGAAACATGGACGATAACTAGTTTGGACAAGAAGAGAATAGAAGCTTTCGAAATGTGGTGCTACAGAAGAATGCTGAAGATTAGATGGGTAGATCACGTAACTAATGAGGAGGTATTGAATAGGATTGGGGAGAAGAGAAGTTTGTGGCACAACTTGACTAGAAGAAGGGATCGGTTGGTAGGACATGTTTTGAGGCATCACGGGATCACAAATTTAGCATTGGAGGGCAGCGTGGAGGGTAAAAATCGTAGAGAGAGACCAAGAGATGAATACACTAAGCAGATTCAGAAGGATGTAGGTTGCAGTAGGTACGGGGAGATGAAGCAGATTGCACAGGATAGAGTAGCATGGAGAGCTGCATCAAACCAGTCTCAGGACTGAAGACAACAACAACAACAACATATGGCTGTTCTGTTAAGTCACATTTTATAAAAATATTTAATAACTTTAACAACCTGAGTATCAGGTGATAAAAATAATTACTAACACATACCTCTTTCTTTTTTCTTCCCTGTGCGAAGATGAGCGTGTATCTTGAGATAGGTATTATCAGCTATAACGATTTGAAAGTGCAATAGACGGCCAGAGTGGCCGAGCGGTTCTAGGCGCTACAGTCAGGTTCGAATCCTGCTTCGGGCATGGATGTTTGTGATGTCCTTAGGTTAGTTAGGTTTAAGTAGTTTTAAGTTCTAGGGGACTGATGACCACAGCAGTCCTATAGTGCTCAGAGCCATTTGAACCGATTTTTAAAAGTGCAATATTGGTGCTGACTAACGGTCGCTAGATAGTATCATCATCAGTTCAAGAAGTGACAATATATGGGTCTGCCATCATCATGAAAAAATAACTTACATCACAGAATAATTTTCTTAAATTTAATATAAACGTTTTTTGCATTGAAATCTATACACAGTGAAGGCTGTAGTTATCATATCTGTGGGTTCTGTCGTGTTAATCGATTACTGATCTTCTTACACTAAATATTTCGTCAGGAGACTGATGGATGTTGTTCTTATTCAGAATGTGTTGCAAAAAAGTAATCTGTATTAGACATTCAACAAGATTTTATGGCTATTTATAGTAGGAACCAATTAATTATTTTTGTAATAGGAATTTATTTATTAAGCGAACTGTTTTATTCGTTCTGTGCAATGCCTATTGTCTGTACATAACTGGAAATGCGGTATGTGCTACCTCGCTCTCCATCAATAAGAAAAGGACACACAAGCATAGATTTCTTTCTTATTTGCAGATTTTAAGGATACTTAATTTATTCTGACTGAAAATACTTCAGAGATTAGTTATGTTTATTACTTTTATTATCACATGACCGGTTTCAGGCTCTTATAAGCCCATTTTCAGGTGTCGTAACTTGGTGGTGTGACCCCGAGCGCCGCGGTGAAAGTGTACCACCTCGGCTCTTGGGTGTCACAGCACCAAGTTACGACACCTGAAAATGGGCTTATAAGAACCTGAAGCCGGTCGTGTGATAATAAAAGAACTTTACAACTGTAGCGGGATTTTCAGCCTCTGGTATATTGCTCAGTTGGGAATGTTCCACCAAGAGAATTGTTTATAATTATTACCTTGTAATTGATATGAATCCTCGGAACTGGTTTTGCATCAGATGCTAGTAAAATATCGTATGATTACTAAGCATAACCAAATTACCAGGGGAACATTTCATACTAGTGTTCAATCAATAACATGATTTGCAGTCTGCATACTAACACTCTAAGTACGACATATGTCCATATGAAGTTTTTAGTTTCAAATGAGAATTCCTGTAATATTCCTAAATGTTGACTATTCCTCCTGTGACACCCTGTACTATGTTGCGAATAATGTGCTGAAATTCCTATTCTGTAATTTAATAGTAATAGGAGTTCATAATCGCTAAAGGGTTTGCGTTTTTACATCGCGAATACAGGATTTGTTCAATAACTTGGAAAACAAAGGAACTAATTCAACAAGGTTACAGAAGAACGTTTCCTTTCTAAAACCATAAGCTGTTAAAACTTAATGTTTGTGATTTTTGTATTTTGGTGGAACTCAAAATTACGAAAATGCTACCTTTTAGTACTCCGTTATATATTACTTCCTTTTTGTGTATGTTAAATGGCAATAATTCTAATGATGTGATATTGCACGACTGTTGGTCGCTAAGCATGGACTACATTCATACACAGGCTCCAGGAAGAGCAAACAGTATGAAAAAGACACTATACTAATTTGCAAATTAGAATCTGTAGCAAATTTGTAGATCATATACAGATCCTCACTTTGTATCTTTTAACTTACAAACTCGATTGAGTGAACCTACTATTAGCTCAAAAATATTTCTCATACTTATGAGTGATTTTTTTAGTGCTGAAAATAGTAGAAAATTTAAATGAAATTAATGAGAAGGCAAGATTTGGGAACATGATTGCTGTTGTGCACACATTCTTACTTGTTACTGGTAGATGTGCCTACAATTAAGCACACGCCTGTAGTAGTTTCTGAACTTGTGTAGATGTAATTACATGGCTTTGTACCTAGTGTTGACTAAAATCAATTCAGCTACGATGCTACATTTGTATAATTCTAATTACAGCTGAGGTAATTCATTGTCTGTAAGTGGCAAGTATGATCGTCTCCTTAGCAGAAATTGTTTCCCTGAGCTGCTGAAATCTGGCCCTTAGGCATGGTATGAAAGGAGTGGGACAAGCAGCATGATTGTGATTTCCCCCGCAACAAGCAACGCAAACTTGGTTAGATGTAGTGTCCTGGATGCAAGCATTTTGGGGGGCATTTGCAATTAGCAATATCAACGTCCAGCACCGCGTGCACATGTGATGGAGCCCAATTTGTGTTTCTAGAGCGTTCAGGGAGCTATGAGCTATGTCTATTGAAAAAATTATCACAGTGGTACAATAAAGGCCAGAAATTTGGCAGTCTAGTCACTGTCAATATAATAATAGGTCGATTCTAAGCATTTAAGATTAATGTTAATAGTAAATAAACATTGTTATTGTGTCACACTGGTTTGGCAAAAGTAATTCACAAACATTTCTTGCTATTAGTGACAAACTATTATTTCGTCTACCGAGATCGCTATGTAGAACATTACGAGACTGATGGATTATCTCAACCCACAGCTTACTCATCGGCTTCTACAAAAAGGAAGCAATAATACATGCTGGCATTCCAAAAACACAAACTTTTACTGATTGAGAAAAGTTCAAGTGAAAATAAACCACATGAGAAATTAAAAGAAGATGAGGGTCATATGTTTCTCATGAGTATTTTGTCTTCTGTGAAGAAGTTATCTACAATACAGAAATTGTGTTTTCAGGGGAAAAGGGCGATGAGTGGTGGACTGAAGCTGCGAGTGAGAATCAGATTGGTTATTCTTCTCTTCCCAGACTATGACAGTATCAGGCAAATTAGTCTTGATAATTTACACATCACACATTACTCAAATTACCTCTGTTGTGCTTGACTTTACACCATTAGATGTTAGTAGTAATTTACATAATAGTTTTCTGCGTATGGTGCCGCGTCATAAGGTACTACTGCTGCTGAAGAAAAACCAACGTGTCGGCCACGGTTGCAGTGGCCTTCTTCTGGGTTTACTGGTGCGTTCTAGCTATGTAGAGTCTCTTATATTGTATTGTTACTGTTCACTGGGCATGCCATTACGTCATAATTTTAAAAAGATAGTTCGTTACATTGGTCACTTAAGGAAGAAGGGGAGGGAATTTTATTTTAATAGGTTATTGCGGTGGAGGGAGAGCGTACCCTCTTTTGCGTATTGGCTCTTGTGTTATGTACCATGATTGGTGGTCACCGTCCAATGAGGTTGGCTGCTGTTTACCAAATGCTGGAAGCCGGCCGCGCAGCGGCAGTTACTCGCCGGTGGTGCTCGTGCCTCGTGTTGGCAGTGCAGTCTGTTGGGCTCCGATTGCTGGCAGCCAAGATGTGGCAAGCCTGAGTCCATCCTCTCTATTCATGTTCTTAGGGTTTTATGTATTTCGATGGCCTAACTGATTTTGCGTTACCCTGTGTATTCATGGAATTTATTGGAATCTGATCGTAAACTCACGTACAATGTATTAAATTCTCCAGACAATTCGTTCTGTTTCACTAGAATTCTTGGACTCTTCCTTATAGTGGATAAATTTTTCATGATAGCTCTGTTACTGTTTTCCTTGTAAGTCATAACGATTCCTGAATGCTGGCCAGTCATGAGTCCTTTTCGGCATCTGATATCAATACCTACAGGATGAGAACTCTCAGACAACCGCAGTTAACTGTCGAGGTGAAACTGAATGTCACGCGCCCCCAACCGACCTGCTATCTGTCTCAATCGATTATAAGGACATTATTTGGTAAAAAAACGTGATTTTCACACATCTCACAGCTTAATAATTAGCTTCATGATGATCTGTCTACCGTTTCGCTAATTGTTATAGTTACTGTGATATATACAGATAAAATAAGCTACTGCACGAAGTTTTTAAGTTTGCCATGAAAAATAGGTGACACTATGAATTTGCGTTTGGGCATGTTAAGTCATATTTGCTTGGTATGAAATGTATCTGACAACACTGAATTATTCTTTAAACTTGGAAGAGTATCGCTAACTTTCTCCACTCTCGAGAAGGTGGATGTATGTAAAGCACTTCATCTCAGACAAGCACGCCAACAAAAAGGCTAGAATTGAATATTCGCAGCATTCCTCATATCTCATGAACAGTTTGAGATATCGAAACAAGAGTTTGGAAATTACAGTACACATTTTCCATATGATTATATTGAGAAACTTACACATGTATAGCGACAGTCAAGCCGATACTGATTTTTTGAGTGAAATAATGCAATTTTTAAGAACCATCAATAGCTGTAGAAACGAAAACTGCTGTGAGTTAGGGATAACACATGTGAAGAAATTATAGTTTACTTTTATATGGAGAATGGCCATTTTCACATACTACTAACTTGTTTTTTGAAGGGAAAATTGCACATGAACTTTGGGGAAGAAGAACTACTACTTGTGTTGCAATTTCGGCGTAATTCTACGACCCAGAGTATTTTTGATAATGATCGACTGGTACCGAATCAGTGTCGCGAAATGTAAAATATTCAGTAGTAACGTATTCAGCTTATGTTGGTAAGAAAGTTGAAAAATCGTTTCTTGAAGAGAAGAAGTGAAATATTTGTGTGACGTGTTAGATGCCGGTATCCAATGTTTTATCAGCTAACAAGAAGTGGAACGTCACTTCGCCAGCAGCGAGCTAAGCAGCTTGACCCTTGAACGGTACAGGCACCAGCGCCGACAAGCATACGTCACAAAAGTATGGCGGATGTCATGCGGCAACTCCATGACGATCCCAATCGGCACAATCATCAGTGAACACACGACACGGGTGGTGCAGTGTGCAACTGCTCCTTACAAATAGGCCAACCACCGCCTGCAGGGGGAGAACAGATCGGTAGTTGTCTGGGGCACTACCTCTGTGTCGCTCGGGGCCGAGGGTTGTACTTGTATTATTTGGAATAGGCAGTATTTAGAAAAATTCTAGAGGTTTAGCCGCAGTAGGACTTGTATTTGAATGGCTTATTTCAATAGTGGTACAAGTCCATTTTTGTTCAAGTATGTGTACTTGAATATTTCTAGTATCTCAACTGCAGATTTTTGAGCGCTCATTTAACTTTAGTACTCTGTATCTCAGAATGAACAAAAATGGACTTGTACCACTATTGAAATAAACCCTTCATTTGCAGACAAGAGTAGTACAGTCTAATATGGCCACTTCTGCATACTTGAAAATAGGGGACGTGCCAGGGGAATCTTCCAGGGAATGTATTCCTTCCTACCAATATTTTATTTACATCCAGTTCCCGACCGAATCCTACCGAGTTCCGTGCTCTTCACTACTCATCAGTCTACTTTCAGCCAAGATGGCGGCAACAGTAGGCGGCGCACAAACAGTTCCTTATCAAAGTCTTCGTGCTTTGCGCGTGTCTTTCTAACTCCCTCTCAGGACACGGCAACAGGCCAGAGGATGTTATTTATGTATTTCAGTTATCTGAGAAATATAAAAACAACGTAAAAGCACATAGTATACGGTCTTTTAGTCACTATCCCTACACAGAGTAAAGGATTGTATTTTTTCACCACAAACATCAAGGTTATTGACACTCTCGTTATACCTTAATGTGTAAAAAGCAAGTGTGTGCAAACTGAAATGTTTTCATATTTTTCAAATAACTGAGATATATATATAAAACCCACCATCCAGTTTCAGTACCAATCATTCTTTAACAGAAATACACTGCATTATAAGATTATACCAAAATTTCAACAAAAGTGGCAATTTATTTTCGCCAGAGCTTTCTCCTTCATAGAAATGTCGTTAGTGACAAGTTTTGAGTTATACATAACTTCTCTTGTTACCATGTTTAAATCTATTTTTCTTGGCAAAACACAATATTGTTTAGAAATATTCATGTCATTAAACTTTTAATGAAGTCAAAATTATGACGGAGTCCTAAGAGAATGAATGCATTATCAAACTATCAGCTTAGGGTAAGATAGGTAAATAGCTTATGAAAAAACCCATAGTCAGTGTTAAAATAAACGTGACATGTCTTTACTTATATTGCAGCACAACACACATCATTTCTAGCTATCGATGGTTTTAAAATTACATTATTTCATTGAAAAGCCTTTAGTTCCCTAAATATTGTGGAAGTTACAGATGTTTCACATATCAATTATTTACAAAATACTCTCCCCATTGCGTGATATCATTTGCCAAAATCTTGTTTCGATCTCTCAAACCGTTTATAAGATACAAGGAATTTGTAAATATTACATTTGCCTTTTTCGCTGTCACGCGTGTTTGGAACACAGTGCTTTACGTATATTCCATTTTCTCGACACTGTAGACCGACGGTGATATCCTCCAAAGTTTAAAGAATAATTCAGTAGGTTAGCTACACTTCGTTTGTAGCGACATACGATCAAACATTGATCAAACTGAATGGCTTGCGACCCTTTTTTTCATTGCAAATCTTTCAAATTTGTTGCAGTATCTTACTTATTCTCGAATTATCTCGACAACTATAATCATTGAAAGAACGATAGGCAGTTCACAAGAGGCTGATGAATGAAACTATAAGATGATTAAGAATCAAATTTTCCTTACCGAATAGTTTCTTTGAAAACTTTTGAGAAAGACTGTAGGTCGGCCACCTCGCGAGCGTTGATGTTCACACAGTCAACCGAGTCTGCTAGCCTACATGACAAATTTTACACCGTCTGAGAGGTTCAGCAAACGAGATAGCTATATCACCGCTCCCTGAGAGCCGGCCGTCAAGCGCACCATGTAGCAAACTGACGGCTAACATGTAACCTCCCTCCTCCTAATCGGCCTGCTGGATTGCATTATAACTGACCGTGATCGCATATGCCTAATAAAGTTTTACAGTGAGTAACGCTATCGTTATCGAATGAAAATGACACCGATTAGTTGGAGGAAAGTGTACAACAGACCCTTCTGAAGGATGACTCTAGTCTAAACTTTAGCAAATTACTGATGATAATTTTGGAATGGGTGGAATTGCTCACGAACCACACAGTCGGATCCGGGGGGGGGGGGGGGGGGGGGGGGGGGGTACAGCGTACCAAGTAATATTAAATAAAAATAAATACTAATAACACTAAAGGTACTGGTTAACTGAAAAGGGGATAATTAAACGGTCGCCAGCACTCAAGGGCAATGAGTCTCCAGAATCTTAAGAAAGGTAATAGCAAAGAAATGCCACTGTCGTAGAAACAGAAGACTTAACACGCCCGGGAAGAGAAGGTGGTAGATATGCAGTCCGAATAAAAGCTAGCCTTTAGCACTCGAGCCTGTACAACACTCCCTAGACAGAGGAACGGGGCTGGATATTTAAGGACCGTGTGCCTAAACCCAAGTACATGGTCCTTCCCATGGCGGTTGATCTGCTGCTCTCTGCACTGCCTGCTGCGATGTGTCCTGTAATAATTGTTGTCTAGCATGGAGAGGAGACATTCACACCAACAATACCAAGTTGATCTGGTGGAATTCGTTGTATTCTGTTAAACATTCGCACAGCGTGTGGCTGCACTGTTCACAATTAACATTATTCCAGGATGGTCGTGATCAGTATTTGTACTCCAAGTAGGTGTCGGTTGTGATGTGTAAGGTTGCTGTCTAATTGATGGCATGCATTGCAAAAAGACGGTGCACAGAACCAAAAGTAACCACTGTTCAAAGGATGTTTTATCAGTCGACGATTGGCACTGTTCTTCCTAGAGTGCTAAACAATTGAACAGCTAACAACACTACCATGAGCGTGACCGAATCGCTACGCGGATGCTCCGTAAATCTTCGCGTCCGATCTACGAACGAGAAAGTACCTGCTCTCGTGATATTCAGCCAGTCAAAAAGATGTGTGTTTCTTTCACTTAGAACTTGCAATTAGGATCATACCAGTCCACATTATTTTTTCGTAACCGTCGTGTCGCGGTTGATCGTTTTTGTTCCTACACGACACACGGAACCGAGAAACAGCACCTTTTGGGTTAGTATTGACACTGCGTCGTAAACACTGAAAGTAAACGCAAAATTTGTGTGGCAAACCTTTTCAATTATTTCACGGTAACTTCTAAGATACGTGTTGCAGCCACGGTATCAATACAACACTCCGACTACGCTCCAAGAAAGCTACGCCACACTCCCCACCCCTGCTCTGCGCTCGTCAGAGAGGCGACTATCGATAGTCAACGATTCAGTTCTATGCTTACAGGCTGTCACGCTTTTCCAAAGCAGAACACTTCACGTAAATATAAATGAATCAGAAAACACTGAGTTTGTAGTTATTTATTCTGAAATACTAAATTTTGAAAGTAAAGTAAAGGAATCTAGTTGTTAAATAAATGACTGGCTTAACTTCAACTTTACTATGTAAAAAAATGACTTTCAGTAACCTCAGTTCAACATAATGCAAAATTTAGAAAAATTCGAGCAATTTAGTTTTGATTATTGAAATATTTAATTGACCTAATTTTAAGCAAGTGAGTAACTGATTTAATTCTAAAATAACAACAATAAAATACATACCAAGCCAGAAGAAGTCACTCGCTAAGCTAAATACTGAATAAACGAAATTGTGCGCACTTAATTTGTGCTCTATCCGTAGTTACTACTTTTCCCAGTGAAAGTTTGCGTTTATTAAAATGAATGAAGTTATTACTCAAAATTGCAAGTTAGTTAAGCCTCTATTATGCAATACGAGAATGAACAGTTACTGAGGCAGAAAATGTAGACTGAAACTGAGTACAATGACAATAGAGGTACCCTACAAGTTTTAGCTATTGCAGGTTATTATTCAGGTTAGCGATACTTTGTGACAGAAATGCCGATGGGTAATGCCTACATCTGTTTAAAATTGTAGCTGTGTAAACGACGGTGAATGCAGCCGACGACAATACTGAGCTGTCGCTGTTGCTGGTTGGTAACACCGAGTCGTCTCCAGAGCCACAGGTAATTATAGGAAAGGCAATAGATACAGTTGCAGCTTCCTCCGCCTGTCCGCTCCTACCGTACTGCCAATACTCGCGTATCAACGAAATTTGTGCGCATACACAGGCGCGATTATAGCGGAACACTGTGTCTGCGGGAGTGGCCAACAAACACTTCCGCACTCTTTCATGACTCAAGCTACTTTGCTTCCTCTTTCCTCCTAACGCTACAGAGACTCTCCATACGCAAAGATAAACAATGGGACAGCTACTACCACTTTGCCGATGCTATCGAATTAGTTAAATAAAATTCCCTTGGACACTACCCAGCAATTTACAGTATTTTTATTATAATTACAATCAATTATACATACATCAAAAAAAGTTTTGCATCACCCCAGTTCCAAGAACTCCTGAAGACAAACGTTGACTGTGGATATTGTATGACAGACACAGTCCCTTTGACTGTTCAGAGATGTCACCAAACCCGCCCAAAGATGTAAACAACTATGCACGAACATCGGATATTAGACGGAAGGGGTCCGACAGCAGATCAGTTCATCATTCCACAGCAAGGAGGTACACGGCTCGTGTTGTCTTTAGCTCAACCATGCGTAGACGGTAAATACCGCTGTTCCATAGCGTCTGCATTGTTATTTTGTGCAGGAATGGCTCTCAACAAGGGAAGTGTCCAGACTTTCTCGGAGTGAACCAAAGCGATGTTGTTCTGACATGGGGGAGATACAGAGAGATAGGAATTGTCGATGACATGCCTCGCTCAGGCCGTCCAAGGGCTACTACTGCAGTGGATGACTGCTACCTACGGATTATGGCTCGGAGGAGGACCAACAGCAAAGCCACCATGTTGAATAATTCTTTTCGTGCAGGCACAGGACGTCTTGTTACAACTCAAACTGTGCGCAATAGGCTGTATGATGCGCAACTTCACTCCCGACGTCCATGGCGAGGTCCATATTTGCAACCACGACACCACGCAGCACGGTACAGATGTGCCCATCAACATGCCGAATTGACCGCTCAGGCTTGGCATCACGTTCTCTTCACCGATGAGTGTCGCATATGCCTTCAACCAGACAATCGTCATAGACGGGTTTGGAGTTGACTCGGTCAGGCTGAACGCCTTAGACACATGACCAGCGAGTGCAGCAAGCTGGACGTTCGCTGCTGTTTTTGGGTGGCATTACGTGGGGCCGATGATCGCCGCTGGAAGTCATGGAAGGCGCCGTAACGGTTGTACGGTAAGTGAATGCCATCCTCCGACTGATAGTGCAACCATATTGGCAGCATATTGGCGAGACATACGTCTTCAGGGACGACAATTCGCTCCGCTATCGTGGACATCTTGTGAATGACTTCTTTCAGGATAATTACATCGCTCGCCTAGAGTGGTCAGCATGTTCTCCAGACATGAACCCTATAGCACAAGCAAGGGCTGTTTGTGGACAACGTGATCCACCAACCATCCTGAGGGATCCACGCCGAATCGCCGGTTAGGAGTGAGTTAATGAACTTGTGGGTAGTATGCCACGACGAATACAGGCATGCATCAATGCAAGAGGACATGCTGTAGGGTATTAGAGGTACCAGTGTGTGCAGCAATCTGGACCACTACCTGTGCAAGTCTCGCTATATAGGTGATACAACACTTGATGTGAGGTTTTCATAAACAATAAAAAAGGCGGAAATGATGTTTATGTTTATCTCTATTTCAATTTTCTGTACAGGTTACGAAACTCTCGGAACCTAGGTGATGCAAAACTTTTAAGGTGTGTGTAGACGGTAAGAAATAAATACACCTTAAATAATTATGTATTAAATATAGTTTCTGTAATAAAGCATACACATTCAGAATCAGACATACAGCACATGTTATCAACGGATATTAAAAGGCGAAAAATTTTATATGGTACAGAAGGTATTTTATCTACATTTTTGGTGTTACATGTGCCCTACATTCCATGAGTTTTTTCCTAAGGAGAAAAAGAATCGGGGGAATGTCTGGAAAATAAAAAAGGAAATGCAGATGGGTAAATGCATTCAATTTTGTCTACAAAAAATTTTCTAATCATTTATTAAGATTCTCGTTAATTACCATAATTAAGTGTGGACATTTAAATAGCATGACAACACTGTGTCATTATAGCTCTAATCATCATAGTATACCATAAAATTTTAAAAAATCATTACATCTGAAACGAAAACTTCATTCAGTGCTGTACAAGAAGACGTAAGGAACATAGTTAAAGGTATACAAAAAAAGACTGAAAGGATAAGAAGCAATGTAAGAAATCTCTAATTACAATGTTTACTTTAGACAATTTTTCATAAATATCACAATTAGTAACAGATTTCGTTTCTCATTATGAGATTTTGTTTCAAGCAAGCGTCCTGAGAAAACTTAAATGTCTACAAGAAAGGTTTACAGAGGTTGTGCTGAAAAGGGAAACACTGCGTTCCACACGCCTATTTACAAAGGACGCCACAGCGTTCCAAGAGCCCGCAGCGTCTCAGTGGCGACCTGGCGTTGTTGCGTATGGCGCAGTGGCACGTTTGATTTCTCAGGTTGTTTTGTGACATTCGAGAACGTCCACCTGCTTTGCATGCTTCGGAAACTCACTCTAGAGTAATCTAGAAGAATCCTCATATTTCTGTCTATGTGGGTAACTCAACATTGTCCATATTCACACGTATACACAGACCTGAAACTCACATTTTCTGAGTGCATCGGTATTCGCTTACATAATAAATCGTATCAAAGAATTTTTACTACATATTATTCACAAACATTCACATGATGCAAATACCAGAGTGACATTTACACAGATTGGTCACAGCTTGGGTTTCCCTTTTATTTCAGTTGCTTCCAGAACATTTACTTTTTATGCTAAATTTCTCTTTATACTTTTTTTTAAAATTCGTTGATGACAGTCTGGTCCAAGAAATAAATTTGGAACAAATTTTGAAAATTGCAGTTCCAATTAGATCTTTACTGGAAATTATTTCTCAGATTAATCAGTTCTTGCGTGATACAACTTCAGGCCAACAAAGTTACGTACACTTAACAGCTTACCAGAATTACGAAAAGCTAAGCAGTAAGCGTTATTGTGAGGTATACTGACAATCATAAATGGTCCACCTTAAATAAATTTAAATTTTGGAATCTCATCATCAGTCTCGCTTGATATCTCGTTATCATTAACGAGAACGAGGCCATTTGCGAACTTAGCACATTGCGATTTCGCATCATGACGCCGTATTCGCGCGTCGGCTTTCTTTTTCATTCCCTCTCGTAAGCGTTCCTTCTTCACTCAATCTCACTACTACACTGAAGCGTCAAAGAAACTACTATAGGCATGGGTACATTAATACAGACATATGCAAAGAGACAGAATACGGCGCTACGGTCAGCAACGGCTATGCAAGACAACGAGTGTCTGGTGCAGTTGTTACACCGGCTACCGCTGCTACACTGGCAAGTCATCAAGATTTAAGTGAGTTTGAACGTGGTGTTGCAGTCGGCGCACGAGCGATGGGACACAGCATCCCTGAGATAGCGATGAAGTGGGGATTTTCCCATACGACCATTTCACGAGTGACGGTGAATATTAGGAATCCGGTAAAACATCAAATCTCCAACATCTCTGAGGCCGGAGAAAGATCCTGCAAGAACGGGACCAACAACAACTGAGGAAAATTCTTCAGCGCGACAGAAGTGCAACCCATCCGCAAATTTCGGTAGATTTCAATGCTGGGCCATCACAAGCGTCAGATTGCGAACCATTCAACGACATCAACAATACGGGCTTTCGGAGCAGAGAGCCCATTCGTGTTCCCTTGATGACTGCACAACGCCAAGCTTTACGCCTCGCCTGGACCTGTCAACACCGACATTGGACTGTTGATAACTGGAAACGTATTGCCTGGTCGGTCGGACGAGTCTCATTTCAAATTGAATTGAACGAATGGACGTGTACGGGTATGGAGATAACATTATGAATCCATGGGCCCTGCATGTCAGCAGGGAACTGTTCAAACTAGTGTAGGCTCTGTAATGGAGTGGGGCCTGTGCAGTTAGAGTGGTAAGAGACCCCTGATACGTTTTGGTACGACTCTGACCAGTGACACAAATGTAAGAATGGCCCGCCATGTTGATTTGCAGCGCTTCTACTAGTCCTACTTAGTTTCACGTGACCACCCGAGGCGCACCGCACTGCGTCCATGGCGACGAGGCGAACCCCAGATCTTGTCAAGTCTTCATGGTGACTTAGGACTTAAGTACCGCATTTTTAAAACGTGACTACGCCTTTTGAGACTGCTTTAGTTTTATTTCTAGATCATGACCTCCTAGACAAATTATAGATTTAGGTACATCTTCTGAAGAAGGCTCAATTATTTGGGCTGAAACCTAGGTAAAGGTTGGATTCATTACCGCAGTCGAAGGTGATAGTTTCTTATATTTTTGCAAAACGATTCTGTCGGAGATGTAAGCATGTTTTAGTTCATCCTGCTAAAGATCATAACATCTTCGATTCAAATTGTATTACCGATGTTTCTTAACAATATTGTTTGTAATCTCTAGTATTAACAACAAACCATCGCATCCTGCCTCGCCTATCACTTCTCCTTTTACACTCTTAAAGATCTACAATGAATGAACATGATCATCCCAGTTCAGCTATTTGGAATACTAGGTGTCAGTTTTACGGAGGGTGACAATCCTTTCTTGAGTATTACTCCTAAGTACAAGAGAGAATAGCATTAAGTCAGACCGTATTGTATCGTACCGTCCTTGAATGCACCCAGTCCCTCAAAACCACGTATTCCACAGATGCAATGCATGTGCTTATTTTTCTGCATGTGTATGTCTATGCGAGTGTCATGGATGGCTGCCATAAATCTTACCTCGTCCTTTAGCTGGTGGCTCCACATTCGAACTCTATCCCAGACACACTGGTTTGCCAAAAATCCTCTTGACACAATTCTGGATATAATGCGTGGTGGATCCACCAGCGGGAAGACCGGGTCGGGTTTATTGGAGTCATATGCAACAACCACACGGACACAGACATACAGAAAATAGAGGTAATACATAGCTTCTGTAGAATATTTGATAGTGAGTGGCCGCATTCGAGTACAGAGCTATACTACACCATTCGACTAATGTTCTGTTCTACCTTGTACATAAGAATAATACTCACGAAGGACTCTCCATCCATCCAGCGGACATCTAGCACACAAAATAGCGAAATTTGGTTGGTAAAGTGCCTTCATCGTGCATCTTTAAGAGCTGTGATAACCGTAGCAGGATGCCTTTGTTATTACTGGAGAACATAGACAATATTGTTACGAAATGTTGGTAATATAATTTGCATCGAAGATGCTATGTTCATTAGCAGAATGAAATAGAACCGTTTTGCAAAGAGTTTTTCGCTATTTGCGGGACTGTAGCAGTGTCTAAAATAACGTACATGCTGCTGAAACCGATACTCCCCAGTTGTTATCATGCATGCATGGATGGAGAGCTGTCAGCGGTGGATGGATGCAGTACAAAAGCATAACTTGCTGTTTGTATATAAATTACGTTGCCTGGGTGTGTACTCTGTAAGTACGAGGAAGGGAAATTCTCGCATTCCAGGATACTCAGTGCAGTTGACACACTGTCCGCTAACGGATAACATATAACTAGGATAAAAAAAAAACCAACTATACTGTTTGTAGAAGTCCTGACATGGTTGTCGGGACGTATCAACGGTAGAAGGAGTAAACAAAGGTAGCTAAGCTCGTCTGGTAAGAAATAAGAGCATATTCTTATGGGAAAAGATATGAGAGCAGCAGCTGAAATCAATTCTGTGCACATGTCAGCTTCCTGTTGCATATCCCTACACTACAGAGGGAGCATCAGGTGAATGCGTACAGCATTGTCAGACTTTGAGTTTCCACCAAGTGCATCGCTACATGAGTCTGCAAGAAATCTCTCAGATGTTTCATGGCAGTACAATGATTTGTTCCCATACTACGAGTTTCCAATCTATACCATTCGTTGAGTCTCATTTAGGTACGAGGAGAGTATTACCAAACTTTTCATGAACTTCGTATCCAAAAATGCATGCGCTTAGATCACTGGAAAGAGGGGAATTCTTAACATTTCTTAATAGGTTGGTGTACAGAACACATAAATATCCTCGTATAAATCAAGCGGCACATGGATACGCCAGCAATATGACCAAATACATACGGAAAAATATGAAGCAGATGGCATAAAACTGCTAAAAATCGACGTAAACTTTATATAATTATGACAAATAAATGAGTAAATAAGTAAAATATAGGGACATACGACGATATTTGTAAAATCGCGATTAAAGCTTTCAGAATTAGTTAAACAGACTGAAGATATACAAACTAACATAAAAATAACATGAAATGCAAGGAATTGAGGTGGGTTGGTAGTATCAGGACACTGAAGACTGAGAAAAGCTTAACAATTACGCTCTCGCTGCGTTCAGTTTCAACCCACCCCTCCCTCTGTAAGCTATGCGGATTTTCGTAGCACATACGTCAACAGAGGCGACGTAAGTATTACACAAATTCGTTATTTTAAAGCAGGCGAAACATATATATCCCAATCCATAGCTGTATTCTCACACATGCTGTCAAATGTAGATATTACTGAATTGTAGTTGGTTCCCACAACCAATGTTATTCCTTAAATATTAAGAAGAACAATCAATGCGTTCATCAGACTTAGCCCATTCCCTAGAGTATTCTATAGGAGAGTGGACTGAAGCCACGTATACCACCGTCATTAGTGTGATAAGATTATACTCAAGATACGTGGTGTTAGGACGAAATTGCTGTATTATCCCACATAAGCAAAACTACCTAACATCCGACCAGTTTTTCTTTGTGCAAGAGGAATGGTACCAGAGCTGTGGTGATGCTAACGTAAACAGCAACAAGACAGTTACATTTCCTTTCGTGGTGCTTAGTCCCTCGTACGAAGCAGCTGCTTCTTCGTGTAGCAGGGTGTGGGTTGTACCACAATGTATCAGCTATCGAAAATATTCAAGTCGGTTTTCCACGCTCTGTTTTCTAGTGAATTATACTAATAATAAGCACAACTGAATGGACAAATCTCAATGAGGGTACACACTTTACCGTCTTAAGTGTCGAATATATTGGTAAATCTCTCTAAAGTAAAGTATGATTCCAAAATGAAGTGTTTTTAAGAAACGTGGGTTTCATGATAGTAGTAAAGGGGATGAACACCAAGTACGCCACCTTTGCCCTCCTGGACCTGAGTCATGGTGCAGTTACCGCAATGCCCACTACACAAACAGTTCATACAGCCATAATCTTTCCCTCCAAGCAGCAGTCATGGGTATCATAAAACATATTTACAGATACCTGGAAAATCCAGGATTACTGAAGTGTGCATGGTCAGACTCAAAATCCCAAGGAGTCGTTAAATAATCTTATATGGACTCCCTTGCGTTTTTGTTGGAATGAAGACACTAAAGTGGGGACTCAGCGCTGTTGTTATTGCTTTTAGTGGTGGCAACATTGGTACGGTGAAAGTGCTGCAGCATGTGAGAATTAATGCTGGAGGAAACTGCATCAGAGAACCTGAAAAGTGGCACGTTTTACATTGATAAGGCACTCTATGCAGCACACTTGGCCACTAAGGAGTCCAGAAAGAAGAAAAGAAGAAAAAACTCGCAAAAGATATCAAGAGTATGATACACTCTATGGTGCAGGATGCTTCTGAATGGCTAAAAATAAAAAAAATTAGCATATATTAAGTGAGTTACAGTCTTTCGAAACTTCAGAAGCCGTTCATGAGAATTTACGTTTTCTGTTGCATTTTTCTCAAAAATCATTTTGAATGGAGTATTCAAATTTCAGGGAGTAATAACATGTGGCCAGGTTTACATTAGTAAGGCAGTGTATGCAGCACACTTGGCCTGTAGACTCAACGCTATAACATAGCGTTTTGTATAACTAAAATTGTTTGGGAAAACGTACAAAAAAGTACACAAAATTTTAACTGTGTAATTAAAAAATTGTATTTCCGAAAGCAGTGGCTGAAATGCAATTATTGTACTTCAGAAAACTCAGAACATACAGTTTAATGTCCTCTAGAAGTTTCATGACAATGGCAACAGGGGTTCCGGAAACGCATTGAAGCCACGTGACTAAATTTTACGTTGTTCGGATATGGTCTAACTCCCTTTAAAAAGACATACAAAAACCATTAATTTCATAAGAGACAGGCAGCAGTGTCCTGTCTTCGCTCTAGTTGGTTTGTAAGCTGCTCGAGCAGTGGTTATACACTGACGATGCCTTCCTAGGTCACCAGAGTAGTGCAAAACGAAGTAGTTTTACCATTTTAAAGTTTGTCGAATTAGTGATTGAGACAGTAAACTTGCGGGGTAACTGTCCGATGTCACACAAATATATCGTGCATTGGAGTGTTAAGAGCGTTGCATTCCACATGATTAATACTTCAGAAACCATATGGCTTTAATAATATAGCATTTTTAGGGGCAGAACGTTGTAGCTACAGCAATGCGTGTTTATGCCCTATAATCATTTCTCTCATACTGGTACCTTCCTGTTAGTGACTCCAGACAATGCAATAATACTTCAGACTTGATAGCACAGTTGATATACATGAAATGTTTCAAATTCCTCTGTCTGGAGCTCCATCGTGTATAAACTACACGTTTATTCTTAACCATCCGTTATATCATTGAAACACTGTCTGCTCTACTATACACCGATAAGAGGTGCTACGCTCCTCGATATGCACTGATCTGGAGACATCTTGTGCATTTGGATGGATGCCGTGTGTAAGACTGATGCGGAACAGTCTTTACTGAATGGCAGTTACAGACACAGCTCACCCTGTTTCTTCACGAGAAGTGGAATGTAGTATGTGTCAACTGCAGATTCACAGGATAAAAATAAAACCGTTGGTTAGTTGAGAACGAATTGTCTGGTCAGTACCACAAGGTCGACGATATCAAGTCAATTCGCAGTAAAAATATTTCTGTTACTGATAAATAAGATACATGTACAGTATTTAACAATCTTTTCTGAGCACTGCTGGTGAATTAAATAAAAATGTAGTTTATACAGGAAATCATATAACTCTCTTGGCAAATGCATTTCCGAGATTTATGCCTGAAATACTCCTCTGTGATTGAGTCAATAATTAAATCACTGAAGACTAAGGACTCTCATGGTTATTATGGAGTGTCTAGCAGAATATTAAAGTACTGTGCTGCACATGTTAGCCCTGTATTTAGCCATTTTTGTAATTTTTCCTTTTGGAACGCTCAGTTTCCTGAGCGATTAAAGTACTCAGTAGTAAAGCCGCTTTATAAAAAGGTAGAAAGGAAAATGTAAATAATTTTAGACCTATTTTCATGCCATCAGTGCCGGCATGTGAAGGCAAGTGGTTCTAGTCGCTTCAGGCTGGAACCGCGCGTCCGCTACGGTCACAGGTTCGAATCATGCCTGGGGCATGGTTGTGTGTGATGTCCTTAGGTTAGTTAGGTTTAAGTAGTTCTAAATTCTAGGCGACAGATGACCTCATGTTAGGTCCCATACTGTTCAGAGCCATTTGAACCATTTTTTTTCATGCCATCAGTGTTTGCAAAAGTTATTGAAAACGCTTGTATGTAAGGATATGTGATCAATTTATATCACACGTTTATGTATCAGATGTACAGCTCAGCATTAGAAGTCGTTTAACAACTGAAAGTGCTATATTCTCTTTTCTCTGTGACGTACTGGATGGGCTAAACAAAAGATTCCGAACGCTTGAAATATTTTTTGATCTAACTAAGGCATTTGATCATGTTGATCACAAAATATTGCTCCAGAAATTGGACCAATTTGGAATACGAGGAGTAGCTCACAACTGGTTCACCCCTTACTTTAGCAACAGGCAGCAAAAGGTCACTATTCACAATGTTGATAACAGCTGTGATGTGGAGTCTAAGTGGGGTACTGTCAAGTGGGGGATGCCCCAGGGATCAGTGTTGAGGCCACTCCTGTTACTTATTTATATAAATGATATGCCCCCTAGTATTACATGTATTTCTAAAATCTTTCTGTCTGCTGATGACACTAGCTTGGTAGTAACGGATGTTGTGTGCAACATTGGCTCGGTTTCAAATAGTGCACTACATGACGTAAGTTCATGGCTAGTAGAAAATAAACTAATGCTTAGTCACAGTAAGATTCAGTCTTCACAGTTCCTAACACACAATTCAACAAAATCTGACGTCATAATTTCACAGAACGGGCATATGATTAGTGAAACTGAACAGTTCAAATTTCTAGGTTTCAGATAGACAGTAAGCTCTCGTGCAAAGCCCACGTTCAGGATCTTGTTGAAAGACTTAATACTGCCACTTTCACTATTCGAACGGTATCATAAGTGAGTGATCGTTCGACACGAAAATTAGTGCACTTCGCTTACTTTCATTCGCTTACGTCGCATGGTATTATATTTAAAAGGATGATTTTGGCTCAGAAACGTGAGGTTCGGGCAATAAGAGGAGTAAGTTAATGAACCTCATGTTTACCCCATCCACGAGTCTGGGTATTTTAACATTGGCCTCTCAATATATATATTCCTTACTGTCATTTCTTGTTAAAAATATTACCAAGAATAAGCAGCTTTCACTCACTTAATACTCGGCATAAATCAAACCTGCATTTGGATAGAATTCTCTTAACTCTTGTGCAAAAAGGTGTGCAATATAACTGCTGCATCCATTTTCAATAAGCTACCACTCGAATTCAAAAATCTTAGCAGTAATCCAAGCTCTTTCAAATCGAAACTAAAGTGTTTCCTCATGGGAGACTCCTTCTGTCGAGGAGTTCCTTGAAAAATTAAGCTGATTCTTATTGTATTGCTGATTGCGTTTACTTGAACTTGTCGACTGATTTTTTTCGAGTTCATGACCATTTATTTTTATCTGTTATTAGTTTAAGTTGTTATTTGATGGACTAACACATTCCATGATGAGCAGTCGTAACCATAAATTCTGCACTACGATCGATGTGGTGGAATATATAGATAACCTACCTGGATCGGTATGGAACACTGTCTGATATACTTTGGTGCATATGACCGAATGAATGTACAGCACAGTCATCTACTTGCAGTCAAAATTCAGTATACGGTACTTGCATTGTTGTGGACGGGTGGTTTAGCGATGATACAGAATCTGGTAATCGTTGTACTGTGTGGCGTCGAAACTGTGGAACAAGTGGTATAGTCTGGTGTATGTGACTGAATGGACATACGGTACAGTCATCTATTTGCTTTCGCAATGTAGTGTGTGGTGTATATGGCCGAGTGAACATACTGGGTAGTCATATATCTGCATTCAATATCTGGTATAAGGTACTTACAAAGTATTGGAGGGCTGATATAGTGATGGTATAGAAACTGGGAAGCGTTATGCTGTGTCACTGGCTGGCATTGAAATTACGGAAAGACTGGTGAAACTACAAAAATTCGCCTACCGTCAACTGCAGTGTGTATTACAGTACATCATCCCATATTGAACGACGTTTGACAGTCCAATCCATCCACTGATAAGCTTTTCAGTGCCACATAATATTGACTGACACCATTTGGCTGAGATGGAAACAGCGTAGGCGGAACACTGGATATATGCTACTTGTCACTTTGGAGTATGGTATTAAACGTTGGGGTCATCACCTCCCCAGTTATTTGGATGCGTTCCTCAATTCTGCAGACTCATCCTATTTCTATATGCTGCAATGGCCTTCAGATGTTTTTTTCTACCAGTAAGATAACAGTACCTTTTTTATTATTACTTCCTCACATGTGCTGTGAAAACACCTTCCGGCGAGGGTCAACACTAGAACAGTAATCATGTACATGACTGAAAAATGAGGGAACAATGCTCTTCGATACAGAACACTCAGATATCCGTTATCCCATCACTGTGGAAGGTGAGATTAACTGTACAGTGTACCACCTTCAGATAGCTGTTGGAAATGTTCTACAATGCCACCAGCTCTTCCAATTTCAACATGTTGCGATGTATTCCCGACTTTTGTCAGTGGGTAACATCACCTCTGCATTTTATTTCTACCAACCTGTATGTGGTGGTAGCTGCATAGTTACACCATGCTGTGTTCAGATTTCTGTAAGAGCCAATGGGTTGAAACGTAATAATGTCGGTTTAGCACGTGACACTGACCTTGAGGGCAAAGTAGCAAAAGTGGCAGCGCACAAAGCTGTAGTTGTATACTGCTTACAACAACAAAAAAGACAAAACGATATACTAAATTGCTTATGAATGAATAAGAGAGAAATCCTCTCTTGTGGTTGATAGTCTGTTGGATATGGTCTTCCTCCAGTACAGTTGAAAAAATTTGTGCAGATCTGTGCAAGAGACTTCGACCACTGCCCATCAGCTCCAATGGAGTGATACGTTTATATGTAATGTGCTTCGTGTCAACACAAAGATAACATTTGTTTCTCGAAGCATCAGAAGACAGAGAGATGTATTAAAATCTTATAGGAGGTTGTATTAAAAGGAGCAATGTATCGGAAGAGATAGACACAGTAAAATCTTATAGGAGGTTCTATTACAAGATAGACGCAAATTAATTGTTTCTAAACGCCAGCGTGATATAGCATTACACTGGCAAAACGGGTCCTGCCATAGTGTACAAAAGAGGCACTTCAATTATAGCTTGTTATTGTCGAATGTAAAATGATTGTGTTTTCTCTTATGTGGAGCAAATGGAGTGAAAGATTGTATTCTGTAATGTTATTTAATGTGTCTGAAATGTTTGTAATGCACACACACACATGACAGTTTTTTTACAGGCACTGATTTGAATGTGACATACGTTCTCAGCTTGTGGAATTTGTCGAGCAAGCTGAAAAACATTGCTTAACATAGAGGATTTTTCTTTGGAGTTAAAATTATCGCTTTTTCTTTACTCCTATGATTGTTTCGATATAATGAAGACATTCTGCGGTGATCAGTAGTTATCGCAGCAACGTAGTAGAAGTATTTTTTCCTCAGTTTTATGCAGGGTGAACATGTATAGGCCTCTGCTCTCTGGTCATCTATGATCGATGGCGGTGCTGTAGTTTTTTTTTCACTTTGTTAGGTGTTGCAAAATAATAAGATGCGCATTGCATCCTGCAGCAAACGTAAAAGCTATACTTAGGGTGTTTTTCTTTTTAAAATATGCACACATACAAGAAGTGCATTGACGTTAAATACTATTGTTACAGTGAAGCGTTTTCACGTTCAGAAAGGTGGCCACTTTATGGAGTGGCCCTTCTGTGTGTGAGGTCACCAGGGCAGCTGCCCCACAACCGTAGGGGCAGAGTGACGGGCATTGCAGTGCAGTTAGATGAACAAACAGTTTGCACTTGGGGTGATCCTGAGTTATCTCATATTGTTTACATCCTTTTATGTTGGCGAAGGGCCATAACGTAGACCATTGCGTCAAGGCTGTGGGCAGCCAGCGACCAAGGAGGATGGCAGTATGCCACAGATAAATGCATGGCACACTGTAGCAGTTGACCATTTGAACGCGCCTGAGTCCCCCCCCCCCTTCCCCCACTAAAACAAAAAGGTAGAACGAGGGGGCATGGAGGTAGGGGAATGAATTAAGGGAGGTGGGGGTGCCTTTGCTAGTTCAGCCGTACTATGAGGAAAATGTGTGTTCAACTGCAACCCCTCTGCCATCTTTCGGAACTACATTTTTTCCTATTAAAGGTAATAAACTTACAAAACTCCTCTCTGTTGAGTATTATTGTGAAATCTTTCCCCATAAGGTTAATATCAGTTGTATGGCAATTTTTGAGACCTGTCGCTATTTTATTCATTACGTATGTAGTGCTATGTATATAGTTGGGTAATTAGGACCGATGTCTACGATTAATTACATAATTAAGACCAATCTGTAGTTCAGTTTCCCAACCGAAATAAATAATGTACACTAACCTACCCTTCTTCTCCTGCAACTGGGCAGATTTTCTGTGTTGGGGGTACACTTGGGATTTCTGTACAAAAGGACCAGGCTTTGAGTCCTGGAAATAGCACCAGAATTTTGAATTTCAAGCCACTTCCTGGGTGGGATGGAGAGTGGGGTGGGGTGTCAAGATAGCGGTGGGACAAACAAATTGCCATCAAATTCGAACCTGCGAGCGTAGCAATCCATCTGTTCCAGAATGAAACGCCTAGAACCGCTCGCCCACAGAGGCTGGCGATGAGGAAAACACATGTCATCTGGGGGTGGGGTGGGTTTAGGGTAGAGGTGTAGATGGTGGTGGGTGGTGGGACTCTATAGGGTTGGGGGTGGCAGAAGTAATTGATCAACTGAATTCATTTACATATCAATTTGATA
Source organism: Schistocerca gregaria (assembly GCF_023897955.1). NCBI lineage: Eukaryota > Metazoa > Arthropoda > Insecta > Orthoptera > Acrididae > Schistocerca > Schistocerca gregaria. Next base: position 821,655,472 of record NC_064921.1, on the reverse strand, counting down.
TCAAAAGTGTCCTGGGAGCCTTGGTACCCTACTGCTCATATACTAGCATCTTATGTGTGTTACAATTGCAGTTGCGATGACCTGAATAAAATGCATAAAAGCAACGACTCACACGTAGACAGTAGGGTGAAACAAGCTGCAGCGATATGTCCACTCCTTCTGTCTTAAAGTATCTGCGTACCACTAGTCGCTGCGACTGCGTTATCAGTATCTGCAATGTTTTCTCATTCTTTGTTAGGCATAGTTTGAGCAACTGATTCCTCATCGGATAAGTTATCCATGGTTTTGGTTTGTGATCTTAATTTCGCCATTGCTGTAAATAGCCGTAAATCAGCTTGCAGCTGAACTTCGATACTAATGCGGCTCGTACTACATGTAAACAAATCACAGATGACGTCGTGCTCATTCGTGAAATTCAATGTAGTAAAATATGTCTCTAGTGAAACGGAAGACCGATAAGTGACTTCTATGCGAGCAGTCAATGAAAATGGTCTACCATCTTGTGATGTATCCTCGTGAAATAAAACTACTAAATTTTACGCAAATTCAAATCAAAAACATTTGAAAAATTAATGTGTTTTACGCAGTGGGTGTCAGAAAAAAGAAAACTAGCTCAGATTTATTGCCAAAAGAAGCGTAACAGTGCTGTTATCCTTAACTTACGGTATCCCCCGTGTCGGTCAGTTCTTTTGGTTGGTAAAAGTTAAAGAAAAGTTATTTTACAAAATTGTTTTCTGTTTACCTTCCTTTTGAATTTGGTTTGCGTACACGGGATTAGTTAGTGATTTCCTCGTACTGTACACGGTTGGCGTAATATGCAACAAGAGCAAATTTATTATAGGCTTGACAATGGTTGCATAAAATGACTTAAATACTTCAGTCGAATAATTATTAATGAATTCTGCAATAACAATGATCGTGGTATTTGGTCGCCCTTGTAAGTTCTCCCTTTGCTTCTACTAATGTTTTTTGTTGTACATTTTGGCCAGTCTGCGCAACAATTGGGAAACACAAAGCTTTCCGGTAAATCGCGTAATAAATTCCGCCGTAAAGCGCCGGTGCGATTAATATATGGAAGAGAAGTTACTAAAATGCGGCATCGGACTGGCTCTATGAATAAGAGAGAACGTAAATTCGTGATAAAATGAAATAAATAAAAAATAATCCAATGTTTATCAAATATTTATACTTGTTAGCTACGTGTCCCTATATGAAACTCGCGAATGTACATTTCGTTCAGAGGCACGCACGGCCTGTCCCTTGTGGCCTATATAAAGAAAACTGTGGGAGAAATACAGACATTTATTTTATCTTTAAAGAAATACACTGGATCAGATTTCGTGAAAGGAAAATAGTTACAGGTTCCTGGTCGCGGCTTACCGTGACCTAAGACAAAATTAAATATGGTGGCCACAAAGGAATGTAGGTAAGTGAATTCACGTACCTCATTTAATATGCAGCGCCTATCGAAAATCGGCGCCCAAACTTATATGAGAGTTTGGAAAGAAATTTTGCAATAAATACCTTCGCGGGGTCCAGGGTTGTGGATTCGTTGGACCGATTTTGTATGGTAATTATTCAGCATTTTGAACACAACTCATTCTCATACGTCTATACAATCGACTCACAGATAACGAAAGACGACTCTTCATCGAGAAAAAACCTGAAGGTGAAGTGGTTCTTCGGTTTTACGTGTTATCCTTTCCTACAGCTTACATACATCTTTGAAAGTAAATCTGTATGAAGGTTATTACAAAATTTGCAGATAAGAGAAAAGACAACAAATAAAAATCACTATTTAAATATTACCTCTTCAGAGACAAGATTTGACTTCGTGGTGGGCGGGCACTGTGAGGGTAAATGTTGATGAAATCGGCGCGTTTCCAGAAATTAAAAAACGGGAAGTTGGCGCGAAGTGTTCGGAGAAATCCGATATGTTGCATATCAACTTACATACAATGGTAGTGGCATTACCATTGTTAGCAAACTGGTTCTCGCCAAACGTGAACGTGCATCGTTTTACTTTCAAATCTTTTCCCTAAGAGGAATAAGCAGGCTGTTGCTTTTCTGGTGTACAGAATATCTAATAATAAATCAATACTTACATATACAGCTATAAAACCGGCAGTGTATTTACAATGTGCTGCCGATATTTTTATAGGCCGTTGCGATATATCGGATGCCCGATGCTTTTAAAAATATCAACAGTCCTTGTGTGGGGCTGCCAGCGCAGGTGCATCCATCTAAGCGCTTTGGGAGCACACGCCGAGAAAGATGGCGACACGTATTGTTGACACTGCAGACCAGGAATGGGCAACTTTTGATGCTCTGCGGGCTTGATTCACGTACGTATCTAGCGGGCCTGCCCGTCACATGATGCGACAGCTGCGCTTTTAACGTATAAAGGCAGAACTATAGCTTCCCTGACGTTAATGTACATGGCCATCAGTGCTCTCGAGTCTCGACCATAGACGCATACAAACCGTGTACGATTCTACCTCTAACGTGCCAAATTTAGAAACTAAATGTAAGAAACGTGACCCAGGGTGAAAAGGTAGTGTTTCTGTCATTCTGACTGTAGGAATGTAGCCGACATTCACCGTTTTTCTCGTTTATGGCTGAAATATAACACAGATTTTAAGAACTGAAGACCTGAGGAAATGTTTCCAGATGGATTCTCACTCTACAGCAGAGTGTACACTAATTCGAAACTTCCCTGCTGATTAAAACCGTGCATGTCACCGGGACTAGAACCTAGTTCCTTTGTTTTCATGGACAATTGCTCTACCTACTATGCTACCCAAGCACAACTCACGACCAATCTTCATAGTTTTACTTTTGCCAGTACCTCATCTCTCACTTCTTTCCGAACTACAAATGGTTTGAAATGGCTCTGAGCACTATGGGACTTAACATCTATGGTCATCAGTCCCCTAGAGCTTAGAACTACTTAAACGTAACTAACCTAAGGAAATCGCACAACACCCAGTCATCACGAGGCAGAGAAAATCCCCGACCCCGCCAGGAATCGAACCCGGGAACAATAGCGTGGGAAGCGAGAACGCTACCGCACGACCACGAGCTGCGGACTTTCCGAACATCACAGAAGGCACCAAATGGCAAGTGGGACGAACAGGGGGGGGGGGGGGGAAGGGGGGTTAGCTGCCTCACATCCCTGTCCAGCCACCACTTTCGCTCTTTCCTATGAAGGGACTCACACTACTGTGTTTAAGGGTGCTGGCTGGCTTAACGGGAGTGGCAAGAAGAGACACCACACAATAAATTCAGTTTCGGTCTTGGGAACAGAAGGCAGAGACCACGGTTGGTTTTCTTTCCTGATTAAAACAAATCTAATCAATATATATTTTTGTCATGTATTTCGTTAATTCTTGTCGATTAACCTTCGTGGAACCAAGGGGGATGTAGGCGGTATTTTGCATCCATGTTTTGAAAGTATTGTAAAGTAGCCAGGTAATTTATATTCTGAAATTTTGCTTTAAATATTTATCGTTTCTAATGAACCCATATCCCAGATTCTGTATTTGTTTTAAATCCATCAGTTAAACATAACCCGAAAACTATCGTTGTAATAGATGTAATGTTTCACAATGAATATCATATTCAGTATTTCCAGCTTCATGACCATATGCACATATTAATATCTCTTTAAAAAGTATGTAGTTAATAAAAGTAAACTATAATTAATGAAATGTATATTTTTAATTTTGTTTGTTGAGGTAATAAAATAACCCTCCACCCATTAATTGTACACATTAAAAACGGCATTGATTTCGCTAAGTGTGTGCTTCAAAGGTCTAGAAAGTTGTTATACATCAGTACCCTTAATAAACTACGTTGTTAGTATGAGTCAACAACAGTTAGAGAATTTTTTTTCTAAGGTTGGCAAAACTATCCCCCTCCCGAAATCGGTAATAGACGTTACTGAAAATGCATTGCTATTGCTAGGGCGAATGTGTTGAATATCAAAATCGGCGGTGATTGAAGCTCTGTTGAAAGTAGTAGAAATCGGATTGTACCAGCAGAAATAGTAGCTAACTTTACATACGGTTGATGTGCTCCTTTTATTGGTAACTATGAATTGTAGGACCTGATGGTAAGTTATTAAAATTGCGATATTATAGTAGTCGATTAATTTTTGGTTACGAACGAATTATTCAACATGTAGCATCCTGCAATGGTTCATGTAATCAGCTCGAAAACGTGCACCTGCAAATGTAATTTTATTTGATCACAAGTATATGGACATCTATATGTGATGTGGAATTGAGCACCAAATGTCACGAGAAGCGTACCCCCCCCCCTCCCCCATCCCACCCCCAGTATAAATGCAGGTGGTGAGTATTGTATTGTCAGTAGACGATCAATAACTGCAGAATGGATCAGACACAAGAACTCAGTGACATTGGATGTCGACTGAGGACTGCTGGTACTGCAGCTGAGAACTGGAAACGCGATGCAACATTTACAGCTAAAATATGATCATGCATGCCTCATGTACTGACGGTGAAGGATTACCTTGAGTGGCTGTAAAAAACTACATGAAATCGGAGGAAGGAATCACTCCTGAATTACAAAGTGCTAGTAACAGTCCACCTAGCACAATGACTGTGCATAGGGAGTTAAAAAGGAATGGGTTAAAATAACCTCGCAGGTCCTCATGAATCACAAATTCGTGTAGTCAATGCTGAGCACCTCTTGGGATGGACGCACTGCAGTTTACGCGAAATGAGTGACTCGGAGCAATGAGAAAATTTTGCTGCCATCATGTCTAGTGCGAATATTAAAGTTTGGAGGAAGTGTTGTGATCGTATGGGGCTCTTTCTCATGGTTAGGGCGTGTTCTGCTAATTGCGCTTAAGTCAATGCAAAATGCGGAATGATATGAACGCATTTTACAGCTAGTTTGACAGCATTATGTGTTCGGTCAGCAACGACTGGTCATTACGGAAAGTACAGCTCGCGGCTATATGAGGCCGAACAGAGGCTGCAGTGGAACACTACTACTTATGGACATTTAACTGCCTATGGATAACACTAACACAAAAAATGACAAACACTGGTGAATCCCTGCAGCACAGCAAAATTTACTGCCACTACCAGGTGCAGACTAGCAAACCATGCGGCAACACGGGGAAGCCGAACTGCACACTAAAAGCAAACAAAACCCAACCTAAGCCCTTACACCGTCACCGATTTACGACCAGTCGATCACCTGTATGACAGTCTTGGCCTGTCAGAGGCACAGACACTGCAACTGGCCCAGGATACCTCGCAGGTGCCCAGCCCTGTGGCACCCTTCCTCGAACACTCTTTATGTCGACCTAAGCTATGGCAACAGTACCGGGCATTGCACGAGACCCAAAACTAACAACCTATCTTCGCATTCTCTGTCACTGATAGCAAGCAATTCGCTACTGCTCTTACTACCTGACCAAACAATCGCAAATGTTTTCTTCCCTTGGCGCTTGCCTTGGCACATTCCCCCCCCCCCCCCCCCCCCCCCCTGCCGTTGAAACCGCTGACGCCGTTCGCACGGTTTTCGTCCACCACCTATCTCCTCGATGCGACAGTATTGGTGGATAATCGTGCCCAGATTTACGGATCACATCACAGCCCCAAATTCCATGAAGTCTTCGGTTAGTAACTAACAAATATGGAGGTGACAGTAGATTTTATGAGATGTTCACCACGTCAATGTGGGCGTGAACGGGCTCTACCCTTTGCGTCATCAAAAGAAAAGAAAATGCAGTGGAACTTTCAGTTTGGGACCACGAACTTGGCAGGATCCATGTCCGTTCGCGTGTCACTCAGCAGCACCTTCCCGACTGGCACACTGTCGTACATGTGTGTGCTCTCAGCGCTTGTAAATTTTTCAGTGACCTAGTTCAGTCTCCGATAATATTTAACGGGTTTTTCTTTCCTCACCCCGGTTATGAGAACTAGCGCTGTTATTCAATAGTAATTGCTGGTTAGAACTTTGCAGCTTTTCAGGAGTCGCAACCGTGGTTTAACGAACAGAGAGCACTTTTTGTTGTCGGGAATGAACGACACTCGAAAGATGCGGTTAATTTGAAATTTAACTATGATTTATTATGAGCTTTATCACCCTTAATGTGACAGTGATGAGTACTCTGTATAGGGACTCTCGAGTCCGTCTACAGACTTTAACTGTTATGAAGCACCCTGGGTGCTGATCTGACAGTTAGGACTCACTATATGTGCCAGTAGCATGCAGTAGCGTATGGACATTTTAATAAAAAAAATTAAAAAAGAGTTCAATAGAGTAAGCGTAGGCTGCTGCAGCCGCTGTCACTCTCAATAAAATTCTTTATTGCTGTCGACAGCACTGTTAATACGTAAAACTGTCCGACGTTTCAGTCACTACTGCAAAAGATCTTCCTCAGGACGTTGTATCAAGCTATACTGTTGAATGTGAGAGACTTTAGATCTTATATAGCAGCGGAGAAAGCTGCTTTACGTAATTTGATGGGGCACTTGACGGTAGAAGGGGTGTTAGGCGTTCGTTATTGGTTGGTCCTTGTCATTGGTGGGTAAAGACGTATCTCACTGGTGTTTAGATCACTTCTTGCCATTGGTGGAAACATACGAATCAGAAACGGACGGTAGTTGTGACGTAGCATTGCCTACTCGTTGTCAGGTGCTGGCAGCGGCGTGCCCGCGCTCAGTGTGCGTACGACCACCGCGGTGTCCCGCTCGCAAGTGTAAGTCGCTTTGCGCGCTGTAAGCTAGCTAAAGTCACTCTCTCATTAGACAGTGTAGCCCAGCACAAAGCCCTGAGGAAGCCGTCTACAATACTGGCCGAAACATCGGTCACTTTATGTATTGACAAAGCGGGCAACAACCCAGAACAGTTTGATTGACAAAGTTCAATAGTATTAACAGAAATGGGTTCGTCTTGGCTACATAGATTTGTCATCGCTTGTATTTCTATCACCAGCCTAATGATATAGTGTTCTCTTACAGGTATTGTGCCGCATCAGAACTCCCCAAGTTGCGATAATACACCTTCCGATAGGTTTCGTACTTTTTATGTACCGTTTTGATCTTTATATATTCTTGTCTAGTATCCTCCACTATCAATTAGAAGCTCATGTGAGCGATTTTATTTCTGAGGCCGTTTCATTTTCTCCAGCAACATGAAAAAAAATGAGAGGCAGCTGTTAATTTTCCTCTGGTAAACGTGGAGCTTATTGGATATAATATTAACGTGCCATCGTATTTGTAAAATATTTGCCAAAGTACGAGGGTGAGTCAAATGAAAACCTTAAATTTGTAATAACAAATCGAAATTTCGAGTCGTTGTTCTGTAAGTTGGTAAGCGTGCTAAAAAACAGCGTGCAGAATGGCCTGTAGGTCGTAGCATAATGCAGATGTAGACATACCGTCGCAGTATCATTATAAAGATGGCCGCCCCACTTGTGACTTCCACCAGGGAAGAACAGCGTTCTGTTATTCGGTTTTTGCCTAGTGAAGGTGTGAAACCTATTGAAATTCATCGACGAATGAAGGTTCAGTACGGTGATGCATGTTTGTCACAGCAGCAAGTCTACGAATGGAGTAGGAAGTTCGCAAATGGTGTGACATGCCTAGAGGGAACACTGTCACCAGTGCATCATACACAGCTCTCCTAAAAAATCATCTGCGGCCTGCAATCAAATCAAAGCGATGTGGATTGCTGTGAGCAGGTGTCCTTTTGCAACATGAAAATGCAAGGCCCCACACTGCCTGTAAAACAGTTTCAGCAATCATAGATCTGCATTTTGAGTGTCTTCCTCATCCACCATACTCCCCAGACCAGGCCACAAGTGATTTCCATATTGTTGGATCACTCAAAGACGCAATGGGACGTTCTGATGAAGAGGTACGCCACGCGGTGCATGAGTGGTTGCGCGGACTACCAAAAGAATTTTTTTCTAAAGGAATTTATGCACTTCGTAAACGCTGGAGGACTTGCATTGAGCGTGGGGGAGATTATGTTGAAATGTGATCAGCTTTGTACCACTTCTGCACAATAAATAATATTTAAAAAATGTGTAAGGTTTTCATTTGACCCACTCTCGTAATTGGTGGGTCTCAGTACAGGTTGGCATGAATTGCGTTATTCATTTAATCAGGCGAGTTATATTAAATTTGCATTAAAGAAGCAACCAAAAGATTTCTTTTGGCAGTCACAAGGAACGACCACAAATTATACGAGTCTATGTAGGAGCAGCTTATATGCCACTTAAAAAGAACTGACACTTAACTGATGCAGTTTCTCCCCCTCCATCACCACCATCAGATAACGAATGACCAAACGCTTGGTGACATTTAGAGTACAACCCTCGAAGGAACGTTACCTACGTTTCTATGAGACCTGAAACGATCAAAGTTTGTGGAGTACTTTATGTTGATTTTTAATATAAAATTTGTCTTGATCGCACGTTTATAAAAAGATGCTCTGTTTCGATTGCTAACTCATGATTTTCATATTTAAAATAGGCAGAAAAAAAATTGTTCGCAAATACTTCTACCTACTTACAATATTTGCCTTATAAAAGGAAAAGAAAATAACTGAGCATAGCATCAGTATTTCGTTACAGTGAGTAACTCGTCAAATGTAGTGCAAACATGTACAGTGTCATAAAAATTACTGTGCGGTCTATGATGCTACTATTTCACATAGAGACAAGTGCGCATCTGCTAGAGAGCACAACGGCGTGCACGGTCGCATGATTAAAGTTATCGTATAAAAAATGATACAAAAACACAGGGAAAGACTATTTGAAGTTAAATTATGGGCAGTTAAGGTATACATTTTAACATGATTATTTATGGTATCCGCATGTTGTAACCAACTGAAAACAAACCACGGCATCAGTTGTAGCTTTGTTTTTGAACGGTAGAACCGGTTTCATCCACTAGGGACGTTTCCCAAATGATTATGAACGCAGTGCCGTTGAGATACACAGAAAAAAGAAAACAGCAACTCGTATTATAATCTCTATGCAATTAGTAACCAATTTGCCACGACACATGTAAACGTACTCGTACAGTACACTGAGGTGTATATTATAAAATTCAGGCTATTCTAACCGTGCACCACCAAAGACAAAATCGGTTCACAACACTTACATATACTGATCACATTACGGGTCTGAAGATCTACAGAAGTCTTATTTTACGAAAAGCTCGTGTTATTTGTTATTATTAATATATACAAAGTGTCCATCAAAAGGTTCTAGTAAGAAATTCAAGAATGAAATACAAGCATTGGGTCACCAATAAATCCCTTAGGAACCTCTTAAACTGGACTTTACTATTAAGTCGTAATGGCTGCTGGAAACATATTGTTAATGTGTGCTTCTGAATAATGGACACCTTTCTGGACCGGAGTAGGTGACCTTAAACTTTTGTCAAGATACTTAAAAACTGTTCTCATGGAGCGAACTGTTGGTATGAAAAATGAGGTATATTATTTGCGATAAGTTTCATTAAATCGTAAGTAACTGGGAAGCAGTTGTCAGTTTCTTTCGGTTTTGGTTTAAGGATCTCTTACAGAAACTGACTAGTATTCCGTCACTAATGGCAAAAGGTTAACGGCCACTTTCCCATTAAGCTGTATCTGATATGGAGGGACATTTCTCTAAAAACATCTGTCTTCCAGGCATCAGCATCTTCCTGTCTGTGAGGGGGATAGACTTCTAACCAGCATGGATAAGCCGGACTTGTACAACCTCGGGTGTGTTTCCATCACGGTGCTGGCCGCCAAACAGGTTGATGACCTGTGGTCGGTCTTCACGTGGCCGAGGCAGCCGCTGCCGGTGCTCGACATTGGCTGCGGGCCCGGTGACGTCACCAAGAAGGTGGGTTCTTCACTTCCAGTCACGTTACTACTCCATGAGACCAATCGACTGCTAAGCAACTCCGTTGTATTCTGAAAAATACGGTCGCACTTGTATATCTTGGACCACTGAGAAAAGGAGATACACAGTGTGTTCATTGTAACAGAAGACACTGAAGTAGCTCGAAACTACATTTCGGACCAGAAAATTTCAAATTCCATATTGCTTGTCTTGGAGCGGGACATCCAGTGATATCAAACTCAACCCGCCACCCAAACCCGTGCGTGCCTGGTATGGGAGACTTTGAAATCTTCAATGGGAACGCCCGTTCTTTATGGCAGACTACGATTCTACGGCCAAATCTGTATACTTTTGTCTGAAGCATATCCTTCCTTTCGACACAGATGACGCTGTAATCAGAGGAACAGAAATGGGCCACCATCGTAATTTATGACATGATACTCAACGGGCCTTGAATATCCAATGGCATCTCGGACTCCAACTCTATGCTGTGAGGTTAGGGCAGGCCAGTATTTCGTAACTTCTAATTGGATACCCCCTCCTCCCCATAGAAGATGGGAGTACTTGACGGGCCACTGTGATAATGGCTCGCGACGAACTCTACTCTCCTTTTCCATTTCGAGTAAGTATTCAAACGTAGTATCAACATCTTCAGTACACTTAATGATCCACTTTTCAAATGACCGTACACAGGACAGAAGCATAAATGCGGCAATAGCAGCATAGCCGTTTCTGATGCTGTGGACCATGTCTTCACGGCCTGTTGGCACTCGCTGATGCACTTTTAAATATCTTTCAAATATCCCCACAGGAAGAAATCTGGTGAAGTTAAATCCGGCGACCTAGCAGAACAATTAACTGGGCCATTCTCCCTATCCACCGACCAGTGTAAAAACGGTTTAATAGCTCCGATGCTTCAGTTGCGTAATGCACTGGGCAGCCGCCATGCTGAAACCACATACGATGTCGAACGTCCTGGGCAATATCTTTCAGTTGTACCCATAGTTCCTGATTGTGCCCTTTCTACATGCTGTCGATAAGATTCGGACTAATGAGTTTGTTTCCTATGGCGTCACACCATATGTTAACCGACCAAGGACGCTGATAGTCAACTTGCTGTACCCAGTGACGATTGTCGTCACCCCAGTAATACATATTAACCCGATAACGCAACCATTGTTTGCGAATGTAGACCCACGGGAAAATAATTTCTCGGCTAATAACGTGGAGCTAGATTGCACTTGTTGACGTGTCCATTTACAAACAACTACCCGGTTATGGAAATCGGCCCCATGCAGTTCTTGATGCAGCCACTTGTGGTGTGGATAATCCTTCTGACAATGCAATATGGTGGCGATACTACCCACTAACGTATTAGAATAGCGGTGTAATTGCTTATCCGTGGGCTGTGGTGCACTGCCGCTATTACAGCTACTTCATTATCTTCTGCTTCAAAAACAATTTGATGTGCCAGATTACGAGTAAATGGTAGCTTTAACGCGCCGCTGCGCAGATTGAGTAAATGAGATAACGTACTGTCCATCCCGCTCACAACGAACTCATCACCAGTAGTAGCAAAGGCTTTACATTTATCACACCCATTAATGAATTTTAATAAAGAAAGCTATACATAACATCCTATGTACGACAATAGATTTGAGACTTGCTGTGGGATTTCTATACTACTTGCATATTCCTTCTTCATCTCCTGATTTACACAACAGGTGCACCAAATTTCAGGCACCTGTAATAATTAACAATAAAAGGATAGTTGCTACTCACCATATAGCGGAGACGGTGAGTCGCTGACAGCCACAACAGAAAGATCGTCAGAAGGTGATTTTTTTTTGTTAACAAGGCCTTCGTCGAAAATAGGCAACGTACACACACACACACACACACACACACACACACACACACACACACACACACAACACACACTCGCAATCGCAACTCACTCATACCTGATCATAACCTACCGACTATTTTCGATGAAGACCCTGTTGGCCGAAAGCTCATGTTCTGACAGTATTTTTGTTGTGCCTATCTTCCACTCGGTACCTCCGTAATATAGTGAGTATCAACTACCTTTTTCGTAGTACTGTTTGTTACTTTCTGTCTTGAATTTTCCATTGCGTAATAAGTAACAGATCGATATATCCCTTTCGAAAGCAAGAAAAAACATGGTGCTCACGATTAAACAGGGATTATTTATGCAAGATGTTACAAAATTATCCCATAATTTGAGAGGCGATGCCAACGGCCTTGCCGCCGTGGTAACACCGGCTCCGTCAGATCACCAAAGTCGGGCTGTGCTAGCACTTGGATGGGTGACTATCCGGTCTGCCGAGTCCCGTTGACAAGCGGGGTGAACTCAGCCCTTGAGAGGCAAAGTGAGGAGCTGCTTGATGGAGAAGTAACTGACTTACGGCCGGGAGAGCGGTGTGCTGACCACGTGCCCTTCTATATCCACATTCAGTGACGCCTGTGGGCGGACGATGGCCTGTTCGGACAGAGTTTTTATTTTTGAGAGGCGATAGTGTGGTCCAAATCAAGACAAAAATATCCAGTAAACATGGCTTCTAAAACGTATATATTAGGAGCTGTGACCATTTGTTCAGTATTAGAAAATTGTTTCACACGAGCCTATATGAACAAATACTCATAGTACTTAAGGTATACATTTTATAGCCCGTGTATACTGGAGTTTTTTTTTTTGCTTTAGTTCATACTGCCACCTTTCAATATACGGTACGATTTTTTTAACTTCCAGTATAAATAAAAATTGGCCTTTGCGTTTAGGTCCCGCGCTGTGAGGGTTCGATACAATCTTAATTACGTATATAGACACTTCATCCGTACCGGAAAACGAGAATATCGACAACCTTTGCCTGTCATCACCATTGATACTGGCAAAATATTGGTCTCAGGAATTGCAGTGCTTTAGAGAATATTTTAATTTCAAGTTTGAAGTCGGATATCAAACGACAAAAAGATATTTTTATAGTGATACAACTACAAATTTACTTAAAATGTGCAAGTTTGCTTCTTGCCTAAATTCATGATTCTAGGTGAACTGGAGTAACTATAGTTTTGATGAGAGACTTCGGGAGTGTCAAAATGTGTCATAAATGGCCGTACCTTGTGATTTCACTGTCTTGGAAGCTTCACTTTTTACTCCGTCAAGGGACCGTAGATCGTTGCATGTGACATAAATTTTCGCAGTAAGGCAGACATACAGACAGAAAAGTAATCCAACAGAGGTTCGATTTTTACCGGCTGGAGTAAGGAACCCTAAAAAGAAACGAATTGTACGTACATTGTATTTCGCCAGTTTGTGGGCAGTGTTCTGACACAAAGACACATGAATCTGGAAACGAATCCAGCCCCAATAGATCCCAAACGCAGCCGATGTTTCTCACATAAGTGTTCAACGCTCACTGAAGGCGTGGAGCCGACAACCACACCCTGTGTAGTTAAGCCTGCCACCGATGCAGTTTCCAAGATACCGGCGGGTTTTCAAATAGATAACGGTTGATAATGCGCCGCTTGAACTATCTGTCAGTTGTCGCAGGGTTGACAGAAACAGTCTGAAAAGCTTGTAGGGGGTTTGCAGGGTAGGCTGTACTGAGAAATTACTGTTGAGAACAAAATTCATACGTTGCGGCAAGTCCGATTTAATTAGCAATTCAAGTATTTGTACGGGTAAAAGTGTGGCAATGCACAGACATCTGTTAGTCCGTGAGTTACCACTTCTTCAAATGCTTATTACCAGCTACAATGTGCCTTTTCCGGAAGTTATAAGTTTAAGATAGGAGAGGAGAAGCTACGTTTGTGCTGTCTGAGGAAACGAACGAAGAACACATCTGGCAACAGCTTCTCCGGTACCCTGCTTCAATTCACGCGTACAATTACTTGTTTAGCTAACTTCAATAATAACAGAATCGGGAACGATTTATAATCAATTGCCAGTGCAACCTACCCTGCAACACCCTTACAAGCGTTTCAGGCCGTTCCCGACCGCCCTATACAAATCTCAGGCCTTAGCTGGCCCGCTGAGCTATGTTCCGCGGACAGCACGGCGAGCCGCTGCCCTGTACCAGGCCACGACACACGGACTGGACGCCCTGTAATCTGCACCGTGCTCTCCATTCGACAACTGTGGCCTCTTTCATCACCCTCCTCTTTTCTCAATATTCGACGACTGGAATTTGCACAGAACGGTTCTATCAAAGATCTGCAATACCTGTGGATCGCTTTCCCTCTTCAAAGAAACGGAAGCACTGATTAACTTTATATGCTGTATAGCTTAGAAGAGCAAATCAGATAGTATATTTCTGTACTGGCAGGTTTTAGCCCCACGGCTGCCGCCGGGTACGAAGCTGGTGGCCTGCGACATCAGCCCAGAGATGCTGGAGTTCTGCAGGCAGCACAACGCGCTGCCAGGCACCATCACGTACGGGCAGCTGGACGTGGTTCAGCCCGACCTGGAGAACTCCGCCGTGTGGCAGTACGCGCCCTTCGGCAAGGTGTTCTGTTTGCTGCTGCTGCATTGGGTGCCCGACAACAGGTGTGTAATCAGTTTGTCGCCTTATCAATTACTTTGCAACAGCTGGCCTGTCTTAATTCTCCGATTGTAGTTCAAGAGGGGTAAAACTTGAACACTCCAACTATTTCTGTTGTGGTACTTCCAAGAGTAAGAAATGCCTTAACAATCAGTCATACATTTTCTCCAATAACATTTTTAGTTTATCGAGATTTATATCTTATGTTACTGATAAAACTAGATTATGCAAGGCTTGTTGCCAGACTGGCAGAAGAATGTATTAGCCGGCAGCTGTGGCCGAGCGGTTCTAGGTGCTTCAGTCTGGAACCGCGATGCTGCTACGGTCGCAGGTTCGAATCTTGCCTCGGGCATTGATGTGTGTGATGTCATTAGTTTAGTTACGTTTAAGTAGTTATAAGTTCTAAGGGGCTGAAGACCTCAGATGTTATGTACCGGAATGCTTAGAGCCATTTTAATCATTTTTGAATGAATTATGTATTAAAACGAAGTGACAAAGCTCCATACAACTACGAGGGGAATTCAAAACGTAAAGATCACTGTTTAAAAGAGAAATAAACTATTTTATATTCAGGCCACCCGAAGCTTTTGAAAGGCATGACGTTAGGAAGAAGTCCGCTACAGATAGTTAAATTGTTTTTCATTAAAACACATTAAGTTTCGCTGGTGCAACATACGCGGTAAAAAGCAAAGTACAGTGTCACCATTTTTTTGTGAATATTAAAATTAATAAAGGAATGTCTAAAATATAGTCAGAACTTAAAAAGATTGTAGGCATACCCGTCGCTCCTAGTCAGGATTTACTGTTCAGTGAATATCGTCATATGGCGTGCTCCATTTCTTAAAAGTTGTTGGTATCAAAAAAGCCGAAAGAAACTATTTTATAGTGAGTCACCGCTAAATGTTTTTAAAAAAGGGCCGGCTCAGCGTTAAAAATTGTCACTACTAACATGATTCGTCGCGACACTACGCAGATTATTATGTGGAAAGTGTCAGTTGGCAGTGTCTTGCGAGTGTGATAGAAGGGCAGCTCAGTGTAGGACAAAGCAAAAGCGCCCTGCATGACCGACAAGGAGAGACTAGCTGGCTGGCAGAACGGAAGCTATCCATGTGGACCGAGGCCCACAAGAAAGACAGGCCGCGGCGCGTACGTCACGAATGTAGGCCTGCGCTCGCTCGGTCGCTCAACTCAGCAGACAAAAACTACGTTTCTACATCTGTTAAGTCGTAACTAGGTGCGCACGGTACGAATGAGAATTGCATATTTTACAGGAATCCGCTATTATGGATTATTACTGTTATTAGTCCTACAATGATAGGAAGCCCTTAGGCCTACTCATAATTTACAGCGGCTGTACTGGCGTACAATAAAATTAAAATCATGCCAGACAGATTATCAGTTGCAGAAGGAACCACTTCTTGTATGAAATGAGGACTGTTAAGCAGACAAAATGCTATACACATTTATATCGAACATTAAATTTTGTTATAATACAGTTAATCAGTAGGACTTCGTAATAGCAAATTCCAGAGATGATGCAATTCTCGTTAACGTGTACACGCCCAGCTATGAGTTAACAGGTCTAGTAACGCATTTTGTCTCCTGCGCTGAGCGAGAGAGCGGGTTCAGGCCCAATTTCGCGCTTCAGTCTGGAACCGCGCGACGGCTACGGTCGCAGGATTGAATCCTGCCTCGGGCATCGATGTGTGTGATGTACTTAGGTTAGTTAGGTTTAAGTAGTTCTAAGTTCTAGGGGACTGGTGACCCTAGATGTTAAGTCCCATAGTGCTTCGTGACGTACGCGCTGAGACCTGTCTTTCTCGTGGGCCTCTTATGGACAGTGTGACGTCATGTGCTCATGACCATGAGCGTTGCGTCTATCTCTACACACGAGAATAATACAGAATTTTATTACGCTCTAAAACCAAGTCATACAAACAATCAAAATTAGCCAGAACGATAAGGTGCTATAATTCCAATTGGTCATTCGACGTGAATTCAGCGTTTTCGTTTTCATATCTAAAAATTTCTACTCTCTTACATATTCAAAATGTGGCTTTTTGCTTTGTTATGGAATGTTTTTAAATTTTCTGAAGGGCTTGTGATGCTGTGTCCCTCTTCGCTAAGTGCGCTGTTAATTTAACTCGTGGGTTATTTAAGATAAGGTGTTCCTGAAATCTTATTTGAAATGACCTACCGGTTTGTCCTATATATTTCTTACGGCAATCATTGCATGTAAAATAGTATCCAGCCGCTTCATTATATTTGTTTACCAGAGCGTTTTGCCTGTGTTTACTGCTTATATCCGAAAATGTAAAACACGCTGAAGTAATGTTTTACATCTCGTATGACTGCATTTTTTTTCACGTACTGCACCCAGATATGGTATTTTAAAAGAAATAGAGAGTTCCTTTGCCATCTTGGGTGGTGTTTTGCTTTGCCTTTCACCGAGCTGTCCTAACTCACACCGGAAAGACGCTGCCACCTTATACTTTCCACATAGTAACTTGCGTACTGCCGCGATGTGTTAGAAGTGACGATAGTTTATTGCCAATCCACCCTCTTTTTTAAAACTTTTATCGTCCGCTCATTATAAAATGTTTTATTTTTCTTTTTAGATGAAGACAAATTTTAAATGATAAGCACGCCTCTGGTCTCCCGTTACAAACAACATTTTTTTTATAACAGGAGAGGACATAGCACATGTTCTACAAGTCAACTGGAAGAAAAATAAAAGCTGCAAAGGCGTAGTGTTTACTGAATATGTTACTTCTCGATATGCTTAAAAAACCACGAAAGTTCATGATTCGCTACAGGTTGTTCTGCAAGTATCTTTGTACGAGAGACTACGGGGAGAGTAGTATAGATTTAGAAGCTATGAAACTACTTCGGAGGAAATAAACCCTCTGGACGCCACGAGACATGAAAAAATCTCATTCACGCTTTCAACTTAACGGAAAAAGAAGGAAAGGACACTGTAGATGGCTACAGGGGAGAAGCTGCTATGTTCATTAAAAATAAAACGGCATATCCCGTTGTGGACTCTCCCCCACCTCTCCCCGCCGTCCACAGTATCGGCATCTATTCGAGCTATGTTATACAGCAGAAGAAAATGAAGACAACATGGTCGTTATGAAATAATATTAGGAAAGTTGTTGGACGCGAAAACGTATCCCTTTCATCGTGCCGAATGAGAATTTCAAAACAATCACAATGGGATGCAGTGATAGTAAAAAAAGTGACGTCGATAGCGCATTAGCTGCAAAATTCAGTCCCTAAGAGTACGTTAGAAGAACATGTCGCTTTAATACCGGGCTATGTACAATAGTGGTATATTCGTAAGATAAATTTAAAAACTCTGTCATTAATCGGTTGGAGGATAGACATCCTAAATTTTTAGAAAAACTGTTCTTTGTCCCTAAAAAGTAGTAATGTTACAATTAGTCTATAATTTTATGTAAGATTTGAAGCAACAGGAACAAAAAAGTTGTAGTCAGTAATTTTTTTATGGAATTAATGAAGTGCCATTTTGAAGTTTCACCAAGGTGTGCTCAATCTGCTGGTTTTCAAATAGCACAAGATATCAACAGAGAGCAAAGAATGATTACATTGAATACCTATAATGACACGGAATTTACCGTAATTTCATTTTTGTGCTCACATTTACAATGTTATCGTTCTCATGATGTGCTCGGCGTTCTGAACAGCAAGTTCAAGCCTGTTTATTTAACTTCGTTTGCATAATGTGAAATTAAAAACACCTTATTATGTGTGGGTTTTTAGTGTTATTGTTGTACATTTTCACCACAAAATATTTTTGTTGTAATTCGTTCATTTGATTCTTACAAAAATTCAGAAAGTCTTATGTGACCTCCACTGGGGCAATGCCACCTAATACATTAATATTTTCACAGGCGCGCTGTCCAGAACATTCACAAGCTGTTGGTGCCTGGAGGAGAGGCTGTCTTCAGCATAATCGCTAACATGGTGTTTTACACAGTGTTTGAAGAAATGGCGAAAGACTCGCGTTGGGCTCGGTACATGCAGGTAACCCTTAGGTCTACCCGATATTCCCCTAGATCTTAGAAATACTTGGGAAATTATGTTTAATAATTCTAAAAAAGCCCTACGTCAGGAAAAGTCGACTTGTTTAGCCTGCCACCCACTTTTGTTTCTGTGTTACTTGTAAAATTTTGTAACCGTCCATCGAATACACAGTAAATATGATTTATGAAGTAGGGATAAATTTACTTTACAAAATTTAGAAAGCCGAGCTGCATCAAGTTAAAACATGCAATAGCCAGTTCCTTATTGTCAAAATTTTTCTCTAAAGCGTAATAAAAGTATTTTCAAAATCCCTACCGGCTACCGCCCACCACGAAAGCTGAAACGCCCACTTGTGCGTGGGAGGGACCATGTTGACCACCACTGCATTCTGCCTTTTCCTCAAACGAAACTAAAGTTACTAACCAGGAAGAATTTTCTTTTATAAATCGGAGGACTGTCGTACCCATTACGATTGGCTTTAAGATTCTCAGAGTTGTTGAACGTTCTCGAGTACTCGACGTTTCGACCCCTGCTGCGATCATCAACAGGGGCTTCTGGTGTCGCGTGGTTAATGAACAGGGCTGATCATAGCGCAGAGAGAGGCTTCCGAGCACTCAGTCTTCCCGAGTTTCATGTACGATAAGAACCGGAAGATGTGGTATTACCGGCCAAGCTGATAACAACAAATTATACTGCACTATCCCTTCGAATATGGTAGAACTGGAATGCAATAACACTACTGTCTATGGCTCTACGTTGTCTAGGTGTCTGATTGCACTAGCCGGTTCTTGTTCAATTGATAATTCAAATGAACGCAGTTCCCTCGAACTGTACAAACAAATAAGTTACAATAAATTTTGTGTCCAATGCAAAGAGTTGGCAATAAATTTAAAAATCTATTTCAGCAGATTCCATAAACACTTTTTCCTGGTGCCTTTTGTCCGCATCAACTGGGATTTAAAGCAAAATCGTGCACCAGATGTGCTTAAAAGAAAATGTGAAAGTCCATAGATCGTGTCGTGTACCTCCATACAACTTAGGTACCAATGTAAAATTTCTAACTTCTGAGCGCTGATACGTCAAATAAGTCACTGTTCGACAGATACGAGGGCTTGTAGAAAGGTAATTTCTCCGAATTTTTGATTCTGTTGTTGCGTGTATTTTTTGAGGAAATAAATGCAGATGTTTCCAAGTGTTTGAGTGACAATTTGCCCATTCTTTCATTTCTCCAGAGAGTGGAGAAATCAGCGTACGTCGTTTGTTCAGAACATCTGCTACCAATTCCGCCTTGATCATTAATAATAAACTTTATCATCATTGCTTTTTCAAAATTCTATTACAATATGTATATTTTATTTTAGTAAAACGGATTGCTCTGCATAACCTCACATCGAGAGCCAAACTGTTGATCAGACAGCTCTCAGAATGGAAGCACTTTTGTCGCTGAGGTTTCATCAAGAGCAACCACTCGTGACAGACGAGACTTGTTACATTAGTACAACGCCAGAGGTCCTGCAGTAGACTCACTTGTCACCAGTAGTCAATGGAGACAACAAAATCGTTTACGTAAAATGTGCTTTAGACACACTCTGGCGAGACTTCCCAAAATAACCAGTTCTTAGGAGCCGAATCTGCACCAGTATATCATTACGACTTCTACAGGGTGAGAATTATTGAAGTATTTGAATAAAACGTAAATTAGTTACAAACTAAGGCGTGCACACAATTTATTCAACATATGAACGTCACCACCAATATTCAGATTTAGATTACGACATGTTCGATATTGTAGCCATCATTGGCGATGATGTGGCGCAGACGAATAACGTAATTCTGCATGACCCGCTGAAGTGTCGGAACAGCGATGCTGTCGATGACTTCTTGAATGCCTGTTTGCAGCTCAGACATGGTTTTGGGGTTATTGCTGCAAACGTGTCATTAATACAGCCCCACAGAAAGGTGTCGCATGTGTTCCGATCCAGAGAATACGGCGGCCAGTTGAGGCCCATGCAGTGGCTTCTGAGTACCTGAAAGCCATAATGTGTGTCCCCAAAGTGCTCTTCCAGAACATCAAACACTCTCCTGTTTCGATGGTGTCGAGCTCCGCCTCTCACAAGCCATATCTTGTCGAAATGAGGGTCACTTTGATTAATGGAGATGGAATCATCTTCTAAAACCGTCACGTGCCGTTCGGCATCAACCATCAACAAATATCGAACCGACAATCCGTGACTGGGCATTGCCCACCACAGAGTCACCTGCTGAGAGTGAAGAGACTTCTCGATCGCGAAATGCGGATTATCAGTCCCCCAAACGCGATTATTTTGGTTACTGACGAACCCATCCAAACGAAGGTGGGCTTCGTTGCTAAGCCAAACAACAATGCGCATGCTAATTCCCACCATGCTACGCAGCAAACAGTGCAGTAACAGCGCAGTTTGAACTTCCTAACGCAAACCACTCAGAGAAGCTGTGACGATTTTATTTCATGTAGTTCAATAATTGCCCCCCCCCCCCCCTCCCTATATCACTAAGGTCACCTGATTCTAGTGTGCGCTTTTGTGCTGATTAATTCAAGATGTTACATTAAGATGTGATTGAAGTGTTTCCCACTAGAGATATTTCCACACTATCACAAGTAGACATCATTTAACTTCGTTTATTTGAACAAGTAAACTTCGAACACAAACAGTCACTGCTTCTGAAGCAGCGCAACAGAAGAAAATAAACGTTTTTCAGCGATTCTTCCTAGTATTGTATAGGATAGTTTCATCACAAATAACTGTTCTTAAACAAAACCGGAATAGATTCTTGAGAGCTTAGATTACGTTCTTGTGAGCAATGCAAAGTCTGTCTTCAAAACAAAGTACGTATGCAAAGCTGTATCTCACGGGCAGTACGACTCGTCAACGGCGCGGAACACAAAGGCCCAGAGCGCAGGTCACGGGCGACGTCCCATCTGAGGCTGTATCCAAATAATGGTGGTATTTGAGTCGCTGGCTGGCGAAGACAGAACTGGCTCTAGCCGGCTCCGTGCTGGGAGAAATACTCCCGCGGCGGAAGGTTATAATTTCTCTATTGGCTAGCGAAGCTGCAGCGAATGCAGGTAGAGATACGTGTCTGGGGCGACGACTGTTTTGCGCCCTCTAGCTGCTTACCGGGACGCCCTCTGTGGATTGAACAAGATACGGCGGGATCCAACATGACCGCAGGTGTTGACCTGACGACAACCCGCTGAACAGAGATGCGTTGCGGGTTGGCCTCGTCGCAGGCGAATCCGAGATAGACACCAGTTTACATGGAAGTTCTCGCATAAATGATAACAAATATAACTAGAATGACTGCACAGTATCTCTAAATTATTTGAACTGCCTGATAAAGAAGTCGTTCCATTCCATGGCAAATTACGTCCTTTTCTGTTAGCACAGTGTCTTGTAACTAATGCATCTGATTCCCAGATTGGTATTTTATCATGTTTCGATGACAAGCTTTCCAAGATTTATGCGTTACCATTTTCTTCGCCTTAACGAATCTCTGTTAATTTTATATGCTACTGATAAAATTATAATTCAAATATTCAGCTTTTCGGGCTCTTTAAGAGGATATGTTATGCTTCTATGACCTTTTTATGGTGCAGCAACACAAACACAAAAGTAAATTGTTTCCAATACAAGCAACGCACGTAATCAGATGACCAGTACATGGACGCACCAGCCACGCGTAAGTCTGACATTTTCACGTCGCTACCTATACCTGTCCATCGCGAGGTGAGTCTTCTTTGCAGTGACAGCTTTAAGCGACTGTGCCACGCCCCCTATACTACCAAGGGCGCCATGTTCGTTTCAGTCAGACGTTGCCGACTCATCGCTACTCGGGACAGCTTTTCGTGTGGCAGAGAATCCCTAACGTGTGCTACAACACGACCTAACCTTTGCCATGCTTTGTGCAGTTTATTGCAGAGTATGTGTCTATATGTCATGTAATCTCACAATTTCGCTTATTATCGAAAGTACTATCACTTAGGATATAATGTGATATTTGACATGACATTAGAATTAAAGTTGGCGATCCAAGATTGGAGACCTGGGAATGCAAACACACTTCCTAGGTCACTTTTCATAACTTGAAAGTGGTGGGAAATAAAAAAAATTAATTCCTAGCAAATGAGAAAAGTTAACATAATTTAAATGTACCCAACGAGGGTACAGAGATTGAAATAAATATTTATGACTTCATCCAAACTATGCACAATTTTTGGTGAACTTAAGAACTGTTATAGCTAATCCAGATGAATCAGAATCGTATTATCCAATGTATGATGGAAAATCCAATAATAATGTAACAAAACTTTCATTTGGTGTCTGAAAAGGAAAGAAATATGATTTTATCTAGAATGATATTTACTATTAAAAATAGCCTTGATCACGATTTATTTATCAAGGTGGCCGGTTTCGACCACAACTGTTGTCATCTTCAGACCCACAGGTTGTATACAAAGCTTTAATTAGAGGGCTACATACATTAAAGAAGATACATAAAGTTATAAAGCTATAAAAAGATGAATTACCATTGGGTAGGGACCTCTTTCTGTTGAAGAATCAATACTGGAGAAACCAGTGCACGTCTTACTATACATAATGGAGGCTCCACCCACTTCAGACTGCATGATGTCATTACTACCTAATGAGTTATAAGTCGAATTACAATTTAAAATTTCTTAGTTAAAAGAACATTGTCAAGAATTAAAAATAAATACACACTAAACTTAGCTTATTAAACAGCTATTGCCAATTGAGAAGCGTTAAAATATTTAACTTTGTAGTAAAAATGAACTTCGGTTTGGCTGTACATGGGTTGCCCTCTCAAGGCCTGTTAGTGAACAATTTATAACCATGGGTTTCCATGGTGAAGTTGGACGCCATTGCATACATGAGGCAGCAGGCTTCTTTCCACTGATAGTTGTTGTAAAGTCGATAGTCGAACTAGTGGTTGCCATGGTGAGGACAAACGCCAGTGCAAAAGATTTGGCAGCAGGCTTATCTCCAACGAAGTTGTTGTGAAAGTGAAATGGCAAAGACTGTAGCATCAGATGATGTATTATTGAGCAGCAACATTTCTTTATTGAAACGATTTTCAATGAGTAAGCTCAATAATCTGTAGCTTACATGTATACTACACACTGCACAGAGACAATACGAAGTAGTTGTCCGTATGTTTGAAATATTGTCTATGACGTTGGTATGTAAATTACATGTGGCAATTTAGAAAGGCATTGCAATTCCTAAAGTCATATTCCAGTCTTATAAGCAAATAAAAATAATGAAAAAGGAAGAAAAATTACAAAATTATGAGCCATACTGTCAAAATTAAAAGGATGTGAATTAGCAATATGAAGTATAAAAGCATATGAGCAAAAATTCTAAAACAGACAGTCATAAAATAATTTTTGGTGAATAAAATTACAATGTAAATATAAAATATTTCCTAAAAGACTAAATAATTTTTTTAAATAAAAAAAACAAAGGTTAGGAGAGTAAACATTCTAAAGAATATCATCCTAAATGCTCAAAAAATGTTTGTCTTTGAACTGAAATTGTTCATGTAAAACATATAATGCATTACTTTTGTAAAGTGAAAAGATTTCAATTTCTTCTAAGGTATTTAGCAGTGGTCCTTTTATCACAGTATGTAATATTTTCAAACTGTTAGAAATGCAACCCTCAGAATGATTGTAGCCATTAAGATGTTGACAAAATATTGAATTGGTACGTGCAGAACCAGTAGCACATTCTGTGAAACGTGTTAAAAAGTTACAGCCAGTTTGGCCAATATACTGTTTCTCACAGTCATTACATGTTATTATGTAAACGCCTCACTTTTGGTATATATTTGAGTCTCCAATTGTGTGTCTCAGTTTCATCTGTAGGGGGGTATTTGCTTTAAATAAGAATGGAAAACATAATATTTGTAATTATAGGAAACCCACATCAACTGACATCTTAATAAATGCTAAATCATGCCATCCATCAAGATACAAAATGTCATTTTTTAAAACTATGATACATGGGATACTGAAATTTCATCTCCAATATGATGCAATCCACAAAGAAATTGATACATCAAAACAGAAAGCAGTTGCTATCAATTATAATTCCCATCAGATTGACCTGTTATATCAAAAATTACAAGAAACAAATGATACTGTTACAAATTCCAAGAAGAGATTTACAAAAATGACATATATGGGACCTATTTCAGATAAATTTATTTAAATTATTTAAGAACACAAGCTTGACAATAGCATTTAAAACTAATAACCCCCTTACTGATGACACTGAAACACATAATAAGAGACTCAAATATATACCATAAGTAAGGTGTTTACAAAATAACATGTAATGACTGTGATAAAACAGTATATTGGCCTTGAGAGGGCAGCCCATGTACTGCCAAACTGAAGGTCATTTTTCCTACATAGTTAAATATTTTAACGCATCTTAATTGACAATAGCTGTTTAGTGTTCATTTATTTTTAATTCTTGACAATGTTCTTTTAACTAAGAAAATTTTAAATTGTAATTCGACTTATAACTCATTGGTTAGTAATGACATCATGCAGTCGGAAGTGGGTCTAGCCTCCATTATGTATAGTAAGACGTGCACTGGTTTCTCCGGATATAGATCCTGTACATCTCCCAAAAACTTGATCCCCCTCACCCGTTTCTCTCCCCCATCCTCTCCACCCCCACCAGCTGCCGCACATGTATTCTCATGTCCCATCCGGTCTCCATTTCTCCACCCTCCTTACCCTCTCCCAAGGTGGCTTCCGCCAGCTCCCCCTCCCTGGTGATGTCCTCCTCCCCACCACCTACCTCTCCTATCAACTTTGATCCTCCCCTCTCACTTCCTGTGAATTTTCCTTTGGGCACCCTCTCTCCCTTCACTGTGCTTTTCCCCCATCCCCCGTTCCTCCACCCCTCTTCAACCGGGCTTCCACTCCCCCTTCCTCCCTTCCTAACTCTCCCTCTCTCCCCTGCCTGTGGCATCTCTGCTCTCCCTTCTACCTCTCCCACCCCCATTCTCCTCTCTTGGCAGGTCCCCGGACTCGTAAACTCTCAGTGGACATTCGCGCGCCGGAGATCATCGCCATCAGTGTCACGTTTGTGTGCCTTCGTTTGTGTTTAGTGTTCTTTAGCCATCACGCCACCATTGTTCACCTGTGCCATCGCAGTCATCCGTGTTTTTTGCGCTGTGTCAACGGGTTTTATTGTTTTGTCTCGTCCAGCGTGAACGGCTTCGTGTTAATTGTTTTTTATGTCTACAGTTTTTGCCCGCCGTTTTTATTGTATTATCTGTACCACCTTTATGTCATGTTTCTTGTACCACTCACAGCTGAATAGCAGCGTAATATGCTGCTGACAACCCACTTTCTATCAGGTGATTAAAATAACAATAAAGAAGATAAACTGGTTTCTCCAGTGTTGATTCCCCAACAGAAAGAGGTTCCTACTCAATAGTAATTCATGTTTTTATAGCTTTATAGCTTTATGTATCTTCTTTAATGTATATAGCTCTCTAATTAAAGCTTTGTATACAACCTGTAGGTCTGAAGGCGACCACAGTAGTGGTCGAAACCGGTCACTTTGATAAATAAATCGTGATCAAGACTGTTTTTAATAGTAAATATTTGTAAGTGTAGCACATTCTTTGATTTCATCAACAGCTCTGTTATATTTGACTTCATCTGTTATTGATAAAATAAGCTTAGAGGGACATTCTAGATAACAGTTAAATAAAGAGTAAGAAAAATATAGTACCTTATCTGTTATCAATTCTTGGTGGATTTTTTAAATGTAATAAAGAAATTGCGTGCGATAACGTAATTTTTACTATGTCTTCTAGTTCTGGAGAGGCAATTGTTAGATGACCTGGTTATAATGTTGCTGGAATGAAATTATAGATAGACTTCCAAAGGAAGGAAAAATTGTAATAGAATTGATGGAAATTCGTGTACTAACGATTAAGTATGAACCAACTTACAAGTTAGAACATATTCTGAAAAAATTGAAAGTTAAGATATCTTTTTATGAAGCACAACTGTAGAAGTAGCAGGATTGAGTAGTAAGAAAAATTTCGAAATAGATATCACATAACTCTGCAGAATTTGATATCCCATATTTCGAATTTATTACATTTCAGACATATAGTAAAAATAATCAGTTACTTCACTGTTCGTTATTCGACCACATTACATGGAACAAATGAAATTTTCCCACAGGAAATCTGCAATATTAACCCACCAAATAATATTCTCAAAGTATACAATCCATTTCTTGATTTTAAATGAGTTACACTACACATATCAGATGCTGACGTAATTCCATGTAATTTCATAACAAACTATCCTATCTATGTGATTAACGTGGCATGTAGAAATAATAATGTAAGTTCATGGGAAAGGACTAGGAATCTTTGTGTGGGAATTTTAATGAACAAATTCCTTCAGATACTTCAACGTATGTAGGAATGTATAGTAAGGAAAAATTTAACTTACAATGTTTGGCACAGAATTTTACTGAAAGTTTTTAACTATATTAGTGAATAAAATATTAGAAAAAGTTAAAGTAATTTGAACATTATGTTTTCATTTCATTTTAAAATATTTTCACGACGATAAAGAAAACAAAACCGAAAAATTTAGTATGATAATTAGAAAATGATTACTCATTGTATTTCTTGTGTATAGCTCTTTTATGTAGATTACATTAGCATTTTGAATTTTCAAAATGAATTAAGATTTGTGTGAGATCGATGGAAAGCGCTGGCTGCAGGACAAGTATGCTTCAGCTGAACTAGGAGTTTTCAACTTGTATTTTATCCGGTGGCAGGTGGCCTCTAGGTAAAGATAATACTGACCTAGAACAACAATTTCCGTCAGTGAAAGAATGGTTGCACACTGAGTGAACTTACCTATACATTCATTTTCTCTATTTGTAATATGACTTACGTGAAACATTCTCTTGCGCCAATCTAATGCAGTTCAAAACGTCTTTCAG
The DNA here is from genome assembly GCF_023897955.1 of Schistocerca gregaria. Classification (NCBI taxonomy): domain Eukaryota; kingdom Metazoa; phylum Arthropoda; class Insecta; order Orthoptera; family Acrididae; genus Schistocerca; species Schistocerca gregaria. The sequence continues at coordinate 821,627,918 of NC_064921.1, read as the reverse complement.
AGATGGCGCTGATGGACGATCCATTGAAAATAGTAGCGGACCATGTTTTACTTTAAACATAAATTAATTGTTTTTAAAGTTATCTTCAGTATTCCTACTACCATTTACATGTTATTCACATTTCTTCGCTTCCAATAAAACACGAAAATGTGAAGAAAATAACTTATTTTCATCCAAAATTAACTGATGGAAGTAGTGCTTTTAGAATGTACTTTGTCACTCGAGTACCTAATGTATATACCATTTTAGAGGATATTTACTGCGTCAAAGCTCTAAACCGAGTATAAAGACTGAAGGATTTTGACCATTATCTCATGAAATCATCAAAGCGTCAGTGGTTAGAGAAGAACTAGCTATTTGACAAAACTTTTTCTATTCTCGCTTCTGTACGATCTATCACCATGCAAAGGGCAAGTTTAAGACCCATACTAAGGAGCGGGTAGTGTGTTTCATCCAAAAATAATGGAGCCCTCTGTTATCTCAGAAGCACGATGCACTGACGTACTGGAGGTCAAAGCCCAGAAGCTCGGTTTATAGGACTAACACAGTGGAAGGTGTTCGCTGGCGAACGTTTTGCACTTTTTAGGAATGAAGTTAATTTTGTGCTATTAAATTACATAATCTGTAAATGGAGGATATCGAACAGCTAAAGCAGTGTGGTGACTGTGTAGAAAAAGAAAGTGTACCGAGACATCAGTAAATTAAAGTTACATGTGAATGTGGTAGAACTGTTTGTAAAACAAGAACACTAAAACATCAAGTACAATCGACAGTTCATAAAAATCGTATGGCTGCTCAAGAAGAAAGAATTAGGAAAATTTTGAGCAAAGGATAGATTTCTTATATTCACCATAATTCATTACGTTTCACTTTCTTATGTTCACTTTTTGTAAAGAAATATTAAATTTTATTTTCTTGTAATTACGTATTATATGAAATATTAAATTTTATTTTCTTGCAAACACCTTTCCTATGAGAAACATAATCGATTGAAAATTTCTGAATGTAATACGAAAAAATGTTCAGGTTTATTAACTTTTCTAAGTAATTTAACAGAAATCAAATGATTTAGACCTGAAAAGTAGATGTTTTGTTAAGTTCTGTGTAAGTTCTAATCAGCTACCTCACGAGGAACGAATCAGCTGGGAGCTAGAACTGAGTTACAATCTACCAAAACGTACTACTCTCGTTGTCTATAGAAAATATGACAGCCATGCAGATTGAACCACACATGGAATATTTTTAAGCTACACTGAAGCGCCAAAGAAACTGGGAGAGGCATGAGTATTCAAATACAGAGAGATGTGAACAGGCAAAATACGGCGCAGCGGCCGGGAACGCCTACATAAGGCAAAGAGTGTCTGGTGCAGTTGTTAGATCGGTTACTGCTACTACAATGGCAGGTTACAAAGATTTAAGTGAGTTTGAACGTGGTGTTATAGTCAGCCCAGGAGCGATGGGACGCAGCATCTTCACGGTAGCGATAAAGTGGGGATTTTCCCGTATGGCCATTACACGTGTGTATCGCGAACATCAGGAATCCAGTAAAACATATTGCCTGGTCGGACGAATCTTGTTTCAAATTCTGTAAAGCGGATGGACGTATACGGCTATGGAGACAACCTCATGAATCCATGGACCCTGCATGTTAGCTGGAGACTGTTCAAACAGGTGGAGCCTCTGTAATGGTATGGGGCGTCTGCAGTTGGAATGATGTGGGACCCCTGATATGTCTATGTTCGACTCTGGCAGGTGACATGTACATAAGCATCCTCCCTGGTCACTTGTTTCCATTCATGTCCATTGTGAATTTCGACGCACTTCGGCAACTCCAGCAGGACAGTTCCACACCCCACACGTCCAGAATTGCTACAGAGTGGCTCCACGAACACTCTTCTGAATTTAAACACTGACGCTGGCCACCAAACTCTGAGGACATGAACACTTTGATCATAACTGAGACGCCTTGGAACGTGCTCAGAAGAGATCTCCAATCCCTCGCACTCATACGGAATTATGGACAGCCCTGCTGGAATCATGGTGTCATTTTCCTCTATAATGGGATCGATGATGATGCTGACTAGTTGTTCCTGTTATCGTTATTGGTATTGGCAAGATATCGGCCGCAGGGGTTCCGAGACATTCGATAATGTTTTACCATCAAATTTGAAGTCGATAACAAATGACAAAAGGAATATTTTTCTTCGTGTTATATAATTAAAAATTAATAATTTCGGATTTTTGCTTTACTTGTACTGTGAAACCTTGATTCTTAGCAAATTTCTTGGTTCTAAGTCAATGGGAAGTACTCTACAGGTTTTGGTGAGTGAGGTTTCAAGTATCAAAATATGTGATAATCGGCCATTTCTTTTGATAGTATTGACTTAGAAGCTTAAATTTTTACACTGTGAAGGGGCCATAGAACTTGAATATATGCTGGAATGTGTGCCTGCAAGGGGTTAGAAAGTAGGACAAAGACTAACGACAGTTGAGGCCAGGAGGGTTACAGGAACGTGGTATATACTGCAGGGAGAGTTCGCACCTGAGCAGTCCAGAAAAGCTGTTGCTCGTGGGAAGGATCGAGGTGGTGCAGGCTGTGAAGCAACCATTGACATGAAGAAAGTTGTGCTGGCAGCATGCTCAGCAATGTGGCTGTCCAGCTGTTTCTTGGCCACAGTTTGTCAGTGGCCGTTCATGCAGACAGACAGCTTATTACCAGTCACGCGCACATAAATGCAACACAGTAATTGCAGCTTATCTTTTGGATCACTTGACTGGTTTCACAGGTGCCCTGCCTTTGATGGACTGGAGTAGGTGATGGTGGAAGTGTGACGCTACAACGCAGTCCTTGCTATGAATTTTTTCGCTTACTTAACAAATGAAACGGTTTGTATACGATGTATTGTCTAGTGTAAATATGTATTGTAAATACTATGTTTAAATTATGTAATAATTAACATTGGAAAGTCAGGGCATATTCAGTAATCGTTGAAGTCAGAGAGATTGCTTTGTCGTGCCGCTGGGCGCGGGAGCGCGCCAGCGAGCAGTAGTAGCAGTGACGCCGTGCTCGGAGTAAGATGTACAGTCGAATGCTGCTATTCCTAGCTATGTTACATCTAACGGCTAGTGTGTGGATCTAAGTACGACGGGAAAGTAATGGTCGGTATATCTGGAAGCATGGCTGGGCAAGTTATTATGGATCAATGGGCATAGTGCTGAAGAAACGAGGGCTTAAATGTGAAGCGCACTGTGGGCCCAAGTCGCAACAGTAAAAGCCCACTGCCACATTGTGTCGCCGCCGTGGACTTCCGTCGATCCACCGACAACGAGGGAAGTAAGATCTACGTAATTTTTGTAGGATAACATTGTAGACGGCTTGCCAGTGACTGTGGTTTTCTCTGGAGTTGAACAATTAATGACAAGCATTGTATAATGAAGTGTTGCATTCCTTCCAACAATAACACCAAGTAGGCTCCTTCCGGTCCTCACTTATCTTATTGAACCCAGTGTGTCACGCCATAATCAAGAGAAAATATGTTATTCGTCAAATTATTAGCATAGACGGTGAAGAGTAAATTTCAGACTGTTTTGAACGATTGGTTATTATAGTTAATTGTTGCACGTAATAAGCTTATGCCAACCGTAGTAACTTAATAATCGACTGAAGTAATAAAAGTGATTAGTAAGATTTATTTCCATGCATATTCAGCTGAAGTGACCGGCCGGTGTGACCGAGCGATTCTAGGCGTTTCAGTCTGGAACCGTGCGACCGCTACGGTCGCAGGTTCGAATCCAGCCTCGGGCATGGGTGTGTGTGATGTCCTTAGGTTGGTTAGGTTTAAGTAGTTCATAAGTTCTAGGGGACTGATGACCTCAGATATTAAGTCCCATAGTGCTCAGAGCCATTTGAATCATTTTTTCAGCTGAAGTTAGTTCAAGGATATTTCATGAAATTATAAAGCTTACTCTACCTGACAATCGCCCAGTTAATGAATTATTATCATTCAAAACATAGTTAATCAATTATTGGCAATATATTTCATTATCAGTAGATTAAACTGTGATAAGTACGTAATTTTGAAGACAGAATGAGAGTCCATTATTCAAAATCTAGATAGATAATTATCTGTGTTGTCAGCATTGCACTTAGCTGACAAATTATGAACAAATTTACTATGAAACTACTTACTGAAAGTTAACCACTAATGTTTAAGTGTAGTTAGATTGTTATGACATTATTTTATATGACTACTGAGGGTGACACAGACCTCAGGTAAAGTTTCTCGTTCCACTTGCTGCGCTACAAACAGGTAAACTTTATCTTTGACACAATTATTCACGTATTTAACAGAATGTCGCTAATAAGTTGAGCTGGCGACCGATTTTTTAATTGCTTTAACAACTTAATCATTTCTTTCGGCAAAATTTATTTCCAATTTATTTCCATTATTATTAAATTACTCCCACAATAACGATCAATTTATAACGCCTCCTGTTTCCCACGGAATAATCATTGTTTACTTCGGATTCGGATGCCTTATCCCGACACGGGTCAAAATTCATAATTCAGGGTCATTGTTAACTTGTAATTTCGCAAATCCCGGGAAGTTGTGTTGTGTTATAGAAGGACTTATGGGACAGTTGTTCCATCTACGTCTGTTACGGGGTTGGGAGTGGAATGTGATGTATTCTTTCCTGAAGACAAATCGTGTGCAAGCGTTGTAGTGGAGCATTGATGTTCACGGATTTTGCCGTTCCTCTCAGGACGTGGAGCAGTTCGTATCTCCGTACCAGCACAGTGAGGACCCAGTGAGCGACTTCCGCCAGCTGCTGCAGAGTGAGGGCTATCAGGTGCTGCGCTGTGACGTAACGCCGGAGGTGGTCTTCTTCCCGAGTGAGATGCAGCGTAGAGGTGAGCAGCTCCTTTACCTTTAGTGTCAGCCAGTGTCTCAGAAACAACGCTTTACGTGTGCCTGGGTGCAGCTTACGCCGAAACCTCCAGCTGTCCGACACTCAGACCTGTACCAATCGTTGTACGTCGATAGTGTGTCAACCAAAGCAACATGAGAACTATGGAGCACACCAAAAGCATTACGATCAGTAACTATCAGGTATAGTTTCCATGGGGAACTTGGTAGAGCGTTAGATCGTTGTACTAAGCATACTGGGCTTAAAACCCATTGACTGCAATTTTTCTTTACTATATTACGCGTGAAAATGTTATATGGAACTACGTCGTGTTATAGAACTGTGCACCTGGCAGTCTGTTTTCGCTTCGTTTCATTGAAAGCACGCAGCAAACCTAGAGAGTACATTTGCAATTTCACAGAAAATACAACCAGAACAGAAAGGAAGAAACAGTTGCATCACATGTCCAGAAGTAATAATAATAATAATGGTCACAATAATAAAAGTAATACCCCTAATAATAAAGAGCGTGATCCATTAAGGAATTAAGGCTTCACAGTACTGTCTGCTTAAGAAGAAGTGTATGAAGAAAATTAATTTTGTTCACCAAGCACATTTGATAAAACTTACATTTGTGCATCCACCCTGAAGATTGTCGAATGAAAGACTGTGTCTGAAACAGAACTTTGTCGAAGTTTTTAAGCCATTATCCACCGGTGACGGTGTGAAATATGCAAATATGGAGAACCAAACTGACTGTATGTGACGTGCTGCAGCTTAAGAAGCTTTTTCCGTTTTTGCTGACTAATATCTTCCGAAGAATATAGAGCACCATCAGATATTTTACGCGTCATATGCTTGTACACTCTGAAGAAATGACGATCAGACGGTTGAAAAATGAAGGTTGTGTTTGCTGGAATTACGTGAATTGCGATTTTGTTTCCTGGTAGGTTATTTTGTGCGCGCTTGTCACGAAGAACACTAATGTCTTTGTGGGGTCCAGACGAATCCAGTATTAGCAGAAGGTTCTCCCATATTAATTTCACGCTTAAACACTTAAAAATTTTTTAAATCAGAGATGTGCGAACCCGGGAACTATGGTACGACGACCTCACACTCTACCAACTAACACACCCCGAGATCTACAAAACAATCGCTCACAGATACACTTTTTCAGTGATCCGTAGTATTACTTTTAATTGCCGTTTACGGATATTTCACCAGATGACAGCACGTAGCTCGAACTAAATCGGTGTTTTGGTTGATGCTCTTTCAACATACAATATGTGGTACCGATCTGAGTGTGTGACATCTTGGAGGTTTGGGTGAAAGCAGCAAAAGTGGGCCCAAACTGTCAATCAAATGCTTTTACAGACCCCCTGCCTCTCTAGTCGCTAATCGCTTCTCTAGTGTGCATTCCTTCCTCAGTATGTGTGCAGGTTAAACATTAGAATGTTATTCCTCATGAACCCCTCGATGTTATAACTACCCGGATTTGGTAGACTGGCCTCAGGGAATATGAAGATACTTGCCCTCCAGCTGCAGCGGAGAAATTGTCTCTCGCAGCAACATTGACCTCTGCTGATGCGAAGATGAGGTGTCCTCAGTCCTTTGTGGAGAAAATTATTCTCGCATCAGATCCGGAAAATATCTCGTAAGCCCGGCAGTGTTGTTGGTGGCCCAGTTCCAGGACGAGCTGGTTGCAGGTTTGACCCAACTTCTCGTAGAGCGAACCATAGGAGCAGATGTGCAGATTGTTTCACAGTGTCGTTGTTGGTTGGTTTTCTTTTCATAAGGAGAGGCTTCAATTTAAATGAGATATTGAGTGATAATTATCCTCCCTCCATTAGGGGTGAACAACATAACTTCACAGAAAGAAATGGTGATGAGTGGGTGGGTTGAGGGTGGGGACGGAGGCCTGTACTACTTTACACACAGGTTGAACATTAAATTACATATTTATTTGAGAATACAAGAACATTAACCTGAAGACAATCTTCATTAGTAAATTTTTGCTCTGTTTAAATATTACAATGCAATCATTCAACTGGTAAACCACACTCATAGGATTTAATGTCTGCAGAATTAAAGTCTGCGGCAGGTCAAGACACCGTTATCAAAACAAAAGCTCATTTAAACATTGTTGTCCGCATCTTGTTGTCGTGTCTTCTCGGGGATTCCGAGCTACGCGTACTGTAGCTTATAGCAGACTGACTGCCTTACCTGTTTCATTTTTGGATATGCTGGTTCTTGTACTTCTCTTCTCGCAGGTCATCTTGTTGCATCCCTTGCTTGTTTTTCTTGCTGTTGTTGCGTGGGGTGCTCGCAACTAATGAAGCAGAAGGTCCGACCACCTCGTAGTCGTTCGCCGGTGCAACTGGTTGCCCAGGCTACTGACGAGACAGTTTTCCGAGTTACGCGCTGACGCTCAAAATTTCTTCGCAAATTGCCCGAACCGATCTCTTAGCATCGGAATTCAGGCAATCCTGTGAAGCTGTCCGTCAATATTTATTAGCTCAGACATTTAGGACAATATTCATCAATTCTGTAAAACATCTTGTTCAATACAATTACTAAAATCTTTAAATAATTTCTTGTAGCACATCGATTCATTCCAAAAATGTCAGACATGCTCCTACATCTACACTATGGCCTCCAATCAAACAAATGTGAGCAAATTCTGACCGCCGTCATATATGGTGTACTGCAAAGACGCAGATTCAACATTCAATAGCATTCAGTTCTCTTACTCTAATACGCTAATTAATCCATCAGCAACAAAAGGAAGGCAGGTTAACATTTAGAAGGGCACTCTCAAAACGAACATGTATTAATACCACGGAAAGCAGTAACTACTGCAACCTACAACCTTCTGAATCTGCTTTGGGTATTCGTGTCTTGGTCTCCCTGTGATTTTTATCCTCCTAGGACTACTGGATGGAGGAGGTGGACAGAAAGAGGTGGAGAAAATGCAGACAGAGAATAAGGAAGAGGAAGACAGAGATGAGGAAGGCAGAGATAAACGAGTAGAGGAATGGAAAAAATACATAACAGGGAAATGCTGGATACTCATCATTTAAACACTAGTACAGTGGCTGTTATTAGTCAATTAATCGTTTGCTGACATACAAGACAACAACACTTCGTCACTCAATTACAGTGTGACAACTCTGGGGTCGATGAGGGTGGCAGTAGTCTCGAAAAGAGAACGGTCGACTCAAAGTGTTCGAATGGTGCCAACTTCTAACGATCAGAAGTTTTTCTTTTTTTGGGAGGTGGGGGGGTGGGGGGGGGGGGGTGGAAGGGTTGCATCCAACTCATCATGCCCTTTCTACAGCTAGTCTATTGTAGGTGTGTAACGCGTAGGTTACTGATTAATAATAATATCAGTACATATGAGGCCCCAGGTGCCACCTGTGAAGGAAACGATTCCTGGAGATTCACTACGACCGTGAATCTGTAATCAGAAAAGGTTTAAAGAAAAACTACATGAAATAAATTAATACTATGTAAACCCCACGAACCCGTTTTATTTCCGGAAACTTCAAAAGCACACCTTTATATGAGAAGTTTCCGAACCATGTTAAAATTCTGATGTTGGAAAACAGTAAAACAATCTGAAGTTAATTTGATAAACAATGAAACAATGTACTATAACTTTGATTACCAGTAATAGTCAAACCCATATAAATACGCATCTAAACATGAATGAATGGAAATATAATATTAAGCTCACGTACTATGACAGTTGTCAGATTCAAAGTTTCTTCTAATACGCTAACTTGAACCAATGGCGAATAGGCCACATCTTTGTAATTGGTCGGTGTAAATAACTTCAATGGCAGATGCCTCAATATACACATCTGGCCGCATTTCGCCAGTGCAACACATAAAATCTCCTGACTAAATTACTGTAGATACACATCGAAGCACACCCTTCCAAAAGACACATACAACGCATGCAACGACTAGTGCAAATACACTGAAAAGCAAAACCAAATAGAAGATGGGAGTTACTGCTGTTAGTGATCGGATCAACAATCACTGAAGGTGAACAATCTTTACAATACACTACTTTTATTTACAGACATTAGTCTGCTACAGAGTATAAAGCAATTAAATTGCTTACAATTGTGTTTCTAGAAGAGGGGAATGTTTTTTGAGTCTTATCTGTTCTGGGTCGTCGTGCTGTGGCGACGGCGGTGTAAGCAGTGTGAAGTTGCTGATATGACTATTGTAAGTTCATCCAGTCATGTCCCTGGCATTAAAATATCCTCGTTCTTTTCATGCTGTTTTGGCTGGCAGTGGTAATAAGTGACGTAGCATCCATTTGTCGTAGACAGGAACAAAGTAACTGCTGCTGTATCACCTGAAGATCGTATTAGTTCACGTGCAAGTTTCACAGGGGATAGTTTGGCACAGTCCACATCGTGTTTAAATTAACCTTCCACTTGCTATACTTTTCCAATTGCGAAGCTAGACAGTCCATCTACCGTAAACATTCATGATTCATATAACACTTTTCTCACGAAAACAGTCACTAATATAGCAAAACAGTTCACAGTTTCCACAATGGCAGTTAGTATTTTAGCACATGTCATACATCGTAGTCAAGAAAATGCGCAATATGAAATTCACAATTTATGTAGTGCTGCTCAATTCTAAACCGACGACTATACTGTCTGTTCACGAGTGCATTGTCACTGCCAGAGGCATCGTTCTGCAAAACCAACAGCGTTTGCATAATACAACGTCCGTTTAGAACATCCACAATAAAGTCAGATTTCAAACCGGTGTAACACAGGAAATGTCCGGTATAGGCACACACACTTCATGTGCTACAGTATATAACCAAACGAAAAATATTCTACGTCATCAGAAACATAACTATGGAGTACAAGGTAGTAAAAGAGAGAAAAAAAATATATATCGTTATTAGTCATGGTATCATATACCCGACAATGCCAGTATAACGACCACTAAAACAGAACCGCCCAACAACATAAGTATTGGCTCTTAAACAGGAATGTTTGCGACCACTCATCTAGAATTAAGTAAAGGAAATATCTTGAGGAAATGTAATTCATTCACGAAGCGAGTACTTTACAAAACACTCTGAAGGCTTACTCGTGAGTTGTGCTCATCAGTCTAAGATCCTGACCAAGTTGGGTTAACAGATGAGATAGAGCCAGTAAGGAGCAGCGCGTTAAGTAGATGAGAGAGCATTGCAAAGACGCTAAACAAACGCCAGTGCCAGACATTGCAGGAAAGCCGTAGTTTATTTATTCCATGGTGCTAACATTCCAAAATGAATGGCATCTCCCCTTTGAATATTCCCTGTAATTTGTATTTTATACTTCATTGTTATTACTCTTTGAACATGGTTATGGTCTCGTTAAAATAAGTGTACCTTTCCAATTATATGGCCGTGTTTGGTTCATTTGATAGGGCATACATGTAATATCAACAGGTCCGTTATGGCAAAGGCCTTGCAACTCTTCTTGTTATTGTTGTGATCTTCAATCTGATGGCAGGTTTGATGCAGTTCCCCACACTAGTCAATGTTGTGCAAGTCTTTTCATCTCTGCGTGATTACTACAGTCTATGAACCTGCTACCCCTATTCTAAATAAAGCGTCTACTATTCCAACCGTCTCTACCTGTCCTATCATCATGAATCTCGATGCCACCACTTCCAATTACCACATCTGTTTCGTCGTCAATATATTGCTCGCGATCGATATTTCTAATCCCTTGTAGACTTCAGTCAAGATACACAGACTGATTATTGCTTCTTCCAGAAGCATTCTTATCACTATTATCTAATTCCAATATCTGTAATAAACTCTGACAACATAAGTCATCTTTCACTCAAGCAGCTAGAATAATTTGATGTAAATGTGAGAAAAGTTTCATTACACAGATACGAATCGACGTTGCAAGACTATAAGGGCTGAATAAAAATTGATTTTTCAATAACATATGTTCAAATAATCAAACAGGTATGTATAAACCACAATTGCAAAAATTTTACATCATTACAAGTCCGTGTTTAGGTCAGTGTTGTGCTGCCTCAGACCAATAAGCAGAAAGGCACATAGGCCAAAAACCTCATAAGATTCACAATTTCTAGTCAATATATGTATCTGCACAGCAAATTCACTTTCCAAGTAGCCGTACACAAATTCATACTTGTGGCCAGCGGGGAGACTAGGCGGAAGTATAAAATCAAATTGCTCCAACAAACATGAGGATGAATGACAACTGCTGTATTCCTGACAGGTAAGGAATTGCTATAAGCAAATTCAGACACACCCTCAGAAACACCTTGAAGCTACTTTCCTACAGTTCCACCCTCAAACAGCCCACGGGAAAAACGAACACTTAAATCTTTCTGTGCGGACTCTGATTCCTATTATTTTATTATGGTAATCATTTCTCCCTATGTAGGTGGTCGCCAACAAAATATTATCACATTCTGAGGAGAAATAGGAAACTGAAATTTCATGAGAAGGTCCTGCCGCAGGTAAAATTGCCACCACAACTCCTTTATCATATCCCTGGCACTTTCCCCGTTATTTCGTGATAATACTAAACAAACTGTCCTCCTTTGAACTTTTTAGATGTCCTTCATGAATCCTATCTCATGCGAAATAAATCGTAATCTTTGGTTTGGTATCCCAAGAACATTATCTGTGAACTCATTCCATTTTAAGTTATTTGTGTTGTAATCTATAAGTATTTAGCTGGTTTACAGCCTGTTGAATTTTGTGATTTATCCTGCAACTGAAATTCAGCGGATTCTTTTTAGTGATCATATGGATGATATAGATTCAACTGCCAATGTTTTCACAATACAGATAGCTTGTCTAAATCATTCTGCAATTCGATATGATCATCTGGCGACTTTATGTCACTGTAAATGACAGCATTACCTGCAAAAAATCTGAGATGGCTGCTCTGATATCTCCTAAATCGTTTATGCGTATTAGGACCAACAGAGGGCCTAATACATTTCCTTGGGGTACGCCGAACGTTACTTCTGTTTTACTCGATGACATTCCGTCAGTTATTACGAACAGTGATCTTCCCGACAAGATATCACGAATCTAGTCACACAACTGAGACGATACTCCATAGGGATGCAATTTAATTAGAAGTCACTTGTGGGGAAACGGTGTCAAAAGCCTTTTTGATATCTAAAAATAGGGAATCAATTTGACGTCTCCTGTCGATAGTACTCATTGCTTCTTGAGAATAAAAAACTAATTGTGTTTCAGAAGAACGAAATTCTTAATTATTGTTGACTGTTTGTCAATAAATCGTTGTTTTCGAGGTGATTCATAATGTTCAAGCACAGTTTATGTTCCAGAATTCTTCTGCAAGTTGCCTTAGGGATATTAGTCTGTAATTTAGCGGATTACTCCTATTTCCTTTGTTGGGTATTGGAATGACATATGCAACTTTTCAGTCTTTGGGGACGGATCTTTCCACGAGAGCGCAACTGTATATGATTGCTAAGTACAGAGCCATTATGTCAACGTACTCTGAATGGAATCTGATTGGTACACAATCTGGAGCGGAAGATTTGCCTTCCTTAAGTGTTTTAGGTGCTTCGCCAAACCGATGATATCTGCTTGTAAGTTACTCATGTTGGCAATAGTTCTAGACTGCAATTTTGGAATATTTACGTTGTCTCCATTGGTATGCTAGTTTCGGAAAACTGTGTTTAGTAACTCTACGTTAGTGGCACTGTCGTCAGTGACGTCAGCATTGTTATCGCGCAATAAATATATGGATTGCGTCTTGCCACTGGTGTACCTCACATACGATCAGACTCTCGTTGGAATTTCTCCCAGGTTTTAAGACATAGTTTCGTTCGGGAAACTATGAAGAGTTGAAAATACGTTAAGGAAAATGCTTTTAAAATTGAAATAACTAACAACATTCTGAAAGGTGTTTATATGAAGCGCTGCCTGATTGTAGACAATAACTCAAATACTCTACACGATCCTTCAGTATCCTTAACATCACACCAGAGCCTAAATCCTATGCAAAGCTTGATAAGTTCTAGATGGCTCGAACCAAAAATTAAATGAGGTAAATTTAATTAAATGAGATGAATTTAAAGTAACCAATAAATTTAGTATCACTTAAATTATTAGAAAATCCCTCTTCCATCAGTCTTCTACACTGAAGAGCCAATGAAACTATTACACCTGGCTAATATCGTGTTGGGACCCAGCGAGCATGCCGTAACACCACGTGGCATGAATTCAACTAATATCGGAAGTAGTGCTGGAGGAAACGGACATCACGGAATTGCCCAAGTCAGTCGAAGTGCACAATGAACATGAATGGGTGCAGGTGATCAGACAGGATGCTTCTGTACGTGTCATCTGTCACAGTCGTATCTAGACGTATCAGGCGTCCCAAATCACTCCTACTTCACACGACCCACACCACTACAGAGCCTCCACCAGCTTGAAGAGTCCCCTGCTGACATGTAGGGTCCATGGATTCATGAAGTTGTATCCACGCCCGTACACGCACATTCGCTCGATGGAATTTGAAACGAGACTCGTCTGAGCAGGCAACACGTTTACATTCATCAACATCCCAATGTCAATGTTGATGGGACCAGGCGACGCGTAAAGCTTTGTGTTGTGCAGTCATCAAGGATACAAGAGTGGGTCTTCTGCTCCGATAGCCCATATCGATGATGTTTCGTTGAATGGTTCGCACGCTGACTCTTGTTGATAGCCCAGCGTTGAAGTCTGCAGCAATTTACGAAAGGGTTGCACTTCTATCAATCTGAACGATTCTGTTCAGTCGTTGTTGGTCCCGTTCTTACAGGTTTTACTTCCGGCTGCAGCGATGTTGGAGATTTGATGTTTTACTGTATTCCTGATATTCACGGTATGCTCGTCCAATGGTCGTACGGGAAAATCCCTACTTCATCGCTACCTCGGAGATGTTGTGTCCCATCGCACGTGCCGCCACTATAACGCGACGTTCAAACTCACTTAAATCTTGATAACGTGCCACTGTAGCATCAGCAAGCGATCTAACAACTGCGCCATATACTTGCTGTCTTATGTAGCCAATGCCGACCGCAGCGCCGTATTCTGCCTGTTTACGTATCTCTTTATTTGAATACGCATGCCTATACCAGTTTCCTTGGCACTTCCATGCAGAACAACTGCGATAAAGGGGAAACTTGGGGTTGGGGTGGGGGGGTGCCCTCGAAATCGACACCACAGTCACTAAAAACTGAATCAACCATTTGTAGTACTGTCTATGCTATCATAGAATCAACTGCTGAAACACATCACAGAAGTTCCAGATTTGCTTCTCTTTATGAGCAGACGACTTTCAAAATGATTCAAATCGCTCTGAGCACTATGGGACTGAACTTCTGAGGTCATCAGTGCCCTAGAACATAGAACTACTTAAACCTAACTAACGTAAGAACATAACATACATCCATGCCCGAGGCAGGATTCGAACTTGCGACCGTGGCGGTCGCGCGGTTCGAAACTGTGGCGCCTAGAGCCGCTCAGACGACTTTCCAAGTTGAACAAAATAAATAGTATATCAGCACCAATATTCTACACAGAATACACACTTCCAAAGAACAAGCATCCAAATCCAGAAAATCAGGTCACATGCCAAAATACACAATGATTAAGAATGAAAATTTGCAATTTAGGATCCAGTTCTTCAGACCCAGTGCAACACTTCAACACACGGTAAGAAGAAAATGTTTATCAGTTTAACACTACAAAAAAGTTTGCAAGAAAAGGAAATTATTTCACTCTGCAACAGTCGTAAACATCCTGATGCTTAACATCTGCCTATCTTCTATCTGAAAAAAAAAATATCACTACAAATTTAAACTTAAATAAAAAAATGCTTTTAATTCGAGGAATTTTTCACCAGTTTCGACAATCTCTTGTTTCAGTATGCAGAATAGTGCAAGAAGTAATCATTAACAACCGTCATTCGTGTTTAGACCACAAACAGCAAAAAATTACTTTCCATATTATCCTTACATATCACAGTAATTATTACATAAGCATGACAAAGTACTCTTTGCTATTCTCCCTCACAGTGAGTTTGTCAAGAATGAAGAAACTCTTTTCAGCCACGCCAAGTATGCACTCATTACTGATCAATTAAGTGCTTAAAGAAGGAGAGAAGGTAACGTGTATCATATGCTTTAACGCAAATTGTCCTGTGTTCGTAGCATAAGCAACGATATTCTGTAATAAAATGTATGCCAAACTGTTAACTGTTTCAGAGAACAAAATATTCAACAAATAGATGAAAAGACTTCTGAACATTAACAAAAAAACTCATTCGATAGGTAAATTATATTCGTTAGACAACTCTGGAAACTTACTTTCTTTCATCTTGGCAGGGTCGCCAATATGTACATTGGTTGTCGTGTTGTAGCTTTCAAGTGAGTCATCCTGATGAAAATTCCCCCTTTCAATCATAAATGTTCACCCAGGAAATAATATTATGACATAACCTGAAACGAAGAGCAAGGCTTAGTGTTGGGAAGAAATGACCTGAGGTCACATGGTCAACAACGGACGATGACGTCAGCTGTCTCAAAACTTTGTACCTGAGAAACTTTAATGTTGCCTTGATGTGATGTTTCGTGATGGCCAGTGTGAGTGCTATTATTTGAAGTGGAATATTTTAACATGACATGACATGAAGGGAAGTGCGACTTGGCCTTAAGAGGTGCGTGAAATACGATATCTGAAAGTTGACAAATTACAAGACAACTTTCAAACGCAATGTGAATGGTCGACCAAGTTCAAACGGTGTTGATGACTGTGGAATCAAGTGATTGCCTGACCTCATTAAGTGCCCCTAAACTATCAATAATATTGGGCAGCAATATTGCGCAAGATATCAACAGATGGTTCTAGACAATGAATCGATATGGCACAATTTGGTGTCAAATCCCGGATTTGCAAACATGGCAAATACTGATTCCAGCTCTTATATGGCTCTTGGGCTGGTTTTGCACTAATGTAAGAAAAGAGAAAGCGTAGGCGAATAAAGGAGTGATATAATAAGAGAGGAGAATTGACACATGTAAACGTCCTAAGTGACGTGACAAAATGCGATCCAAATGAGTATCGGAAATTTCTGAGGATGGACGCTCGCTCATTATATACACTGTTTTACGTGATTACATCTATAATTCTGATTATATATGATTAGTATTTATTTATTTACATCCAGTTTTGAAAACAAGAAGTGCACATAATTTTACTTAAGCTGCGTTAAAAAATTTCTTGCCCTTGCATAAAGCTCAAGCCACCAACACAATAAATTGGTGGTTCCAGTAGCTCGAAACCACCAGCCTCGCTTTTCGATGCAATTGTAATTCTTTTCAGCTCTTTCCCATATGTTTTAAACAATTAATTTAATTTCTTTACTAAATAAATCTTATGTGCTCCCAGGTACGTTTCTCTATATTTCGACAACAACTGATAGAATTGCTCCATTTTCTCATAGTGACTGCTATATTCGTTCCATTTATGTTGAGATTTGGTGAACAAAAGATTTGTTATGTGTATTGGCAGTCAGTTAATGTTTATGGACCTTTTCACCTATTATATGTATTATTACCTATCTATGCTAGATGATGCGTTGTATGCTTTTGTGTGTTTGCCTTTGCAAACTGCCTGGAGCAAATTAAATATAATACATAAAATCTATTTTCGTGAACAGTATTTCTCCGCATATATTATTTTACTGTACAGATATAAAATTCAATTTGTTATGGTCCTAGGAAGAACGAATTGAATAACTTTGACCAGTAAATTGTGGTATACTCAATATTACTTTTGAGAAGTCCCTAACACAAAGTACTTGTATTGCAACTGCTTAGAAGAAAATGGGGCTCTAAATTTGAAAATCATATTTATTGGAAATTGTGAAGATTTCTAAGGTTAATGAATCGTAAAGCCTGAATCAAAAACGGGACTAACTAGCAGAGAGGTAACATTTTTATAATTGGTGAGAATGAAACGTATAGTGAAAAAGTATGTGCACATATTAATCTCAACAATATGTCCAAGAGAGTTCAAAAGCACCAGAAAAGTTTGGATTTAAAGTACATGAAAGAGCTGTTCAGGTACAATCAGATATGTTGACTGAAGATGAAAAGTATAATGAGAACCAGGAAACTACAGCAGCAATGGACTTAAATTTACGGCGTTCATCGTGTACAATATAATCTAAACTGTATCCAGGATATAGAATGTGTGTGGATGCTCAAATATTAAACAGTTACCTCCTACAGTTGAAGACGCCTTGGTTAGCCCGAGTGCAGTTTATTGGAAGATAGCTACAGAAAAGGAATTAGAGTCTTTTTCTACTCCGGCCGGTGTGGCCGAGCGGATCTAGACGCTTCAGTCTAGAACAGCGCGAACGCTACGGTCGCAGGTTCGAATCCTGCCTCGGGCATGGATGTGTGTGATGCCCTTAGGTTAGTTAGGTTTACGTAGATCTAAGTTCTAGGGGACTGATGACCTCAGATGTTAAGTCCTATAATGCTCAGAGCCATTTGAACCATTTTCTTTTTCTACGAATGCACCACAAGGAAAGAAACCACACGAGTGAGATGGGGACCGTTCACTCCTTAACTATGGAGCACGTGATTCGACTGCGTAACGGCGATGAAACAATGGACGCGTGAACAGACAAAACAGATAACCGTCTTCCCACCCACTGTGCGCCGTGTACTTTGTGGTTGCTACGTAACGATGCGGGTGGTGCTGTTTAATAGATTCAGATCGCGTTGTGGGGAACTCAGTTTAAGCTCGACACTTTGGTCCAGAGCTCGACGCTTTGGTTTGCGGCAAACAGAATTATACACATGGATGCACGTCTATATTGGTCCGTTGCTCAGCGCACACTGGTCTCCACTTTGTCTTGTGCGAGCCCCTGCACTTCGCACCATTCCCAAAATTTGGCCAAATGTTAAATCTGCGGGTGTGGTCTCGGCGGGCACCGCTAGTTTGGGCCGGCACTAGCTACAGGTCGCGCATTTCTCGGCACGGCTGCCACAAATCTGTAAGTAGAAAATGAAGGTAGAATGTGAAAAAGCAATTCCCTTATTTGCAGGCAGTGGCAATCCTTTTATAATCAGCTCAAACTTCTACACCAAATAGTGCCTTCACTACTAATATTGTGAACAAAATTTGCTAAGACCCTAGAATTAAACGTTGGGTTGCAGTTAAAAATATATATATATATATATTTAAAAAGAACTGTTGATTACGAATTAAGTAGTTGTTAGACAGTGCACTAGAACCTGGAAAGTTATATTGATGCAGACTGGGGAAAAGAACTGCATAACAGACATTCTATTACAGGCAGCTGTTTCAAGTTGATGGAAGGATTAATATCCTGGTCTTGCAAGAAATAACCAATAGTGGTTTTGATTACTGTTGAGGCTGACTATATGGCATTGTCTTTCACCATACCAGTAGAGTTATGATTAAGAGCTCTAATAGGTGAAACTGAGCCACATACGATTATTGAGTCTACCAAAGTGTTTTCCGACAACAAGGGAACTGTCAAGTTAGCTCAGAAGCAAATAACAAGTGTATGATTCATGCACATTGATATTGGGTACCATTTTACTAGGTATGGCCTAAAACAGAAGGATACGGCTATAAACTGTGTACGGAGGAAGCAGGTCTGATTTATTGACGAAGGCTCTCAATAAAGACAAATTCCAGGTGTTTGAAAAAATGTATGGTTTAAAAACATAAAGTTCAATGCGTAGTGCACCGAAACGATGTAGTGTTCATGATTATTGTGAGCACATAAAACATTTGTTCAACAGGAAGTGTTGAATGTTCGTGCTCGAAATATGTGTTATGTGTGTCAGCATTGAGTTGAGATGTATAGACCATCTGGGCCAATGTATGTAATCTTGGTATATATGCTAGATGTTATATGTTCCATTCTTGTTGTAGTATGTCTTTGTAAATTACGGGGAATACATCAAATATAATAAAAATATGTTCCTAAATAGCGTTTCTCCATCAATATTATTTTATTGTGTAAATGTGCTATGCAACAATTAAGTACTTCGTGAGACTGGAAATCACTAAATATTTTCAATAATAAATGTCCGTTCATCTATTTCGAAACCATTTCCATTTCACAACACATCTAATGCCCAAAATAAACACCGTAACAGACTGCTCTGACAATCATTCAATATTAGCCAGCGCCATTAGCATGAGACATTTTACGTAAAATCTAATTTCAGTAGGTCCCTCAGTGTGCCGTATAATATATTACACAACTTTCAATCTTACCTACAGTCAGCCAATAACATTGGGCAATATGAAATATTGAGTCATTCTCTGACATTTAGTTCCCACAAGTATACCGTGAAAATGTTGGCGAATAATATGTATGCGCGCACCCAGAAATGTACTCATTACGTGAAATACACTAATATGCACAACCCTTAAATTTAACATAATGTTGTAAACTAACTAACCTCAAACGCATGTACACCAGCTGTCAGATTTGAATATTGCGAGGGCTACAGTTCTCGACCGGTCAGATCTAAGTACACTTATAATAGGCGTGTCAGCACACAGTGTAATGGATTTGTACATATCTTCATATCATTAAGTTATTTATGTATTACGTCAGGAACATGACGCAATACAACGTGGTTAATCCCATGTATGAATGAGAGCAAGTATGGCTATTAATTTACTAAATAGTAAAAAAATAATAATGTGCGGAATGGAGCGAACAGTGCATTTATGTGTTCGTACTGTTCCAATGACAACATTGTCTTAAAAATTAAATAAAAACAGTCCTGATCGCGTTTCCAGAATTTTCATTTGCTAGCAACAGGTTTCGGGATGTTCCTCGAACCATCTTCAGGCTTTTTCTGCCGTTATGGGTGCTGGTGACCGCAGACGGAGCGAGATCCATGTAATTACGGTTCTTCAGCATTTTATACCGATCGCTATGCTCCATCTACAAAATGCTTTCAAAAATTTTGAAAACATTGTCGTAGATTGACCAAATATTATGACTGGAGCAAATTTTGTTTTAACAGGAAACCAGATTGACAAAATATTATGACCACAGCAAATTCTGTTTTAAAGACAAACCAGATACCGTACAGCATTGAAACTTCCTGGGAGATTAATACTGTGAGTCTCGAACTCGGGACCTTTGCCTTTTGGAAGGTAGGAGGCGAGGTACTGGCAGAAGTAAGGTGTGAGGAGGGGGCGTGAGTCGTGCTTGGGTAGCTTAGTTGGTGGAGCACTTGCCCGCGAAAGGCAAAGGTCCCGAGTACGTGTCTCGGTCTGGTATACAGCCTTTATCTGCCAGGAAGTTTCATATCAACGCACACTTCGCTGCAGAGTGAAAATCTCATACCGTACTACATTATTTATGCAGCTAAGGACCTTGTTAACGTAGCAGCCTTTTCAAAAAACCTCGCTGTGACTGCAGCTCACACGGCTGCAGTATTCCAAGATAGTATGGCGAGTCTGGTATTGGACGATAATATACTGAAAATGTTTTTGGGTCCGTTATACATCAGAGGTAGAGACAGGACTCCGATACTGCCGCAGCTGTCGGAGGGAGCTTGATGTCGTGGAATTGCAGGTCCAGATATGCATAATTTGAAACATTCGGTCATATGTTCGTATATTCTTCTGCTCAGTGGAACATGTGATACAATTTCAGTTTAGTGACTTACACGACACAGTTTTAGATTTACTCACGTAAAAGTACAGTCTTCGAAACACTCAAACGAGGTACCATGCACACTCATTGTTCCACCAGTGACCTACCGATTTGTGCCCCAAAACTGTCTCAGTTTATTCAAGAATAAAAGTGCGACACACAGTTCACATTATACTACTCGCTCTCTTTCTGCAATTCCCATCAATACGCACACGTACTAATTTAAATGATTTATCCGTGAGGTAACGCACGAAAACCAACGCACCAGCCATGCCACATGTCTGCAGTCCGCGTTCTCATGTTTCTCACCGCCCCACAACTCGATTGTTCAGTCTCCACAGGGTCTTTTTTGTTCACCATGTACTGAGAGTATACTGAAAAAATGTGTAATGAACATACGTCTGAATGTGCATGGTTTTCACGCTAGAGATCATTTATTCAATCATACTTTGATATAGAGACTGCGGTCTAATACGCGCTGCAATACCATGCAGCCACACTTACAGTAAGCATGGTTTTCTCCTAGAGGGTGGTACAGTTCCTCAGATGTCAAGCCCTAGAGCCCTCTCCTGCCATAGTAATTGGTGACGTTGTGTCCGATTCATGTTGAAGTGTGTGTGATACAGTGTTGTACAGAATGGTTCCGAAAAAGTGTTCACTTGCGGAAAGGCAAATGGCAAAAGGGGGGAGGGGGAGAGCAGCAAGATTGTCTCAGGAGAGCTATCCTCACCGACAGTAGCCACAGCGTTCAATATTTGCAACAGTTTATCGCCATCTGTCTGATACAGGGTCGTTTCAGTAAACAGGAAACCATGAAGAACGTACCCTAAATGTTCGAACACCAGACTTGGAAGAAAATATGATTAACACATCAGGAAGGCGACCGTACCATTCGGTTTGCCCGCCAGTAAGGAGTAAGCCAGACGACCGTGTGGAACTTTCTCTATATCAGTTGTTACTACCCTCATCACTTCAGACGTGTGCAGGGCGTTCTAGAGACAGACTTTCCACATCGGGAGCAGTTTCGTCACTGGTTTCTTCCCCAGGAAACCACGATTCTGGGATTTGTGTCGTCTGTCCTATTCACAGCTGAGACCACCTTTACGAGGAGTGGTATGTTCAACTTTCGTATGAGTGATCTGTGCCATAATATGCAGAACCCCCATGGTATGGTGACAGCAAATTATCAGCATCAGAGCATCCGGAATGTGTGGGCCGGGATAATTGGCCATCGTCTTTTGGCGCCAGTTTTCCTTCAGCGTTGCCTAACGGGCCGGAACTATCGGCGTTTCTTGCGGGTGACTTTGCCTCCCTTACGGGAAGAAGTGCCTTGATGATTCGAACGGTTACGTGGCTGCTACATGATGGTTCTCCAGCCTACTGGACGCATCTTAAACGTGTCTTGCCAGGTCGGTGGACCGGACGAGGGTGTTCAGTTGCATGGCCTCACCTTCACCGGATCTCAACCGGTGTGGTTTCTGGTTATGGAGCCACCGCAAAAGTATCCTGTACACAGAAACCCGTTCCACATCTTGACGTTAACTACTAAACACAATGAATAAAACAGAACAATAAAGGGAAAATTTAATTATGTAGGCTCCCTAGAGCTATACCTTCGATTTTTTAAAATTGTTTTGTATATCTACTAAGATGACATGTATGACACTGTCTGTAAATGCACTATGGATGAATAAACAACTAATTAACAGTGCCTCGATAATAAAGTCGGAAGCTTTGAACATACTGTAGAACATCCTTCTTTTGCTTACTTTGTCTTGATAAAATGTTGCTTTCGATGTCTTAAACCATTATACAAATATAATATTTGTATGCTATGTGATTTTTCATCGTAACCTAATATTTGCCTTTTTATTTTTTTAGATTTTATGAAGTCAGTATGTCCATTCCTGAACCGAGTTCCGGAAGACCAGAAGGATAATTTCTTTGATGATTTGATACAGCGTATGAAGAAACTGAATGGATTATCAAAGGACGTTGGAAGCAGTGAAGAGCCGAAATACTACTTCCACTTTAACATAATGGTGGCTATGGCCAAAAAACTGTAATTGGGAGTTTTGCACCACCGCTTGAACAATATTTAAAAACGGAAATGACAAAAAACACAGAGCACAGACACATTTATATGTAATTATCTTCCCGTAATCTATCTGTTTGGAAAAGCCTGCCAGGTTTAAATGGCACTATAAGAGTATCCTGATCTGTACAGTTTTGACGATACTCTTGTCAAAGATATCCCAACTGTGCTAGTGTTCCGTTTTTAATTACCAGGATGTCAACATGATGCTCACCTGCCCCCTTAATTTCTTGGTTTCTCTCTCACTTGAACATCAGGGACATAGATGATTCGTTTCGCACCTCTGTCGAAATGAAGATCTACTAAAGCTTTGCTGCTATAGTATAAACACCAACAGAAGTGAAGGCAGAAAGCTTACCAATCGAACGGAGTGAAGTAACCGAACAGAGAGACAACTAAAGGTCTGCACTTTTAGTCATTCTTCATGTCGACAAGGGTGGCGAAAGGAAATATATTGTTAAGAAGAGTTATAATTTATACCTTCACTTGTATTCACTGAGAGATGCAGCTCAGATTATTACGGAAGGGGTTACTATTGCATAATTCTTTCTCATGGCAAATTTTGTGAACCCTGCAATACCAACAGTGCCACAAGCAGAAAGTTTACCCCGCAAATAGTGTGAACTAATAGGGCGTGCTGAAAAGTAATGTCTCCGATTTTCTATGTGGAAACTCTTACAACTTTTTAATTAATCCAACCTTATTAAGATAATGCATCTTCATTTTTCATGCGTACATATTTATTTCTGAACGAAGGAAGCCTGGCGAATAACACATTTCTTCCAGCGAGGGACATGTTTGTTAATATCGTCACTGCAGATTGTTTGACTTCGTTGACGGAGCCACACCCACACCTCTGGTGGCACCGCTTCATCCCTATCAAATTGAAGTCCTCAAAGATGTTCTTTAAGGTTTTGAAACAGCTGAAAATCGGATGGAGCCAAGTCGACATTGTATCGAGGATGGTCGATGACGGTGAACCAAAGACGTCGTATTCTCGCAGATGTCACAGCGCTCGTGTGTGGTCTGGCATTGTCGTACTGAAGGACACTGTGTTCTATATGTCGACAAACTCTTGGAATTCGCGCTTTCAGGTTTCTGAGTGTCTCGCAGTACACTGACACCGTTATGTTACACATCTCCATGCTGCATACTATAGTTTGGAGCCCTCTAGCGGCAGAGGGATGCAACTTGCGTCAGCGATGCGGAAAAGTCTGCCGGTTAATATCAGTGTCATGTAACAGCCGATATTAAAAACAAAATACAAGAAAATTCGGAGGGATTACTTTTCAACGCGTCCTCGTAATCGGACAATGTGGTATTTGAAGTTAAGAGCCGATCAGAAATGCAATCTTCAGCGAAGCTCTTTGTTGCGCAACATTTGATATCTATGCATATCTAAATGTTTTCAGAGTGGGCAGTAGTGGCATGAATTTATTTAGGTTTGTGAAGAAAGTGCCACTTGAAATCTTAAAGTGTTTACATTTCTAAGCAGAATAAGCTGGAGAAGTGTCACAAAGGAAAATGACGTCAAACCTGTGCATTTCTACTACCGCAAATAATGTAAGGTACGAGGGCGAAAGAAGTACTTTACTGAAACTAACAGGCAAATTAAATATGAGTGCCGAACCGAGAGTCGAACTTGGGGCCTTTGCCTTTCGCGGGCAAGTGCACTACCAATTGAGATACCCAAGCATCCTCACAGCTTCAGTTCTGCCAGTACCTCGTATCCTACCTTCCAAAGTTCACAGCAGCTCTTCTGTGAACCTTTCAGTACTAGCACTCCTGGAAGAAAGGATGTGGAAACGTCTACCGGCTAATATCAGTGTCACATAACAACCGATATTGAAAACAAAATAAAAGATAATTCAGTGGCATTACTTTTTAACGCGCCCTCGTAATCGGACAATGTGGTATTCGAAGGTAAGGACCGATCAGAAAAGCAATCTTGTGCGATGCTGTTTGTTGCCCAATATTTGATACCTATGCATATCTAAATGTTTTCAGAGTGGGCAGTAGTGGCATGAATTTATTTAGGTTTGTGAAGAAAGTCCCACTAGAAAACTTAAAGTGCTTACAATTCTAAGCAGAATAAGCTGGAGAAGTGTCACAAAGGATAATGATGTCAAACCTACACTACCAATTGCACTACCAATTCGGATTTTCAAGCACCCTTGGTGGTGGTGGTGGTGGTTAGTGTTTAACGTCCCGTCGACAACGAGGTCGTTAGAGACGGAGCACAAGCTTGGGTTAGGGAAGGATTGGGAAGGAAACCGGCTGTGCCCTTTCAAAGGAACCATCCCGGCATTTGCCTGAAACGATTTAGGGAAATCACAGAAAATCTTAATCAGGTTGGCCGGAGACGGGATTGAACCGTCGTCCTCCCGAATGCGAGTCCAGTGTGGTAACCACTGCGCCACCTCACTCGGTAGCACTCCTAGAAGAAAGGATACTGCGGAGACATGTCTTAGCAACAGCCTAGGGAATGTTTCCAGAATAATATTTTCAATCTGCAGAAACAAGTTTTTATAAAATGGATTAATGTGTTTAAATGATTTTTATCAAACACCGAATGTCTTCCTGAACGTGGAGAGTCACTACATATACATCTACACCTACATGGACACTCTGCAAATCACATTTAAGTGTCTGGCAGAAGGTTCATCGAACCACTGTCATAATTCCCTATTATTCCAATCTCGTACAGCGCGTGGAAGGAGCGAACATCTATATCTCTCCATACGAGCTCTGATTTCACTTATTTTATCATGGAGTTCGTTTCTCCCTATCTAGGTCGGCGTCAACAAAACATTTTCGCTTTCGGAAGAGAAAGTTAGTGATTGGAATTTCGTGAGAAGATTGCCACGCAACGAATACGCCTTTGTTTTAATGATGTCCATCCTAAATCCTGTATCATTTCAGTGACGCTCTCTCCCCTACTTCGCGTTAGTACAAATAATGCTGCTCTTCTTTGAACTTTTTTATGTACTCCGCCAGTCCTATCTGGTAAGGATTCCAGACCTCACAGCAGTAGTCTGAAAGAGGATGGACAAGCGTAGTGTAGGCAGATCTGTTACATTTTCTAAGTGTCCTGCCAATAAAACGCAGTCTTTGGTTAGTCATCCCCATAACGTTTTCTATGTGTTTTTTTCCAATTTAAATTGTTTGTAATTGTAATTCCTAGGTACTTAGTTGAATTTAGTACCTTTAGATTTGACTGATTTATGGTGTAACTGACGTTTAACGAATTCCTTTTAGCCCTCATGTGCATGACCTCACACATTTCGTTATTTAGGGTGAATTGTCAATTTATGCACCATTGAGATATCTTTTCTAAATAGTTTTGCAATTTGTTTTGACCGTCTGATGAGTTTGCTAGTCGATAAACGACAGTGTTATCTGCAATATTCATTCAAGGTATCTGGCATCGATTCTGTATCGAGTAGCCGTGGTTTTCCTCTTTCGTCGCTTTTCGGCTATTTAAGCACACTACACTGTGGGGAGAAAGGTCATCTCCTCCAGTTGGCTGATGACACCGCCTTCCTAGCCCTTTATCCTAACTTTCAACCTCCCCAACGTACCTTCCAAATTGGCCAATTCACTGCTTAGTGCAACCAGTGGTTCCTCCGTGTCAACACCTCCAAGACCCAGGCGATCATCATAGATCGATCCACCCGCTATTTCCATCTCCATTATCTCTACCTCACCATTTATGGCCGTCCTACCCACCTCAAACACCTTGGCCTCACCCTCGACCACCACCTCATTTGGACTCCCCATCTCCATACCATCCAACACAAAGCTCACAACAGACTCTGCCTCCTGAAACTGCTGTCCGGCTGGACATGGGGTCTGCGTCCATCCACCATCCTTCACACCTACAAATCCTTGATCCACCCCATCCTCTGTTACGCCAGCGTGGTTGGTATTTCCGCCCCTCCCAGGTTCTATAAATCCATCCAAATCCTAGAACACAGTGCGCTCGAACTTGCCTTCTGCACCGGCATTCCGTCCCCCTTGTACATCTTCTAAGACCATATCCACTTCCCCACGTTCTCCTTTTCTTTGAACACGTCTGCACACTATTTATTGTCCACCACGTTGACCCCCTCACCCCCTCATGTCTCCCTTCCTCTCCATTCCCAGCCTGTTGCTGTGCTTTTACCGCTGTGTCCCACCCTCTGTCCATCTCCACACCCTGCGCTTCCTTTCCCAACGCAACTTTAACCATCTACCCCTCCCGGATGATGAGCGTCGCCCTGACATGTACCACTCCTGCCGCTGACAGCTCTCCCCTGCCCATATGGCGCAGGGGAATGAAATCACAATAAAGAAAAAAATGGGGAGAGGGCTGGTTTTGGTCGGTTGGTTGACGCTCTGGTGTGCTGTCTGGTTGTCGACGGTCGCTCTTCGCGCATTCTCTGCCTGTTTCTGTCACGTGGGCAGTGGGGCTGCTGACGGAGACTTGCGTGTGGTCTGCGTGTGTGTATTGCGTCTTGTGAGAGGGCGATGTTCTCGTCTGTGCTGCTAAATAATGTGAAGATGTGAAAGTGACTTTCGTATACATCAGCCTGCAACCAGATACGCTAAGGAATCAAACGGTGGGAATTATTCTGGTTCTTAGGGTTCTGATGTATACATGTTTCTTGAGTTTCTTGCTGTTTGCAGTTAAGGGATCTTATAGTGTTTGGACTCCCTTGCAGTCTGTTTCGTATTGACCACTGGTGCACAACGTATTGAACAGTGGTTACCTGTCTGAATGAGGTTTGCCTGTTTTGGTTTTATGTTGGTGTTTCCGTGGTGTGCGTCCTCTGTTGTAGCTGATCGTTTAACTGGGGGATGACGCCTTGACGGCATCCAGTTTGAATTGTAACCGATAGCGCGGTCGCCGTGTTTTCCAGTAGACACCAGTTCTTCATTGAATCTAAGTTGAGTATTTCAGTATTTGTTCCTGGTGACGCCGAGGCATCCGTCTTTCCTTCTTCTCCGTTCCTTTCAGCTTTCATTCAGGCTCGATCTGAGTTGTAGTTTCCGCAAACCCCTGATATGGTACGACTTGTCACTGAAATTTTGTAATATGTGAAAGATGGCTTTCATTCTACTGTGTTTTTAATGTCTTACTGCTGTTATATCTTAGAAAGGTGTCTTGCTTCTGTGGGAGTGTTTGTCAGTAAACCATTCCATTTATTGTTTGTATAGTTCTTAAGATTTATCTAAAGAGGGTTCAGAAATTATTTGTTTGGGATGGTCTTTGACCCCCATAGACATTTTGTCTGTTTCGTAATGTTTCAATTCCTAGGTTAATTATGTATATTATTCTGGGGTAACAGCAGTCTGCTGTTGCCATGAAATTGTTAAATAAAATATGTTGGGAATTATAAGCCAGGGTGTGTGTTTCATTGATACTTAATGCCTTGTCTTTATTGGGTTGAAGTATCCTTGACTGTGTGTCCCACGTCAGAATGACGTTGATGGTAGAATAAAAGATGTAAGATGGCGTTGGTGGAAAACTAAAAGTTAGAAGATGTGAAATTAACCCAGTTCTGCTATTGGGCAATTGAAAACAATTAAATTAGAAAAATTAAAAAATCCAAAAACGTTGAAAGTATACCAGTTATACTTTGAAAGACTGCTGACTCCACAGTCCAGGACGGCGCTATGCTCAAAAGTATCTGAACGATATGGACTTTGTGCCGCATTCAAAGGCACTCGATTATACAACCCAATATGATTTTTGATTCTGTAAAATTTTCACTGTTCTTGGAGAACTTTTTCGTACTGATTTCGGATCTGTTATTAATTTTTTTGCAGCGTGTACAGCTTTTTCACAAGCGAAGTAAACTCATTTTTCAATTAGATTAACGTTTCAACAGGAGAAATTTTGTTGCAAGTAAGGAAAATTGTATTTTAATAACATGGAGTGGCTGGCTACACTCGTGACAACCATCTGACAGATAGGGCGAAGCATTAACTGATTGTGGTCATGCTACAGTGTCATGAGACTACATTTGTATTGTTAGATGTACTTTTCCATTTTCTTAGAAATGAGTTTCAACAAGTGCTTGAATAACAGAAACGTATTCTATTATGCTTGTGTTAACTATGTAATTGGTAAGAAAGGACTGGTCATTAATAGTTTTGTGAAAAATGTCTGCTAAACAAACTTTTTTGGTATGAGACTTGGCAATCAAGACAAAAGCTGAGCAGAACACAAGATGCACCGTACATATGTTGAGGGACTGAGATTGTGGAATAATGTGGAGAGGAAATCAGTGCTTTTTGCAATTCGCATTGTGTAGAGGGAGCTGCAAAAACATATATATCGTTATTGTTGTTGTTGTATGGTTATTGTTGGACACAAAAAGATAGAAGGATATAAAATATCCTAATATTTCTACGCCCTTACAACCAGTAATGCATTGTGAATCTCTCCCTATTCCAAACCCACATACGACTTTTAAGAATTTGGAGAGGAGAGCAGCTCCAGTAATGAATGCGATGATGGTGATGATTACAACCTAGTAAAAGATTATGTATCATAATTATTTAGTTGAAACGATCTAAGTGATTTAACTCGTGACTTGACTCTGACAAGAGATCTTGCCAAACTGTACGGGCTTACACTGGAAGCCAAACACCTCTTACCTGGAGACTCATTCTCTTTGTACGGGAACAGAGAAACAGAACAAGTAAAATTATCTGTAGCACATATGGCTCTTTGTTGTGACACTGAACGTTTATGGTCTAAATGAGTGGAGGTTAATTATAGTCTTGTCAAAACATAGCTGAAAGATTTACTTTTATGTAATGGAAATTTGTTTATTTCAATACCAGTTGCACACTCAGTGTACCATAAGAAGATGTACTGTTCCGTATGCGGCACTATTGCCTAGGTTTGCATTAGCAGCCCAAGGCTGTAGGGTACCTATACTGCCTACTGTTTTTCGCTCTTTCCTCTCTGGTGGCAGAAGTGGTTACTGGCAGCTGTCAAAACACAGACGAGATCAGTCATCTGGACCTTGGTCGGAACCACTTGTTAGCTCAAGAAGAGCTTTTCCACAAGCTCTCAATGTGATTGTCTATGGGCCCACCGCACACACTGAGTGATTGCTGCTCTGGAGTAGTGTGACTTCTGGGAATGGAGCAGCCTGAATTTAACGGCAGCTATTATGGCGCGTTTACTCACGTACGTAGAACGGAAAGAATCCGTGTACGCTTCGGTTTGAAACAGATACTTTGTCTTGGCGTGGCCATATCGCCATTTTCTAGTTACTATTTAAACGGATTGTGTACCGATAGCGTTTGAAAGTAGGATGTTTATATCTTCGTATGGGACGTTGGCTGTTGATTCTGCTGCTGCATGCATACACCAACTTTGAGATATTATTATTGCGCGAAGAGCTAGCTGTTGGCAGCAGTGGGACGCAGCCCGGCGTGGGGAGAAGCCGCGCGTCAGGAGAGGCTGCAGCCCGCCCTGACCGTGATGGTGGCGCCGGGGGAGAGGTCTGTATTAATCGAGGATTTCGGGTAATTTGCAATTTGGTGCGTCTCGTTGAGCGTTGAAAGGATTTTCTCAATTTTGTGTGTGCATACATTGAAAGTAATATTCATATCTTTGTTGTCACCAGATACGTAATTATTGATGTACGAAATTGTAGAATAACTGATGTTTTCAAAATGATCAGGGAAAAGAAAGATCTGACTGAGCTTTGTCAGTGTGTGAATCGTCAGTTTTCGGAATATAGCGAATTAAAAGATTTAATTGACTCTTCATATTTTTTTCACCGCTTAAGGTTTCTTGACTAAACCACTCCTTACATTTAATTTCTATGAAATAGTGGAGTGGTTGCATCATTAGTTGTGAACATGCGTTGCACTCTGCATGGATCGCAGTATTTCTTTTGAATTATTTTAGCATGTTGCTGGATGCATAATATTCAAGCAGTTGCAGCGGAAAGACGAAGTAAGTTTTCTGTTGCTTGTAGGAACATTACAATATAACTGAATATTTTAAAAATTGCGGTCACATACAAAAGACCTAATTTTTCCTGGTGTAGCGGTAGCGGCATCGGTCCCGAGTTCGAAAACTGCCACAGCTTAAATATTGATGATAATGACCGTTGACAGCTGAAGATTTCCAGCTTAGGATGTCACCCTCATTCTTCCAGCAGCCATTTCAAAGAGGACGTAGGAACAGACTGAGAGTCATAGCACTCCCTTGTTTTTGGGATGGGAAACTGCACCTAAGAGTGGAAGTATCAGCAATGAACAACGGCAAGGGGATACAGAAGGCAATAGAAACCATACATTAATGACACATGACGTGTATCCACAGGAAATCTGACATGTAATTGAAAAGGTGTCATGATGATCTCGCTATTGGCAAAAGATCCCGGAACAGTCTCAATTCTGGAATACTCTCGTATCTCCAGGAGCGGACTGCCAAAGAGAACGCGACAATGAGAAAAACATTGAATAACTAACGAAAGGATAACGTTTACGAGTTGTGGCGTGGAAAGTCAGAAGCTTGAACGAGGTAGGCAAGCTAGAACATCTGAAAAGGGAAATGCAAAGGCTCAATCTAGATATAGTTGGGGCCAGTGAAGAGAAGTGGAAAGAAGACACGGATTTCTGGTCAGATGAGCATACGGTAATATAAACATCAGCAGAAAATGGTATAACGGGAGTAGGGTTCGTTATGACTAGGAAGAGGAGGAGGAGGAGGAGGAGATTAGTGTCATTAGAGACGGAGCGCAAGCTCGGGTGAGGGAAAGATGGGGAAGGGAATCGGCCGTGCCCTTTCAAAGGAACCATACCAGCATTTGCTCGAAGCGATTTAGGAAAATCACGGAAAACCTAAATCAGTATGGCCGGACGCGGATTTATGACTAGCAAGGTAGGGCAGAGATTGTGTTACTGTGAACAGTTCAGTGATAAGGTTGTTCTCATCACAATCGATGACAAACCAAAACCCATAACAATAGCTCAGGTATACATGCCGCGGTCACAAACTAAACACGAATAGACAGAGAAATTGTATGGTAATATTGAACGGGTAATACAGTACGAAGACTTCCGGCATAAGAAGTCAGCCTCATTCTGCCAATGTCCTTGTCAAAGAGGGCGGAGGAGCGGATAGAGGTTCAGGGCACTCTCTTGTCCTAGGGGTGGAAAATTGCCCCTAAAGGCGGAAGAATCAGCAATGATCAACGACATGAGGATGCAGAAGGCAGTGGAAACCACTGTATTAAAGACACGTAAAGTCTATCTACAGGACATGTGGCCTGTAGTTGAAGAAGTGTCATGATGATCTCTCCATTGGCAAAAGATTCCGGAATAGTCCCCCATTTGGATCTCCGGGAGGGGGCTGCCAAGGGGGAGGTTACCATGAGAAAAAGATTGAATAATCAACGAAAGGATAACGTTCTACGAGTCGGGGCATGGAATGTCAGAAGCTTGAACGTGGTAGGGAAACTAGAAAATCTGAAAAGGGAAATGCAAAGGCTCCATCTAGATATAGTAGGGGTCAGTGAAGTGAAGTGGAAGGAAGACAAGGATTTCTGGTCAGATGAGTATCGGGTAATATCAAGAGCAGCAGAAAATGGTATAACAGGTGTAGGATTCGTTATGAATAGAAAGGTAGGGCAGAGGTTCTGTTACTGTGAACAGTTCAGTGACCGGGTTGTTCTAATCAGAATCGACAGCAGACCAACACCGACAACGATAGTTCAGGTATACATGCCGACGTCGCAAGCTGAAGATGAACAGATAGAGAAAGTGTATGAGGATATTGAAAGGGTAATGCAGTATGTAAAGGGGGACGAAAATCTAATAGTCATGGGCGACTGGAATGCAGTTGTAGGGGAAGGAGTAGAAGAAAAAGTGACAGGAGAATATGGGCTTGGGACACGGAATGAAAGAGGAGAAAGACTAATTGAGTTCTGTCATAAATTTCAGTTTGTAATAGCGAATACTCTGTTCAGGAACCATATAGGAGGAGGTATACTTGGAAAAGGCTGGGTGATACGGGAAGATTTCAGTTTGATTACATCATGGTGAGACAGAGGTTCTGAAATCAGATACTGGATTGTAAGACGAACCCAGGAGCAGATATAGACTCAGATCACATAATGGCACTGATGGAGAGTAGGCTGAAGTTTAAGACATTAGTCAGGAAGAATCTAATGTTATAGGTACTGCCGTAAGGCATAGCTCAGTAGGCGGTACTGTCGAAGAGGAGTGGGCATCTCTAAAAAGGAAAATCATAGAAGTTGGAAAGATAAACATAGGTGCAAAGAGGATATCTGCGAAAAAACCATGCGTAACAGAAGAAGTACTTCAGTTGATCGATGAAAGACGGAAGTATAAAAATGTTCAGGTACATTCAGGAATACAGAAATACAATTCACTGAGGAATGAGATACACAGGAAGCGCAGAGGAGGTAAGACGAAATGGCTGCAGGAAAAAAGTGAAGAAAATCTAAAAGAAAATAATTGTCCGAAGGACTGACTCAGAATATAGCACAGTCAAAATTACCTTTAGTGAAATTAAAAGTGAAACTAAAACTCGACTGTTAAATCCAGAGGAGAGAGCGGAAGGTGGAAAGAGTACTTTGAAGGCTCTATGAGGGAGAAGATTTGTCTGATGTGATAGAAGAGAAACAGGAGTCGATTGAGAAAAGATAGCGGAACAGTATTAGAATCAAAATTTAAAAGAGCTTTGGGGGACTTGAGATCTAATAAGGCAGAAGGGATAGATAACATTCCATGAGAATTTCTAAAATCATTATGGTAAGTGGTAAAAAACCGACTATTCACGTGTAGAATGTATGAGTCAGGTGACATCAACACAATTCCGAGTACTGCTAGAGCTGACAAGTGCGAGGATTATCGCACCATCAACTTAACAGTTCATACATTCCGGTACCTGAGCAGAATAATATATATAAGAATGGAAAGGAAAATTGAGGATGTGTTAGATGACGATCAGTTGCGGTTTATGACAGAAACAGGACTAAAGAAAAATCAAGATACGTTCGTAGGATTTGTAGACCTGAAATAGCGTTCGTCTATGTAGAATGGTGCAAGAGATTCGAAATTCCGAGAAAAATAAGCTATATGAAAGACTGGTAATATAAAGTATGTACAAGTGCCAAGAGGGAATACTAACAGTGGACGATCGAGAACGAAGTGCTCGGATTAAAGAGCGTGTAAGGTAAGGATGTAGTTTTTCGCCCCTTCTGTTCAATCTGTACAACGAAGAAGCAATGATGGAAGTAGAAGAAAGGTTCAGCAGTGGGATTAAAATTCAAGGAGAAACAACATTAACGATATGAATCGCCGATGACCTTGCTATCCTTATAGAAGGTGAAAAAGAGTTACATGTTATTCTGAATGGAATGAACCATCTAATGAGAGTTTATGGTAACGATAATAAAGTTTCGCTAGATAGCCTAGCAACTTTTGGAGAAGAAGTGTAGATAACGAGAGAGCTTTATACATTTTTGTGAATGTGTTGCCATAATAATAACTTTTGATGTTGAAGCTATCACTAGCCCTACAACAGTAATAATTTTTGATAATGACTTTCAAGTTATTTAAACTGTGTTAACAGATTCGGATGTAAGCTAAGATGACTTAAATATGATACAGAATGACAAAATTTGTCTTTACGCTTGAAAAAAGAAGAGTAATTGTTGCGAAAAAATTGTAAATTTCAGAGAGTTTGTTTTAAAATAAATGTATTTAATTCTTTAAAGTTACAAATGCAGACTAGAAAAAATAAAAACTGTGTATCACTTTCTTGGACTAAAATTCTTAGATATGATACGTAGTTTCAAAACATAATATAAATGTGATATTGTTATGTACACAGAAGAGGAAAATTGAGATTTTAATAAGAGATAGAGAACCCACAAAACAAAACATAAATGCAAATGGGATAATCCCATGGGGCGTATTTCTAGGAAATTTATGGCAAGAAATATATGTCAGACTGAACTACAGAAATGTCTATTTCTTTTTATTGTTTTAATGCGAGTACTATAACGTCAACCAGCAATGGATACGAACTGTTTACAGTAGAACTGACTGTACTGACAGTAATGCAAAAATAGGATATTCGCAAAAGACAATCACTGTTTTACATCAACAGGACCGTTAAACATGAAGCAGGTCCCTCGTATAATATGTTTACGACCCATGTAGGGACATGAGAAATCGCCAGTTTCCGTATCAAATCAGTTTTATTAATAAGATATATTTATTTTACTCTTTGTATGCTGTAGACATATCTGTATCTGTATGAATTCCTCTTTCCACTTCGAAATTTAGCCAAGATACAACGTCCTCCAAGAATATGGTCTTGATCTGTCATTACAATAGGATCCAGTGTGGATTGTCCAAATGGGTTGACATTATCTACGCTGTCATCACTCTTGAAAGAGATGTCAGAAACAGAATAAGTCTCCTTAGTTTCTTTTCTTTTTTTTGTGTACTTGTAGCTTTGGTCCAAGCATAGCTTTCTATATCTCTTGATCATTTTTTGAAACTTACTGGCAGATTAAAACTGTGCGCAGGACCGAGATTCGATGTCCTCCTTCTTTGTTGGGAGGCATTTCTTTTTCAGCAATGAGTTTACTGCGTATGGAACGGCGACAGCTCACGGTACACCGCTGTAAGGCTGGGTGCTGTGTATTAGTTGACCGTGTATCACTTTTTTAAATGTACTGAGTCATATACCAAGATGACAAAAGTCACAGGATACCTCCTAATATTGAGTCGGACCTGCCGTCGCCTGGCGTAGTACAGCAACTCGACGTGGTATGGACTCAACAAGTCGTTAGAAGTACTCTACAGAAATACTGAACCGTACTGCCTCATCAGTCGCCTATGATTCCTAAAAGTTTGCCGCTGAGGAATTTTGTGCATGAACTGGCCTCTTGATTATGTCCCATAATATTCGATCGGATTCATGCCGGGCGATCTGGGTGCCCAAGTCATACGCTCGAACTGTTCAGAACGTTCTTAAAAACATTAGGGAACAATGGTGGCCCCGTGATATGGCTCTTTGTTATCCATAAAAACTTCATCGTTGTTTGGGAACATCAAGTCCAAGAATGGCTGCAAATGGTCTCCAAGCAGCTCATCGTAATCACGTACAATCAGTGCTTGATTCAGTTGGACAAGAGGACCCATTCCAATCCCTGTAAACAGACGCCTCACCTTTATGGGGCCACCAACAGCTTCCACTGTGTCTTGTTGATGATTTGGGCCCATGGCTTCGAGGGCTCTGTATCACACTCACACCCTACCATCAGCTCTTACCGACTGAAATCGGGACTCATCTGATTAGCCCATGGTTTTCCAGTCGTCTGGGATGCAACCATTATGGTCACGAGCCCAGGAGAGGCGATGTTGTGCTGCTACCAAAGAAACTAGCGTCGGTCTTCTGCTGCCAAATTTCTTCGTACTGTCATAATAGATACGTTAGTATTGATTGTTGTCACTGACAACTCTACATAAACGCCGCTGCTCTCGGTCGTTATGTTTAGGTTGTCGGTGACACCATTATTCGTGGTAAGAGGCAATGCCTGAAATATAGCATTCTAGCCACACTCTTGGCGCTGTGGATCCCGGAATGTTGAAATCCCTAATGATTTGGAATGTCCCATAGTCTAACTCCAACTAACATTCCGTGTTCAAAGCCCGTTAATTCCCACTGCGCGACAATAATCACGTCGGAAACCCTTTCACATGAAACAGGTGTGTACAAATGATAGCTCCGCCTAGGCACTGCCCTTTTACACCTTGTATAATTTATACTATCTTCATCTGTATACATGAATATCACTATCCCATGACTTTTCACACCTGCGTGTATTTTGGAATGAAGCGTATCATATTTAAGTATTATAGTGATTGCTTAACAATTATCTCATTATAATAAATCTGTAAATAACGAATAACCCAACCCACACAGCACAATTTCTATGTAGCTCAAATTTCGTTACTGGCGTAAATGTGCCAAGTATTTTAGAACTGTGTGCATATTTATTTTCAGTATTTTAATTCAAAAGTGATGTTTCTGTTGATAAAGCAAATTATGATTACCTATTCCTAAATTTCGGCTGTATAACTGACAGTAGGAATGTTTGTAGTAGGTATAGTTTTCTTATGAACAGACTCGATGGATCAGATAGTTGGAGAGTTTTGGCTATATCATGTTTAGGGCACCTGACCCTACGTTGTGTCGTCTGGTTCTAATAGCGACAGACTTCGTGTGAGTGTGTCTTGTGGATGGACAGTTGCACGTTTACCTACAACCATGTACGAATCGCACATGGATTTTAAAGCTGTTCTGTAACTGAAGTCTTGTAGGACCTCACATTGTTCATATGTAGCCAACTTGTGAAACTTGGACAAAGTATTGTTATGCTCTCTTACCGCGACAAGAATTCCTAGTTTAGTATTGGTACCACTCAGCTGTTTCTGGGTAGCCTTTGACATTTCCTTATTTGCGTATTTACTAATGGACAGTGGCTACGGTACCAAGGCCTGTGCAACACGTTGGGCTCCTGCCAATGAGAGCTTCGTGTTTATTGTAATTATTACCTCATTCTTCTTAATTGAGTGATTATTAACAAAATGAAATCGAGTCCAGACCATTCTGAACTTAAAGAACCTTATTGCCTCTTATGCTATGACACTGAAAAGTTTTAATTAAACGTTGTCTTAAGAGTCTTGTTATATCTTGAATTTTGGAGCAAAACTATGTTCACTAGACCAACATCTTGTTTAATGCTACAATATTAAACGTGGTGCTAGAATTTAAATTAAATTTTTTGTGTAGTTATAATTTTTGGGGCTAATATTTTCATAGGCTTAATGACTGTACCTTGTAGTAAGTCCATACATATTATAAAAATGCAGTGTATGTATGTGTGTGTGTGTGTGTGTGTGTGTGTGTGTGTGTGTTTGTGTGTGTGTGTGTGTGTGTGTGTGTATGTAAGTTCCACATTTCCTTCCAAGCCACTAGATCAGTTTCAACCAAGTCTAGTACACGTAGCACTTATTGTCAGGCAACAATCGCTGTGGAGGTAAGAACCAACTACCTATTATAGATAAGTAGATAAGTAATGACGTCTTAAACAGTGAGATTCGTGAGAAACTGCTATGTTGTGTGTGACGTATTGAATTCGCAATACGTTTCTTAGGCAATATCCACGTATGCCGCTAAATGCACTTCATCGAACCACGTATTTTTCAGCAGACATGACGTCATAAACACTGAGATTTATGAAAACCTGCCGCATCGTGCGTGAAATTTAAATTTATTACTTCTTTTCTACTACTTCTATACGCAACAAATTTTGTAGACAGTATCAAGTATACCACTGAATGTACTTGCCAAAGCATATCATTACAGGACATATAGATTGGGAAATATGACATCGTAAACACTGACACGCGCAAAAACTACCGCATAGTGTTAAGACGTTTAAATTTTTTACGTGTTTGCTACTAACTCTTCCCACAACGTATTTCGCTGTCAGTATTACATGACATATAGTTCGAGAGATATGACGTCAAAAACACTGAGATGTGTGAAAAAACGTTACAACACGTATGAAATTTTAATACATTTATTATTTACTGATAACAATAAGGCACTCCAACTGTCAGTCAACTTAAGGAAATCCCTGACACCTTGAAACGCCTTTGGCAGCTTTCAACTATGCAACGCGAACGGTTGTAGGCGGAAACGACGACCGTCTATAGAGCTATGAAGAGCCGTTGCCATAGAGACGTTTCCAGAACCGCTTTGTAGACACGCGAATTAGCTGAGTCGAGTGTACAGAAATTATCCGTGATCACGTTTCTTAATCTGGATACTGTACTTATACATCGGTACATTGTGCACATTTCTTTGATACGAATGTTTCATAATTTCAGAGGTGTTTTCACGAATACATGAAAATGAAATTTTTTCGATACTTCACTACAAATACAGTTCAGTTTTTGTTGGCGTATCAACCAGAAAATTAGAATAATGAATACAAGGGTATTGCCATGTTTGTCAGCTAGTCAAATTGTAATATTAGTGTTTTCAGTAGACGGATATTATTTTACTGGTAACTCAATCTATAGATGTCAGCCTTTTATTTGCCGTGGGCCTACCTGCTTCCTACAATATGAAAACCTCAAAGCTGTGTTGAAGTACAGGAACTATGAGAAATATTTTGACACAATATGTGGGGATTTGAAAGCAGTTAGCACGGTAATACGTCAACAATCCGGCTTCACAAAAGTGCCTTATGTCATTTGTGAATGGGACAGCCAAGCGAAAAACAGAGTTTTAGGGGCAACTAATTGGGGTGAAAGAAAAACCCTCCAACTGAATTCATAGAATGTAATAAATGAACTAGTTGTTCAACCATCCAAGGTACAATTATCTTTTCATATCACGCTTGAACTAACGAAACAGTTAACTAAAGCATTTCCAAGAAATGGTGACTGCTTCATGTA
Source organism: Schistocerca gregaria (assembly GCF_023897955.1). Taxonomy (NCBI): domain Eukaryota; kingdom Metazoa; phylum Arthropoda; class Insecta; order Orthoptera; family Acrididae; genus Schistocerca; species Schistocerca gregaria. Next base: position 821,588,624 of record NC_064921.1, on the reverse strand, counting down.
GCTGGTAACAAGATTTCCAAAAGTATCTTATGAGCAACATAAATAAGGGCTTTTTGTGGGGCCACAGAACAGAAATTTAATGAAAGATAATTTGTCTGAAAGTACAATGCATCCAGTGGAGAAAAGGGCTCTGATTCTTTTTGAAGAACTAGTGACGAATTTCGAGAGCAAGAACAAACACCTAAATTACAAAACCACGGTTAAAACAATGTTACCAGATTTCATGAAATTTGAGTGTAACATGAGTGTGAAGGTTCATTTTCTGCCTTGACATACTGATTTTTTGCCTGCAAACCTGGGCACTGTCACTGAAGAACAAGTAGAACGGTTTCACCAAGAAAGGCGAAACGCAAACATTATGCAAAACAGAGATAGCAGTTGCGAATGCAGACAATCAATGACCAGAAGTTTTGCCCCTTGTCAGAAGGAACTTCATGCAGTGGAACCACCGAAGCGAAATTAAATTGCCACACCTGTGTTGTGCTTTGTAACAATTATTAGCTGGTTCAAATGGCTCTGAGCACTATGGGACTTAACATCTGAGGTCATCAGTCCCCTCATTATTAGCAGTTTAAGTTAATATGTGCTGTTATCTATTCTAACGCAGTGTGTAGTAATTATACACATGATACAAAATAAGTAATTTTAATGGAATTAAAATCCCCTGTTAGAATAAAATGTGATTTCATCTAAAACATTAGATGTCATATGTAGAAAAAGCTGACGTGATACAGAAAAACAAAAATGAGAATGGAAAATTTGTCAAATAACACCTTACAGTCACAAAACATTCCTCTAAGAATGTTAAAGGCCAGTATAATGCTATTAATTAAAAACAGATAAAAGTGTGACAATAGTGGGGTAACTAGGGATTAAGGATCTAACTTACACGTTGAACAACTCATGTGAACGAGCTTATTCCGATTAATATACCACACACATAGTGTAAGATGAATTAAATTCACACAAGCAAGCACAACATTTCAGTTTTAAACGTTCATCAGGCAGTGTTACGAAGACCACACTTTGGATGTTGCTCAGTAATGCTACACCTTACAAACTATCATTTTAGGGGGGAAGAAGATTAGTGCTGAACTAGAAAAACGTGATCCAACTTTAAAAAACACATGTGGCTAAAATAACTTCCTAAGCAGACCTCAGCGACCTTTTGCCCAAACACGAACTGACCAGGCCTATAACAGTGCAAAACACATGTTACTTACAGTACAAATCTCAGCATGCAAACATGCAAACAGTAGGCACTCCGAGTCACTGTTCTGTAACTGTCAGCAAATGGAACAGTTCAATTAATGTACGATGCCTGACACTTGTCTGTTGACTCTCAAATTAACTGACAAGTTGTTATTGCCATGCCTAATTGTCATACAACAACATATAGCACATATTGCTAAAAGAACATGCTAAACAATTAGATGATACTTCATTTTTGGGTATACATGAGGCTGTGCACGAATATGATCTTTTAAGAAAGGCTGCGAAATTTACTGATTGGAACAGAGGGTTTCCAAAGGCATTTCATCGTGTATTCCCTTGTATTGCGCTAATCAACTGCTAAATAATACCGAGATCTAATCGTAACACAAAATGATCAAAGAAAATGTAGGACAAGGTTCCACACAGAGGAGAAAGTCTGTTCCATGTCTAAATTTTCTGTAATATGCAGGCATACTTGGAGCTATTTTAGTTGTGGTACACAAATCCGTTGCCTTGACTTTTCAGAAGTTTTTCAGTAACGCATCACCTCATAAAGCACGTTGAAGAAGGTTCTAGTGTAGAACAAGAAAAATATAACTGGTATTACTGACTACCTAATATAGATTACGTCACATTTGAACTAGGGCCTACCTGTGCTGGCATGGTCATCCACCAACTCTTACATTTACCGACATTTTAGCAGAGGGAAGCATACTAAAAATGTTGCAATTTGTTTATATAGTTAACAAAGTGTATCACTTAACTACAAATATTCGTAGTACAGATATATGCCTTCATAATGTTCCAAATATGAGTTGTAAAAACACAAAATTCTCACACCACCAAAGGCATTGGTGGAACGAACTGAGGTGAAAGTTTGGTATCTGAAAAGACGATCTTCGCATCAAACTAAAAGTGCTTATCATATACCTAATGATTTGTAGAACATACCACACATACAGGTTGCTTGTCACAGTATGTCAGTACAATTTCAGATCTCTAATGGTGAACCAAAATAAGATCTTTGGACTAAAATAAAGTTATTTATCAAAATACGTAATATTTCGAGTACAAAATCGACATAGCATTCCCACCAAGTCTGATTGTTCGGTACTGTTAGAAAAATATCCGTTGCCCACTCAAAGCACTATTAATTTAACCTACAGGTTAAATGACACCTGTCGACGCACTTAGTTCGATCTTGGTACAAAACTTCAATAAAACTAAAACTTTGTGTATTATTTATCGAAATAAATAAAAGTTTGTTCTATAACACGACAGAACACTTACAGGTATTACTACTGATGTAACTTATAGCTTAAAGTGCACTTGTCGACAAGAATAGTTTGACCTTTGCACAAAAATAAACAACGTTAGTCTAAGTCTAAGCTGTCTGTATTATTTTGTCAAAAATATATCTTAATTCGATTAAAATCGAAAAGTGAATCAAAGAGTACAGTGACCGCAATACATAATCATTAACTTTATCTAAAACACCTGTCATCTTCTGCTAATAATGCTAACATTGTTTATCACACAGTGGAGACTAAAAGGCGCTTAAGTGAAACAGTGTAACGAATCAGTGTGATCTCAAAATGGTAAGCCACAGTTTCATATAGCTAGCTAGATATCGTCATTTTTTAGTCTTACCATCAGATTATCGTGAATTTTGCCTACGTTATAGGGGCTGTTACATTGTTTCTCCCCTGATATATGGCTCTGCTGTTAAGTAACATTTTATAACAATATTTAATAACTTTAACAACCTGAGTATCAGGTGATAAAAATAATTACTAACACGTACCTCTTTCTTTTAACTTCCCTGTGCGAAGATAAGCGAGTATCTCGAGATAAATATTATCTGCTATATCGATTTGAAAGTGCAATAGCCGGCCTGAGTGGCCGAGAGGTTCTAGGCGCTACAGTCTGGAACTGCGCGACCGCTACTAACGCAGGTTCGAGTCGTTCTTCGGGCATGGATGTGTGTGATGTCCTTAGGTTAGTTACGTTTAAGTAGGTCTACGTTCTAGGGGACTGTTGACTACGGCAGTCCCATAGTGCTCAGAGCCATTTGAACCATTTTTAAAAGTGCAATATTAGTGCTGACTACCGGTCACTAGATAGTATCATCATCAGTTCAAGAGCTGACAATACATGGGTCTGCCATCGTCATGAAAAAAAAACTTACATCACAGAATAATTTTGTTAAATGGAATATAAATGTTTTTTTGCATTGAAATCGATATACAGTGAAGGTTGCAGTTATCATATCTGTGGGTTCTGTCGTGTTAATCGATTACTGATCTTCTTTCACTAAATATTTCGTCTTGAGACTGATGGATGTTGTTCTTATTCAGAATTTTTGCAAAAATGTAATCTGTATTAGACATTCAACAAGATTGATTGGCTATTTATAGTAGCAACCAATTAATTATTTTTGTAATAGGAATTTATTTATTAAGCGAACTGTTTTATTCGTTCTGTGCAATGCCTAGTCTCTGTACATAACTGGAAATGCGGTTTGTGCTACCTAGCTCTACATCAATAAGGAAAGGACACACAAGCATAGGTTTCTTTCTTGTTTGAAGAAAATAAACAGATTTTAACCATATTTAATTTATTCTGACTGAAAATACTTCAGAGATTAGTTATGTTTATTACTTTTATTATCACACGACCGGTTTCAGTCTCTTATAAGCCCATTTTCAGGTGTCGTAACTTGGTGGTGTGACCCCGAGCGCCGCAGTGAAAGTGTACCACCTCGGCTCTTGGGTGTCACAGAACCAAGTTACGACACCTGAAGATGGGCTTATAAGAGCCTGAAGCCGGTCGTGTGATAATAAAAGAACTTTACAACTGTAGCGGGATTTTCAGCCTCTGGTATAATGCTCAGTTGGGAATGTTCCACCAACAGAATGGTTTATAATTATTACCTTGCAATTGATATGAAGCCTCGGAATTACTTTTGCATCAGATGCTAGTAAAAGGTTATATGATCACTAAGCATAACCAAATTACCATGGGAACATTTCATTCTAGTGCAGTATTTGATCTAGTGTTCAATCAATAACATGATTTTGCAGTCTGCATAGTAACACTCTAAGTACGACATATGTCCATATGAAGTTTTTGGTAACAAATGAGAATTCCTGTAATATTCCTAAAAGTTGACTATTCCTTCTGTGACACCCTGTACTATGTTGCGAATAAGGTGCTGAAATTCCTATTCTGTAATTTAATAATAAAATGAGTTCATTCGCGAATACAAAATTTGGTCAATAAACTTGGAAAATAAAGGAACTAATCCAACAAGGTTATCAGAAGAACGTTTCTTTTCTAAAACCATGAGCTGTTAAAACTTCATGTTTGTGATTTTTGTATTTTGGTGAAACTCAAAATTACGAAAGTATTACCTTTTAGTACTACATTATATATTACTTCCTTTTTGTGTATGGTAAATGGCAAAAATTCTATATTGCGCGATTGTTGCTCGCTATGCATGGCCTACATTCATACACAGGCTCCAGGAAGAGCAAACAGTTTGCAAAAGACACTATAGCAAATTCGTAGATCATATACAGATGTTCACTTTGTATCTTCTCATATTTTTTTAACTTACAATCTCGATTGAGTGAACCTACTATTAGCTCAAAAGTATTTCTCATACTTATGAGTGATTTTTTTAGTACTGAACATAGTAGAAAAGTTAAATGAAATTAATGTTAAGCCAAGGTTTGGGAACATGATTGATGTTGTCCACAGATTCTTACTTGTTACTGGTAGATGTGCCTACAATTAAGCACACGCCAGTAGTAGTTTCTGAACTTGTATGGATGTAATTACATGGCTATGTACCTAGTGTTGACTAAAATCAATTCAGCTACGATGCTACATTTGTATAATTCTAATTACAGCTGAGGTAGCTGTAGTTAATAAATTTCAGACTAGTCAAAAATCTAAAGTTTTCATTAAGAACATTTTCGTGTATTATTAATTTATAATTCATTCCTTAGCAGAAATTGTTCCCCTGAGCTGCTGATGTCTGTCCCTTAGACATGGTCTGAATGGGGTGGGGCAAGCAGCATGATTGTGATTCCCCCTGGAACAAGCAACGCAAACTTGTTTAGATGTAGTGTCCTGGATGCAAGCATTTTGAGGGGCATTTGCAATTAGCAATACCAGCGTCCAGCAGCGCGTGCACATGTGATGGAGCCCAATTTGTGTTTCTCGAGCGTTCAGGGAGCAATGAGATATGTCCATTGAAAAAATTATCACAGTGGTATAATAAAGGCCAGAAATTTGGCATTCTAGTCACTGTCAATATAAAAATAGGTCGATTGTAAGCATTTAAGATTAATGTTAACAGTAAATAAAAATTGTTTTTGTGTCATACTGTTTTGAGAAAAATAATTCAGAAACACGTCTCACACATTTCTTGCTACTAGTGACAAACTATTATTTCGTCTACCGAGATCGCCATGTTGAACATTACGAGACTAATGGATTATCTCAACCCACAGCTTACCCATTGGCTTCTACAAAAAGGAAGCAATGAGACATGCTGGCATTCCTAAATAAAAAATTTTTACTGATGGAGAAAAGTTCAAGTGAAAATGAAGCACACGAGAAATTAAAACAAGATGGGGGTCATATGTTTCTCATGAGTATTTTGCCTTCTGTGAAGAAGTTGTCTACAATACAGAAATTGTATTTTCAAGGGAAAAAATCGATGAGTGTTGGACTGAAGCAGCGAGTGAGAATCAAACTGGTTATTCTTCTCCCCCAGACTATGACAGTATCAGACAAATTTGTCTTGATAATTTACACATCACACATTACTCAAATTATCTCTGTTGTGCTTGCCTTCAAACTAAAAGATGTTATAAGCATGTGACATAAACGTTTTCTGGGTATGGTACCGCGTTATAATGTGCAAAAGTACTGCTGCTGGAGAAAAACCAACGTTTCGGCCACGGTTGCAGAGGCCGTCGTCTCGATCTACTCGTGCGTTCTAGCTAAGCAGAGTCCCTTATATTGTGATGTTACTGTTCACTGTGCACGCCATTACGTCATAATTTTAAAAAGATAGTTCGTTACACTGGTCACTTAAGGAAGAAGGAGAGGGAACTTAATTTTGATAGGTTATTGCGGTGGAGGGAGAGCGTAACCTCTGTTGTCTGTTGGCTCTTGTATTATGCGCCATGACTGGTGGACACCGTTGAATGAGAGGTTGTCTCTTGCTTACCAAATGCTGGACGTCTTCCCCTCGTCGGCAGTTACTCGCCGGTAGTGCTCGTGCCTCGTGTTGGCAGTGCGGTCCGTTGGGTTCCGACTGCTGGCAGCCAAGATGGGGCAAACTTGAGTTCATCTTCTCTTGGCTCTGAGCACTATGGGACTTAACATCTGTGGTCATCAGTCCCGTAGAACTTAGAACTACTTAAACCTAACTAACCTAAGGACATCACACACATCCATGCCCGAGGCAGGATTCGAACCTGCGACCGTAGCGGTCACGCGGTTCCAGACTGAAGCGCCTAGAATCGCACGGCCACACTGGCCGGCTCATCTTATCTATTCATGTTCTTACGGTGTTTAAGTATTTCGACGGCCTCTCTGATTTTGCGATTCGTCATAACCGGCTGCTTCAGCGAAACCTGTGTGTTGGCCAAGCAGCCGGTTATGACGAAACGCAAAATCAGAGGGGCCATCGAAATACTTAGACACCCAAAGAACACGAATAGAGAAGATGGACTCAGGCTTGTCTCTCTTGGTTGCCAGCAGTCAGAGCCCAACAGACAGTACTGTCAACACGAGGAACGAGCACTACCGGCGAGTGACTCCCGCCGCGGAGAAGACTCCCAGCATTTGGTAAACAGGAGCGAACTTCTCATTCAATGGTGACCACCAATCACCGCACATAACACAAGAGCCAATACACAAAAGGGGGTACGCTCTTCCTCCACCGCAGTAACCTATTAAAATAAAATTCCCTCCTATTAAAATTATTTCATAATGGCACGCGTAGTGAACAGCAACAACAAAACATAAGCACACTGCATATCTAGGACGCACCAGTAGACCCAGAAGACTGCTGCGGCAACCGTGGCCAAAACGTTAGTTTCTCTCCAGCAGCAGTAGTTTCATACGTATGACGCGGTACCACATCCAGAAAACTTTTATGTCGACTGACTCCGGCAGCGGAAGCGTACGCAATTGTGTTACAAGCAATTGTTTAAACCAATTTCGTTAAAAATAAAATTGTGAAAAACCAACAAAAATTTCAGATCTACTTATCTCAAGGTAACCATAAGCTTTTCCTCTGGCAATATCGTTGAATGGAAATTTTTGCAAGTACTCTCAAGTGTGCGCCGAGCTTGTTCCAAATATAATCAATTGTAGGCTCAGATGTCCGTGTATTAATGGAATTTTTTTTTAGAATCTGATTGTAAACTGATTGTTAACTCAAGTACAACGTATTAAACTCTCCAAAAAATTCTCTCTCTTTCACTAGTACTCTTGGAAACTTCCTTACAGTAGATAAATTTTCCATGATAGCTCTGTCACTGTTTTCCTGGTAAGTCCTTATAAGGTTCCCTGAATGCTTCCTGCGCTGGCCAGTCATGAGTCCTGTTCGGCATCTGACATCAAAAGCTACAGGGTGAGAACTCTCAGACAACCGCAGTTAACTCTCGAGGTGAAACTGAATGTCACGCGCCCCCAATCGATCTGCAGTCTGTCTCAACCGATTATAAGTACGTTATTTGGTAAAAAGCTTGATTCTCACACATCTCACAGCTTAATTCGTTAGCTTCATGTTGATCTGCCTACCGTTTCGTTAATTGTAGTTACTGTGATATATTCAGATAAACTAAACTACTGCATGAAACAATTGAACGATTGCCAGTTCTCTAGGGCATTGAGTCACCAGAATCTTAAGAAAGGTAATAGCAAAGAAATTTAAGCAAATAACCACTGGCGTGGAGACAGCAGACTTGTAACACGAATGGCAGGAAAAGGTGGTAGATATACAGTACAAATAAATGCTAGCCTTTGGCACTCGAGACTGTACAACACTCCTTACACACAGGAACGGGGCTGGATATTTAACGACTGTATGCCTAAACCCACGTACTTGGTCCTTCCAGTGGCGGTTATCTGCTGCTCTCTGCACTGCCTGCAATGATGTTTCCTGTAATAATTATTGTCTAGCACGGACAGGAGCCATTCGCACAGTGTGGGGCTGCTCTGTTCACAATTAACATTATTCCACGATGGTCGTGATCAGTATTTGTACTCCAAGTAGGTGTAGGTTGTGATGTGTAAGGTTGCTGTATAATTGATGGCATCCAATGCAAAAACACGGCGCATAGAAAACATAATCACTGTTCAACGGATGTTTTATCAGTCGACGATTGGCACAGTTCTTCCTAGAGTACTAAACAATTGAACAGCTTATAACACTAGCATGCTCGTGACAGAATCGCGACGCGGATGCTCCATAGAATTTCGGGTAGGATACACGAACGAGGAAGTACCTGCTCTCGTGATATTCAGCAAGTCATAATGATATGTATTTATTTCACTTAGAACTTGCAGTTAGGATTATACCAGTCCACATTATTTTTTCGTAACCGTCGCGTCGCGGTTGAATGTTGTTCTCCCTACACGACACACGAAACCGAGATACATCAACTTTTGGATAAATAATGATACTACGTCGTGAACACGGAAATTAAACGCAAAATTTGCGTGGCAAACATTTTCAATTACCTCTCCATAACTTGTAAGGTAGGAGCTGGAGCCACGGCATCAACACAACATACCGCCCACGCTCCACGAAAGCTACGCCACACTCCCCATCCCTGCTCTGCGCTCGGCAGAGAGGCGACTGTCGATAGTCAACGATACAGTTCTATGCTTACAGGATGTCACGCTATTCCAAAGCAGAATACACCACGAGAAAATAAATAAATCAGAAAACAATGAGCTTGCAGACATTTATTCTGAAATAATAAATTTTGAAAGTAAAGAATATGATGCTACTGGTTAAATAAATGACTGGCTTAACTTCAACTTTACTACGTAAAAAAATGACTTTCAGTAACCTCAGTGCAACATAATGAAAAATTTAGAAAAATTCAAGCAAATTACTTTTGATTATTGAAAAACTGAATGGAATTTATTGTAAGCGAGTGAGGAACCGATTTTAATTTTAAAATAACAACAGTAAAATACATACCAAACCAAAAGAAGTCACTCGCTAAGCTAAATACTGAATAAACGAATCTGTGCGCTCTTTATTTGTGCTGTATCTTTAGCTATTAGTTTTCCATTGAATTTTTGGGTAAATTTAAATAAATATATACTCAAAATTACAAATTAGTTAAGCCTCTGTTATACAATATGAGAATGAACAGTTACTGTTACTGAGGCAGAAAATTTAGACTGAAACTGAGGATAATGACAACACAGGTACCCTACAAGTTATAGCTATTGCACTTTACTATTCAGAAGAGCGATACTTTGAGAAAGAAATGCCTCTAGGTAATGCCTATGTCAGTTTATAATTGTAGCTGTGTAAAAGACATAGAATGTAGCCCACGACAATGCTGAACTGCCGCTATTGCTGTTGAGGCTGGCTGGTAACCGCGAGTCATCTCCAGAGCCACGGGTCATTATGGGACAGGCAATAATTACAGTTGTAGCTTCCTCTGCCTGACCGCTCCTACCGTGCTGTCAATACTCGCGAATTAACGAATTTGGTGAGCATACACAGGCGCGATCATAGCGGAACACTGAGTCTGGGGGAGTGCCCAACAAACACTTGCGCACTCTTTCATGACTCAAGCTACTTTGCTTCCTCTCTCCTCGCAACGCGACAGAGACACTCCATACGCAAAGATAAACAATGGGACAGCTACTGCCATTTCGTCGATGCTTTCGGGACAGTTAAATAAGCTTCCCTTGGCTATTACCCAGCAATTTACAGTATATTCATTATAATTACAATCAATTATACACACATCAAAAAACGTTTCGCATCACCCCAGATGCAAGAACTCCTGAAGATAGACGTTGACTGTGGATTTTGTATCACAGACACAGTTTCTTTGACTGTTGAGAGATGTCACTAAACTCGGCCAGAGATGTGAACAACTATGCACGAACAGAGGATATTAGACGGAGGGGGTCCGACAGCCGATCACTTCGTCATTCCAGCAGGAAAGAGGTACACGGCTCGTGTTGTCTGTAGTTCAACCATGACTAGACGGTAAATACCACTGTTCGATGGTGTTCGCGTTGTTACTTCGTGCCAGGAGGGGTTCTCAACAACGGAAGTGTCCAGGCGTCTCGAAGTGAACCAAAGCGATGTTGCTCGGACATGGAGGAGATAGAGAGAGACAGGAACTGTCGATGACATGCCTCGCTCAGCCGCCCAAGGGCTATTACTGCAGTGAATGACTGCTAAGTACTGATTATGGCTCGGAGGAACTCTCACAGCAAAGCCACCATGTTGAATAATGCTTTTCGTGCAATCAGAGGACATCGTGTTACAACTCAATCTGTGTGCAGTAGGATGCATGATGCGCAACTTCACTCCCGACTTCCATGTCGAGGTGCATCTTTGTTACCACGACACCATGAAGCGCGGTATAGATCGGTCCAACAACGTGCTCAATGGACCGCTCAGGATTGGCATTACGTTCTCTTCACCGATGAGTGTCGGATATGCCTGCAACCAGACACTCGTCGGAGACGTGTTTGCAGGAAACCCGGCCAGCCTGAGCGCTTTAGACACATTCTCCAGCGAGTGCAGCAAGTTGGAGGTTCGCTGCCGTTTTGGGGTGACAGTATGTGGGTCCGACGTATGTCGCTGGTGGTCATGGCTGTAAGATACAGGAATGCCGTCCTCCGAACGGTAGCGCAATCATATCGGCAGCATATTGGCGAGACATTCATCTTCAGACATTGCTCGACTAGAGTGGTCAGCATGTTCTGCAGACTTGAACACTATCGCAAATGCCTGGGATAGACTGAAAAGGGCTGTTTATGGAAGACGTGACCCACCAACCATCCTGACGGATTTACACCGAACTGCCGTTGAGGAGTGGGTCAATCTGTAGAACAGTGTCTTGACGAACTTGTGGATAGTATGCCACGACGAATACAGGTATGCATCAATGCAAGAGGACATGCTAGTGGGTATTAGAAGTACCGGTGTGTACAGCTATATGGACAACTACCTCTGCAGGTCTCGCCGTATGGTGGTACAACATGCAATTTGTGGTTTTCATAAGCAATAAAAAGGACGGAAATGCTGTTTATGTTTATCTCTATGCCAGTTTTCTGTACACGTTACGAAACTCTCGTAACGGAGGTGATGCTAAACTTTTTTTGATGTGTGTAGACATTAATAAATATACTGTTAAATCGATTATTTATTAAATATGGTTTCTGTGATAAAGATTACACATTCAGAATCAAAAATAAAGCACAAGTTATCAACGGATATTAAACGGTGAAAATATTTGTATGGTACAGAAAGTATTTCATCTGCACATATGCCATATATTGTTTGAGTTTTTTCCTAAGGTAAAAAAGAATCGGGTAATGTCCGACGAATACAAAAGGAAATGCAGATGGGTAAATGCATTCAATTTTGTTTACATAAAATTTGTTAATAATTCATTAAGCTTCTTATTAATTGTCATAATTAAGTGAGGGCATTTAATTAGCATGACAGCACTGTGGCATTATAACTCAGCCTGTCAGTGTGGGCGAGCGGTTCTAGGCGCTTCAGTCTGGAACCGCGTGACCGCTACCGTCGCAGGTTCGAATCCTGTCTCGGGCATGGGTATGTGTGATGTCCTTAGGTTAGTTAGGTTTAAGTAGTTCTAAGTTCTAAGGGACTGATGACCTAAGATGTTAAGTCCCATAGTGCTCCGAGCTATTTGAACCATTTGAACCATTATAACTCAAATCATCAGAGTATACCATAACATTTAAAAAAATCAATACATTTGAAATGAAAACTCCAGTCACTGATGTACAAGAAAACGTAAGGAATATAGTTAAAGGTATATAAAAAATGACTAAGAGAATAAGAAGCGAGACACGAAATCTCTTGTTACAATGTTTACTTTAGACAATTTTTCATAAATATCATAATTATTAACAGACTTCGTTTCTCATAATGAGAGTTTGTGTGTTTCAAGCAAGCGTCCCGAGAAAACTTAAATGTCTACAACAAAGGTTTACAGAGGTTGTGCTGAAAAGGGAAACACTGCGTTCCACACGCCTATTTACAAAGGACGCAACATCGGTCCAAGAGCCCACAGCGGCACAGTGCCGACCTGGCGTTGTTGCGTATGGCGCAGTGGCAGGTTTGATTTCTCAGTCTGTGTTGTGACATTCCAGAAGGTCCACCTGCTTTGCATGCTTCGGACACTCACTCCCGAGTAATCTAGAGGATTCCTCATATTTCTGTCAATGTGGGTAACTCAACGTTGTAACGTTGTCCATATTCACACGCATACACAGACCTGAAACTCACACATTTTCTGAGTGCATCGGTATTAGCTTGCATAATACATGGGATCAAAGAATTTTTACAACATATTATTTACAAACTTACAGATGATGCAAATACCAGAGTGACATTTACACACATTGGTCACAGCTTCGGTTTCCCTTTCATTTCAGTTGCTTCCAGAACATTTACTCTTTATGCTAAATTTCTCGTTATACTTTTTTAAAATTCGTTGATGATCGTCTGGTTCAAGAAATAAATTTGGAATGAATTTTGAAAATTACAGTTTTAATTAGGTCGTCACTGGAAATTATTTCTCAGAATAATCAGTTCTTTACTGATCCAACTTCGGGTCAGCAATGTTACGAACACCTAACAGCTTGCCAGAATTAGGAAAAGCTAAACAGTAAGCATTCGTCTGAGGTATACTGGCAATCTTAAATGGTCCAGCATAAATCAATTTAAATTTTGGAATCTCAATATCAGTCTAGCTTGATTTGTCGTTCTCATTAACGAGAACGAGGCTGCCATTTGCGAACTTAGCAAACTGCGATATCGCGTCATGACGCTGTATTCGTGCGTCGGCTTTCTTTTTCATTACCTCTCGTAAACGTTCTTTCTTCACCTCACTGAAGCGTCAAAGAAACTACTGTACTATGGGCATGAGTACTCTAAAACAGAGATATGTAAAGAGGCAGAATACGGCGCCGCGGTTGGCAGCGGCTATGCAAGACAACGAGTGTCTGGCGCAGTTGTTAGGCCGGCTACTGCTGCACTGGCAGATTATCAAGATTTAAGTGAGATTGAACGTGGTGTTATAGTCGGAGAAAGAGCGATGGGGCAAAGTGTCTCCGAGGTAGCGATGAAGTGCGGATTTTTTCTACGACCTTTCCATGAGTGAGCCATGAATATCAGGAACTCGGCATAACATTAAATCTCCGACAAGGCTGCGGCCGGAGAAAGATCCTGCAAGAGCGGGACCAACGACAACTGAGGTAAATTGTTCAGGGCGACAGAATTGCAACACATACGCCAATTGCGGCAGATTTCAATGCTGGGCCATCAACAAGCGTCAGCAAGCGAACCATTCAACGAAAGACACAAGCGCTTTCAACTACTCAACTGCTACAGTGTGCCATGCAGATATCTGTGGCATACTCCCATTCTCCTTGGTCGCTGGCTGTACCCAGCCTTGAGGTGATGGTCTAGGCATCGGCCCTTCGCAAACATAATATGATGTAAAGCCAATTAAACAGTATGAGGTAACTGAGGACCATACCAAGTACAAACTGTTTGTTCATCTAAAATGTTGCTGCACTGCACTGCCCCTCATGCTGCACCTTCGGTTGTGGGGCAGCTGCTCTAGTGACCTCACACAAAGAAGGCCCACCCCAGAGTGTGGTCACCTTTCTGAACGTGAAAACGCTTCGCTGTAACAATAGTATTTAATGTCAAATCACTTCTTGTATGAGAGCATCTTTTAAAAAGGAAAACACACTCAGTATAGATTTTACGTTTGCTACAGGATACAATGCGCATCTTATTATTTTGCGACACCTAACGAAGTGAAAAGAAATGCAGCACCGCCATCGAGAGGCCTATACAAGTGTACCTTGCATAAAACTGAGGAAAAAATACTTCCACTACATTGCTGCGATAATTACTGATCACCGCAGAATGTCCTCATATCGAAACCATCATTGTTTTGTCTTTTTTGTTGGTGTAACAGTTCCAAGCAGTATACAACTACAGCTTTGTGCACTGCCACTTTTTCTACTATGTCCTCAAGGTCTGTGTCACGTGCTAAACCGACATTATTACGTTTCAGTCCATTGGCTCTTACAGAACGCTGAACACCGCATGGTGTAACTATGCAGCTACCACCACATACAGGTTGGTAGAAATAAAATGCACAGAAATAAAATGTTACCCAATGACAAAAGTCGGGAATACATCGCAACATGTTGAAATTGGAAGAGCTGACGGCATTATAGAACATTTCCTACAGCTATCTGAAGGTGGTACCCCATACAGTTAATCTCATCTTCCACAATGATGGGATAGCGGATATATCACCGTTCTGTTTCGAAGAGCATTGTTCCCTCATTTTTCAGTCATGTCCATGATTACTGTTCTAGTGTTGACCCTCGTTGGAAGGTGATTTCACAGCACATGTGAGGCAGTAATCATAAAAAAAAGGTACTGTTATCATACTGGTGGTCAGATTTTGGTGAAATGTGTGTTAGAAAGTGTAAAAACGGATTAAAATCCTTCTTAGTAATATGCCGCGTCATTTCTAAAAAACTAACAACAATAATAAATTAAAACCGACGTTTCGGCATATTACCCAGAAGAATTTTAATCACTATGACACCGGCCGCGGAAGCCTACGTTCTTGTAAAAACGGAGTCTTACTGTGATTTAGCATTAGTTTATTTTTCTACAAGCCATGAACCTACGTCAGGTACTGCACTATTTGAAACCGAGCCAATGTCGCATACAACATTCCTTACTACCAAGCTAGTGTCATTGGTGGGTAAGGACGTGTCTCATTGGCGTTTAGATTACTTCTCGCCATTCGTGGAAACAAGCGAATCGGAAACGGACGTAGCACTGCCTACTCGTTGTCAAATGCGGGCAACGACGTGCCCTCGCTCAGTATGCGTACGATCATCGCGGTGCTCCGCTCGCATGTGTAAGTCGCTTTGCGCCCTGTCCGCTATCTAATGTCTCTCTCTCGTTAGACAGTGTAGCTCAGCACAAAGCCCTGAGGAAGCCCTCTACAGTAGTGGTCGAAACGTCGGACAGTTAATGTATTGACAATGCGGCCAACAA
The DNA here is from genome assembly GCF_023897955.1 of Schistocerca gregaria. Classification (NCBI taxonomy): domain Eukaryota; kingdom Metazoa; phylum Arthropoda; class Insecta; order Orthoptera; family Acrididae; genus Schistocerca; species Schistocerca gregaria. The sequence continues at coordinate 821,573,044 of NC_064921.1, read as the reverse complement.
CCCAGAACAGTTTGATAGACAAAGTTCAATACTATTAACAGAAATGATTTCGTCTTGGCTTCATAAATTTGTAGTCTCCTGCATTTCTATCACCAGCCTTATGATACAGTGTTCTCTTACAGCTATTGTACTGTATCAGAACTCCCCAAGATGCGATGAAATAACCTTCCGTTAGGTTTCGTGATTTTATGTAGCGTTTTCATCTTTATATTTTCATTTCAAGTATTCTTCACTACCGATTGGAAGCTCATGCGAGCGATTTTATTTCTGACGCTCTCAAACTTTCTCCAGCCACATGAAAAAAAGTGAGAGGCAGATGTCACTTTCCTTCTGGTAAACGTGGAGCTTATTGGACGCAATGCTAACGCACAATTGTGTTTTTGTAACAATTTTGCCAAAGTAAATGGTGGGTCTCAGTACTCATTGGCGTGAATTGCGTTATTCATGTAACCAGTCGAGTTATTTGAAATTTTTATTTAAGAAACAACCAAAAGACTTCTTCCGGCAGTCACAGGAGCGACCACAAATTATACGAGTCTATGTAGGAGCAACTTGTATGCCACTTAGAACTGACACTTAACTGATGCAGTGTATCCCCCCACCAACACCACCAGATAACGAAGGGACAGACGCTTGGTGCCATTTAGAGTAAAACCCTCGAAGGAACGTTAACTAAAATTCTATGAGACCTGATGCGATCTAAGTTTGTGGAGTACTTTATCTTGATTTTTAATATAAAATTTGTCTTGATCGCACATCTATAAATAGGTGCTCTGACTCGATTGCTAACTCATGATTTTCATATTTAAAATAGAAAAAATATTGTTAGCAAATACTTCTACCTACCTACAATATTTACCCTATAAAAATAAAAGAAAATGACTGAGCATAGCATCAGAATTTCGTTACAGTAAGTAACTCGTCAAATGTAGTACAACCATGTACAGAGTCACAAAAATTACTCTGTGGTCTATGATGCAGCAATTTAACATAGAGACAAATGCTCAGCTGCTAGAGAGCAGAACGGCGTGCATGGTCTCAAGATTAAAGTTATCGTATTAAAAATCATACTATTGGAAGTTAAATTATGTGCAGTTAAGGGTTACATTTTAACATGACTGTTTATGTTATCCGCATGTTGTAACCAATTGGAAACATACCACGGCATCAGTTGTAATTTTGTTTTTGAACGCTAGAACCGGTTTCATCCACCAGGGACGTTTCCCAAGTGATTATGAACGCAGCGCAGTTGAGATACACAGAAAAGGAAAACAGCAACTCGTATTCTAATATGTAGGCTATTATTAACCAAGTTGTGACAAAACATGTAAACTTACTCGTACGGTACACTGTGATGTATATTATAATTTTCAGGCTCCTCTAACTGTGCACCACCAAAGACAAAATCGGTTCACAACACTTATTTATACTGATCACATTACGCGTCTGGAGACGTGCGGAAGTCTTATTTTACGAAAAGTTCGTGTTATTAAATGTTATTAATATAGACAAAGTGTCCATCAAACAGTTGTAGTAAGAAATTCAGGAATGAAAAAGAAGGAGTGGGTCACCAATAAATTCCTTAGGATCTTCTTAAACTGATTTTTACTACTAGTTAAAGTCGTTATGGCTGCTGGAAATGTATTGTTAATGTGTGCTTCTGAATAATGGACACCTTTCTGGACGGAAGTAGGTAACTTTAAACTTTTGTAAAGATACTTAAAAATTGTTCCCATGGGGCGAACTGTTGGTTTGAAAAATGAGGTATATTATTTACGATAAATCTCATTAACGCGTAAATAACTGGGAAGCCATAGACAGTTCATTTCGGCCTTGGTTTTGAAACGTCCCCTTAGAACAATTATAAATGACTGTGCTTAAACCGACACACAATATTTTTTGGCGCAACGCAAACTGACTTTCAAAAATCCATACAAAAGAATGGCCCAGACTAACATTAACCTATACCTTTCACAAATCACTTACCTCACAAAAATCTTCGTTACTCGAACTACTGCAATACAGCGAGCGCCACTACTTCCAGCTAAATAAAAGATTCAAACTACTGAAAGCACTAATTTTGACAGAGAACAAACACTGTATTTACCTCAATAGTGTTCAAATGTCTGGCATCCAGTCATACAAATTTACTGTCTCTGTCCAAAACTGCGCCATCTCACTCCCCACATCCACCACTGCTGGCGGCTCACCTCCAACTGCGCAACGCTATACGCTGTTAACGTCCAGTTGCCCAACACTACAATGGTAGACAACAATGCAAACTAACCGGAGACTGCACACAGCACAGTCACTGATTTTCATACAGAGCGCTACGTGCTGTTACCAATAAGAAAACCTAAACAGCCTACATACATAGCCCCCATGCTCCCCACAAAAAAATTTACAAATTGTTTTGGGCAGTGGCTAATACAGATTTGAAAATTTTTTTCATAATTACAATAACAAAGAAATCAAATGAACATACTTATTGATACAATGTTGGTCAAGACCTAAAATTTTCTCACAGTCCATACAGTCCAAATCGTTCATCACAGTAAAATAGCAGTGTTTTTCTGAAACTCTGAGCAGTACTTGATTTCCATGCAGTCTTGAAGAAGTAGTGTTGTCCTTCCAACGGAAAGACAGTGCTGACTCTTGACATGCAGACAGGTAATGGGCCACAACAGAGCAAACCCACAACAGAGTCAGTCGAAGTTTTGAAGAATGTTGGTAGGTAGGTCACCACAGAGCAGACCCACTGTAGACCTGGTAGAGTGTATGGGATTGGTAGGCCACCAGAGTTGCAGACCCACTGCAGTCCTTTTAGAAATAATGGTATTGTTGGGCCATCAAAGATGCAGACCCACTTTAGTCCTTGTAGAGACGGCCAGCAGCCATCTGTTGCGACTGTGCAGGTGCACAATCACCACTGAAGAGTCTTACAGAGAATATAGCAAGTCCATAAACCACTCACAAACCACTCACAAAGTTTTTGGAATTGTCCTTAGGACCAGCAATGCTGTTAATCAGTCCTTTGCTGAATTCTTAACACACGTCCAAACACTAATGGTCCTCTTTTTTCACATATTGTACATACAATACGACCAACAGATATATGTGCAGTGAAATGAATGCTTACAAGTTACTTAATTTGATGAACTGGTGTCAATTACAATTTTATAACATCAGTATACAATAACAAAGGTACAAAATACATCATTAAAGAACATAACAATACAGATAACATTTGTAGTAATACAGGCTTTACAAAAGAATCGAAATAACATATACATCAGTGTTACAGGAATTATGACATAAGTAAATAAATAAAACAATGAGAATAGTTTTCGAAAAATTAATTTCACATATGAGCATTAAAACAAAATAGAATAAATAATGTCTAAACATCTTTACAAAGAAAATAACACAGTATTTGGAAAATTCTACAGTATAAATCTTATTATCCAAACACATAAGACAGGAAAAAGACAAATAGACAAGGGTACATAAACACATAGCAAAATAATACAAAAGGAAAAACAGGATCCGTTTTCAGTGTAGCATTTGGTACTGCAGTCCAACCCAAAACTTCATTCCATAGATCTTTTCTCTCATTTCAACATTTGTTTCGACCAAAAAAATCCTATCCAAGTATTCTTTCTGTATTTATATGTTCACATATTTCTTTCTTCATTATTTATATTCCATTATCTTGCTTCATCGTTTATTTCCAAGAAAATCCTACCTAAACCTGTTGTCCACAAACCCTACCACTTTGCTCATATCCTCTTTCAAAATACTTTTTTTGCCAAACCATTTTCTTATAGCTTCTCAATGCATTTCTTCCAGTTCATCACAACTCGTTCTCTTATATAGCCTACCCCATCTTAAGGTAACTTAAATCTACTGAGCTGAGATGAATAATTAAGGGACGAGGCAATGCAGCAGCACAAAATAATTAATACAAACAACAATGAAAAAAATGGAATTTGTCAAAGCAAGCAGCAGAAAATCTAAATTACCAGAGCAAATGCAACATTACAACTAATATCAGCCAATGTGCAGCAACAAGAAAAGTAAATCAGTAGTAAAACTGGCTTAACAGAGTAATATAAAGTGACATTCAGTAGCACTATGCATAGCAAACAGCAACAGAAAGTGCTATAACTTATACCTAAACATGGCAAAGCTCAATCAGAAAAAATATTACAGTAAAAATGGCCATGTCTAACACCTATGTCACATCTTAACACTAGAGTGATGCATCACAAAAATTTACTCTGCAAGAAAGTTGCCAAGTCATTAGAAAATTATTTATGCAATTCCCATGAAGGGAAATGTCTATTTGTGGTCTCTTTTATACGAAAGTACATCATAAAATTATTATTTACTGAGTCTGTAGACAGAAAGTAGTGATATTAGTACATCTATAAAATTTTATTTTAACCAATGCTGCAGTGCAGCTAGAAACTAGATATTAAACAAAATGAGCAATCTCTCAACTAGAAAGACAATAGATGTAGAAATGTTTCTCATCATTTGATTAGGCAGTTCAGTAAATATCATAAATTAAGATCTCCACAGTGTAATCATATGTTTTCCAGTTTAAGCGTGTCGAATTTGCGATGCTTTCTACAAAGGAATGTCAGTAGTGAGGATAATGTCCTTTTTTTTTCACCTGTGCCTCCGAAAGGCACACACTAATGGATTTTTTCCTGGTGACTGTCGTGCAGACAGGTGCATATTTACATCAGTTTCTGCTACAGTGACAGTTTGATATAAATAAATTTTCACAGGTCAAAATATTTGCATTACAAATGTGTAGAAACAAAATCCTATAATTATAACAGTGTCCAAAAAATTTTCGCCGGCATTGTGATACATTCACTCATTTACACACATCTCATGACTCTTAAAGCACGATTCTTGGTTTCCTACATCCTTTTTTCACAAGTCAGAGTCCCTAATCACTACACCTTATTACACATGTACATATTTGTCGACATCAATATTTCGTCATAATAAATACGTAGCATAATCAAATTCCTCATATAGCTTCAGCTTATTTATCATGAACATACCTCAACAGCATAATACACATCGTCATCGTAATAATAACATCATAAAAGCTCAGCCAAGTCTCAAAACCGTCGTAGCTTCCTCCAATAATTTCAAAACCCAAAAATAATTCTCTGCTCATTTCAATAGTGTCATCTACCTCAAACGTATTTTAAAATCATAATCCCATATCAAATACATCATTCAGAGCTCTCATAGTATCACAACGGTTCTGAAAAAAAAAATGAACAGTTCACAAAGTACAGTCAAAATACAATTTCATAAGTGTGAAGTTATCCAACTGTGTAATTACTGTAAGTAGGCTGTTTAGGTTTTCTTATTGGTAACGCCACATATCGCTCTGTATGAAAAATCACTGGCTGTGCTGTACGCAGTCTGTGGCTAGTTTGGATTGTGGTCTGCCATTGTAGTGTCGGGCAGCGGCAGCTGGATGCTAAAAGCGCGTAGCGTTGCGCAGCTGGAGGTGAGCCGCCAGCAGTGGTGGACGTGGGGAGAGAGATGGCGGAGTTTTGAAATTTGTAAGAATTGGTGTCACGAACTGATATATATATATTATGACTATTAAGGTAAATACATTGTTTGTTCTGTATTAAAATCTTTCATTTGCTAACTATGCCTATCAGTAGTAAGTACCTTCAGTAGTTCGAATCTTTTATTTAGCTGGCAGTAGTGGCGCTGGCTGTATTGCAGTAGCTTGAGTAACGAAGATTTTTGTGAGGAAAGTGATTTGTGAAACGTATAGGTTATTGCTAGTCAGGGCCATTCTTTCGTAGGGATTTTTGAAAGTCAGATTGCGTTGCGGTAAAAATATGGTGTGTCAGTTTAAGCACAGTCTTGTATAAATTGTTCTAAGGGGACGTTTCATTACGTAACCATCTGTCACTGATGTAGTAAAATAAACGTTTGTCTCTCTAAGATAAATGATCAGATAGCTGTGTACTTTAAGTGTCAGAGAAATATGGTATCGATGTGTAAAGCTGGCAAATACCATATTGGCTAGGGCTCCTTGTGCTTACCAAACACATCGTATACAAAGAAAGCGGTTACCCCCCTGAGGATTAATGTAATTATACCCTCAGGTGTTAGAGATTACAGCAATGTAATGAAATGTATCACGGAAAACTCTCTTCAAAATTAATCACTCAAGTGCGTGTCCTGTAGCGCTAAATTGTGCGTCTTGTGGTCACATAATCTCTGTCATTACTAAAAGGTAAAAAATTTGCCAAGTGTCGTAATTATCGTCGTCCGTAATCATAGTTCTGTGGAAGTCAATGTCCTTACCTTGTAATAACCAAAAGCGAAATGCTGTGCGTATAGATATCGTAGTTATTACGTACAGTTCCGTGACAAGAAAGTACTACACTGTAACGTATTGTTGTGCTACAAAAAAGGCTGTCTTATTGTAGCTATACCACAAAGTTACTGCTAAAACATGTTTTACTTTCCAGAAGAATTCAGAAAAACTGTGCAGATATAAAGCAGATACAGCAAAAAAGCAATAATATAAATTGTGTCACTCATTAGTATCTTCGTGATATAATCGTGTAGCTGTCAAATAAAGTAACCACTGTGTCATCTGGTATCTCTCAGGAAGTACTTTAAATTCAGAATGTATTTTCAAGTAAACCAAAATGTTGCATTAAAATCTCATTAGCGGTACCGGAAGATGTTGTAAGTATGTGAGCCTTATAGTCGTTACGTAATTGTGCAACTAACAAGCAAAAATGTACACACATAATAACACTGTGTCGTCTGTTCATTATAACAATGCATTCGTAATTACTGTTTAAATAAGTTGCCCAGGTTCTTGACTGGATATTTAACTTCAAACGTTGTTGCATAGTAGCAGTTTCTTAAGTCTGACAAAGCATACTAGAAGTGTGAAGTGGAAAGTTTTATGGCAAAGACAAAGTTAAAAAGCAGATTATCTTTCAACAAACGATTTTACATGTGAAGTGTGGTGCAAACCTTTACTCTTCATAGTACTCAGAGTTTGAACTTGATGCAATTATCATGTGGTATACGTCGGTAAAGAATACTGGAACTTTTCTCAAGATTAGCGTCTACGTTATTTTTCTCTGAGCCAGCCGGCGCACGTGGCTGCCTGCGGTGCGAGTCATTGTCTGTATCTTTGTTGGCTAGCGTCGTTATTGTGATTTGGAGACCTAACTTCTATAGATTCACCTTGTCGAGAGGGCCCAGCCCTGTTTGAATGTCGCCAGTTCTGATGAAATTCAAGTCTGTCGTTACGATTATGTCGTCTGTCGTCATGTCGGTAGTTCCTGTAGTTTCTTTCTTGTCGGTTAAGTGGTGGAGAATTTCTCGCTGAATTATCACTGCAGGGTGGACCGTTGCGTCTGAAGTTATTCTGTCTCGCGTGATAATAATAGTTCTGGTTGCCATATTGTCTATTTTGATGATCCTCTCTGTTATATTCATTACTACGGAAATGCGGTATTTCTCTGTAACTATTACTCTGCCAGTCGTTGTCATATGGGTGGTATCTGTTTTGTTCACGATTTAGGTTATTATTTCTGTCATCGCGGAATTGTGACGGATGTTACCTGTAATTGTTGTATTTCTGTTTTCGCATCTCGCGACTGTCAGTGTCAATTTCCAGTTCTTGTATGAGTCCCTGAAAAGCTTCAATGTCGTCTTTGCAACGTCCTGCCAAAATAATTTGTAGCAAATGTTCAGGTAATTTGATTAAGCAAATGCGGATGAGTTCTGAGGGGCTGTATGGGTTTGACAGGTACTGATTCTTGTGCAACATGTCTTCAAAATATTTCACAAGACTGGAAAATTCAGGTTGTTCGCAATGTTTCATTATTATGATGCTATGTTTTACTCGGTCTTGTTTAGCTTGAGACCAATATGCTGAGAGGAAGGCATGGTAAAATTCTCCTTCACTGTTGGCAATCGTGAATGATCGATCGCATTCTTACAGCTGGTTCATTCTCTAAATAGCTACACATAAATTCTAATCTGTGCTCTAATGACCTGTTGGGAGGAAAATAATGAGAGAATTCATGAAGCCACGCTTGTGGATGAATGTCGTTGCGGAATTCTTAAATGTTTTCAATTTACGTGTAGTAATAAACAGCTAATAGTCAAAATCATCATGTCGGCGAGTCGCATGTCGGTCATTGTTACTTCGTTTCGGTGGTTCCATCTCAAAATTCGGAGTACCGTGCCAATTTCTTTCATAATTTCCGAAGTACCCCGTGTTATTATTTTGTGGCTGTTCCGTATTTCTATGTCCCTCTTCCCGTATTGATGCGAGAGTTTCCTCTGAAATACGTAATTCTTGTATTACCTGTGTCAGCAGATCTAGTACTTCCCGGATTTCACTGTTCTGTTGCGTATTAATTTGACTCTGATTTTGTTTGAATTTCCTAATTTGTTCGCACTGTTCTGTGACATTAAAGACTACCGGATTTGTGTCATTCAGATTATCATCTACCTTCGTAGATAAATTATTTAGCTGATCCCAAAGTTCAACTACTTTCTCTGATAATGAACTAATTTCCTCCATGTGCCTTTCTGAACCAATTTTCATAGTATATACTGTGTCCTTTAAGTTTTCCTTAGTTTTTGCTAGTTGCGTAACCGAATCGGTAGATGCAACAGAGTCAATTTTAGCTTGCAAGGTGTCGTGATTTTCATGAACTATAGTTTGCAGTTCCTTTATGGCTGCTTCGTGATTCTGTAATGCATTTTCATGAGGCGAAAAAATAGGTTGGAAATGCTCACAAATTTGTGTTTTTACATCATTACAGACTTTTTGACATTTCGATTCGATTTTATGTAACTCAGTAGTTAAATCTTCACGTGTTTGTTCAAGTGTGCTGGCTCACTTTTGAATATTTTGTTCCATTGCGTCTAACTGTTGCTGTGCTTGTCTCTGGTGTTGTTCCATTGTGTTTAACTTTTGAAGATTTTGTTCCATTGTGTCTAACTTTTCAAGATTTTGTTCCATTGTGTCTAACTTTTGAAGCTTTTGCTTTGCTCCATTTGTTGCATTAATTGCAATAATAATGTATTAGTGTCTGGAATCTGTTTCTCTATGTTTTTGGCAGTGCATTTTCACCGGCAACATTTTCATTTTGACAAGCAGAAAATTAGTCTTGACTCATTTGAGGAAACGGTGAGGACCCAAAACCTGAGCCAAAAGTATTTGCAATATTGTGTTCTGTCATTCCGGATTCCTGGGGCGAGCTGTTGCCGACCGATCGATCGATAATGCTTCGCTGTTCACTATTTGTTTCACTGTCTACACCATTATTTGCCGCCCGCTCCATTTCCCTATGCATAATTACCAAATTACTAATTCGAATGTCTGATAATTGATTACACAGTGGTGCTGATAAGCTACACTTGTCGTCACTATTATTTCTCAGTTTACTTTGGGGCGTAGTGTTACGTTTCTCACACGCCATTATTGTCACAACATTTCACTCGATAACACAGAAAAGCACAATTTGAAGAGAAAAAACAAAATGGTTCAAATAGCTCTGAGAACTATGGCTTAACATCTATGGTCATCAGTCCTCTAGAACTTAGAACTATTTAAACCTAACTAACCTAAGGACATCACACACATCCATGCCTGAGGCAAGATTCGAACCTGCGAACGTAGCAAAAACAAGAGAACACATTAACATAGCACTGAAAATAAAATCTAGTTGATTGCAAGCGCAGCTTCGAAATACTTGGCGCAAATCTACATGCAAGCCACAACTGTTTTACTGTACAACAAAATGAAAGACTGCAACTACAAAGGAGATTCTCTCTACAATTACGCGTTAGCAATAAACAAAAGCTACACTATTTACACAAACTGCAAGAAAAATCAGAAGATTCCAGTGAGGTATCCTCGGCGAAGTGTTGACATATGAAACGTCCCTTTAGAAAAATTAATTAATTACTGTGTTGATAAACCTCTTACATTATTTTATTTTCAAACAGCTGAGCAGAACTGAACGTACTCACACATTTCGCTCTTTCCCTATTCAGATCAACACTAAACTGACACACAATATTTTTAGCGCAACGCAATCTGACTTTCAAATATCCCTACAAAAGAATGGCCCTGACTAACATTAGGCTATACCTTTCACAAATCACTTACCTCACAAAAATCTTCGTTAATCGAACTACTGCAATACCGCGAGTGCCACTACTGCCAGCTAAATGAAAGACTCAAACTACTGAAGGCTCTAACTACTGATAGGCATAGTTAGCAAATGAAAGATTTTGATAGAGAACAAACAATATATATATATATATATATATATATATATATATATATATATATATATATATATATATATATATATATATATGTATACTCCTGAAAATTGAAATAAGAACACCGTGAATTCCGTGAATTCATTGTCCCAGGAAGGGGAAACTTTATTGACACATTCCTGGGGTCAGATACATCACATGATCACACTGACAGAACCACAGGCACATAGACACAGGCAACAGAGCATGCAATATGTCGGCACTAGTATAGTGTATATCCACCTTTCGCAGCAATGCAGGCTGCTATTCTCCCATGGAGACGATCGTAGAGATACTGGATGTAGTCCTGTGGAACGGCTTGCTATGCCTTTTCCACCTGGCGCCTCAGTTCGACCAGAGTTCGTGCTGGACGTGCAGACCGCGTGAGACGACGCTTCATCCAGTCCCAAACATGCTCAATGCGGGACAGATCCGGAGATCTTGCTGACCAGGGTACTTGACTTACACCTTCTAGAGCACGTTGGGTGGCACAGGATACATGCGGACGTGCATTGTCCAGTTGGAACAGCAAGTTCCCTTGCCGGTCTAGGAATGGTAGAACGATGGGTTCGATGACGGTTTGGATGTACCGTGCACTATTCAGTGTCCCCTCGACGATCACCAGAGGTGTACGGCCAGTGTAGGAGATCGCTCCCCACACCATGATGCCGGGTGTTGGCCCTGTGTGCCTCGGTCGTATGCAGTCCTGATTGTGGCGCTTACCTGCACGGCGCCAAACACGCATACGACCATCATTGGCACCAAGGCAGAAGCGACTCTCATCGCTGAAGACGACACGTCTCCATTCGTCCCTCCATTCACCCCTGTCGCGACACCACTGGAGGCGGGATGCACGATGTTGGGGCGTGAGCGGAAGACGGCCTAACGGTGTGCGGGACCGTAGCCCAGCTTCATGGAGATGGTTGCGAATGGTCCTCGCCGATACCCCAGGAGCAACAGTGTCCCTAATTTGCTGGGTAGTGGCGGTGCGATCCCCTACGGCACTTCGTAGGATCCTACGGTCATGGCGTGCATCCGTGCGACGCTGCGGTCCGGTCCCAGGTCGACGGTCACGTGCACCTTCCGCCGACCACTGGCGACAACATCGATGTACTGTGGAGACCTCACGCCCCACGTGTTGAGCAATTCGGCGGTACGTCCACCCGGCCTCCCGCATGCCCCCTATTCGCCCTCGCTCAAAGACCGTCAACTGCACATACGGTTCACGTGCACGCTGTCGCGGCATGCTACCAGTGTTAAAGACTGCGATGGAGCTCCGTATGCCACGGCAAACTGCCTGACACTGACGGCGGCGGTGCACAAATGCTGCGCAGCTAGCGCCATTCGACGGCCAACACCGCGGTTCCTGGTGTGTCCGCTTTGCCGAGTGTGTGATCATTGGTTGTATAGCCCTCTCGCAGTGTCCGGAGCAAGTATGGTGGGTCTGACACACCGGTGTCAATGTGTTCTTTTTTCCATTTCCAGGAGTATGTATCTGATGGACACAAGTCCAGATCATCTGCTCTCAAAACTCAGCCATCACTCTCCCCACATCCACCACTGCTGGCGGCTCACCTCCAACTGCGCAACGCTACGAGCTGTTAACAGCCAACTGCCCAACACTACAATAGCAAATTCCGGCAATCCAAACCAGCCACAGACTGCACACAGCTCAGTCAGTGATTTTCATACAGAGCGCTACGTGGCATTACCAATAAAAAAAACAGAAACAGCCTACTTTTGTAATTCGTAGCGTAACATGGATCAAATGCAGGGAAAGCTCATGTAAAATTTGTACAAAAGCCACGCTGTAGTTATAAGACGGCAAACGTATGGGAGTGAAGTAGAAATTGCGAAGGGAGTTAGACACCGCTGTTATTCTGTTTATAAATATAATCACTAAGGGAAACCAAGGAGGAATTATGAAATTCAATTATGGTTCAGGGAGAAAAAATAAAGACTTTGAGGTACGTCGGAGACATTATAACACTTTCAGGGAGTGATATATACAATGGCAGACAACAATGCAAGCTAGCCAGAGATTGCACACAGTACAGCCAGTGATTTTCATACAGAGCGCTACGTGGCGTTAGCAATAAGAAAACCTAAACAGACTACTTACAGTTAAAAGACATCTTTCATAAACTGACTAGTATTCCGTCTCTAATGACAAAGGGTGAACGTCCACCTTCCCATTAAATTGTATGCGATGTGGAGGGGGATTTCTCTAAAAACTTTTTTCTTCCAGGCATCAGCATCTTGTTCCTGGCTGTGAGGGGGATAGACTTCTAACCAGCTTGGAAAAATAAGAAGAGTACATCAGCATGGATAAACCGGACTTGTACAAACTCGGGTGTGCTCCCCTCACGCTGCTGGCCGCCAAACGGGTTGACGACCTGTGGTCGGTCTTCACGTGGCCGAGGCAGCCGCTGCCGGTGCTCGACATTGGCTGCGGGCCCGGTGACGTCACCAAGAAGGTGGGTTCTTCACTTTCAGGCACGTTACTACTCCATCAGAGAAATCGACGACTAAGCAACTCTCTTGTGATTTGTAAAGTATCGTCGCTCCTGGATACCTAGGACCACCGAGAAAAGGAGGTATACAGAGTGTTCATTTTCACAGAAGACACTGAAGTATATCGAAACTACACTTTGGACCAAAAAACTGTTCAAATTCCACTTTGCTTGTCTCGGAGGGGGACATCCAATGATATCACACTCAACCAGCCACCCAACCCCGTGCGTGGCTGGTATGGGCAACTTTGCAATATTCAATGGCAACCCCCGTTTTTTTTAATTGCAGATTATGATTTTACTGACAAATCTGTATAATTTTGTTGAAGCATTTTCTTCTTTTCGCCACAAATGACGCTGTAATCAGAGGAACAGAAATGGGTACCCCATCGTCATTTATGGCATGATACTCAGTGGCCCTTGAATGGCATTTGGGACCTCACCTCCATGCTGTGAAGTTAGGCCAGGCCAGTATTTCGTAACTTTTAATTGGTACCCCCATTCGCATCGTCGTATTCCTCCGACACATCGAACAACGGAGTAATTGACGCGGCACTGTGGCCATGGCTCGCGACGAACTCTACACTCCTTTTCCATTTCGAGTAAGTGTTCAAACGCAGTATCGCTATCCCCAGTACAGTTAATGATCCACTTTCCAAATGACCGTACACAGAACAGAAGCATAGATGTGGGATTAGCAGCATAGCCGTTTCCGATGTTGCCGACCATATCTTCACGGCCTGTTGGCACTTGCTGCTGCACTTCATCTTTTACATATCCTCACAGGAAGAAATATGGTGACATCAAATCCGGCGACCTAGCAGAACAATTAACAGGGCCACTTCTCCAGATCAACCTATCAGTGTAAAAACGGTTTAATAGCTCCGGTGCTTCCGTTGCGTAATGCACTGGGCAACCGTCAGGCTAAAACCACATACGTTGTCGTACGTCATGGGCAATATCTTACAGTTGTACCGATATTTCCCGTTTGTGCCCCTTCTACGTGTCGTCGATAAGATACGGACTAATGAGTTTGTTTCTTATGACGCCACACCATATGTTAACCGACCAAGGCCACTGATGGGCAACTTGCTGCAGCCAGTGGGGATTGTCTTCACTCCAGTAATGCATATTATCCAGGTTAACGCAACCATAGTTTGTGGATGTAGACTCACGGGAAAATTGTTTCTCGGCAAATAACGTGGACGTCGGTTGCATTTGGTGACGTCTGCATTTACAAACCACTACCCGGTTACGGAAATCGGCGCCATGGAATTCTTGATGCAGCGACTTGTGGTGTGGATAATCAGTATGACAATGCAATATTGTACAATACTACCAACGAACATATTAGAATCACGGTGTAATTGCTTATCCGTGGGCTGTGGTGCACTGCCGCTATTGCAGCTATTTCATTAGCTTCTCCTTCAACAATTTGATATGCCAGATTACGAGTAAATGGTAGCTTTAACGCGCCGCTGCACATATTGAGTAAATGAGATAATATAGTGAGTATCAACTATCTTTTTCGTAGTACTGTTACTTTCTGTCTTAAATTATCGATTGCGTAATAAGTAACAGATCGATATATCTCTTGCGAAAGCAAGAAAAAACATGTTGCTCACGATTAAACAGGGATTATTTATGCAAGATGTTACACAATGGTCCCATAGTTTGAGAGGCGATGCCAACGGCCTTGCCGCAGTTGTAACACCGGCTCCGTCAGATCACCAAAGTCGGGCTGTGCTAGCACTTGGATGGCTCACTATCCGCTCTGCCGAGCGCTGTTGACAAGCGGGGTGAACTCAGCCCTTGTTAGGCCAAGTGAGGAGCTGCTTGATGGAGAAGTAACGGCTCCGGTCTCGTAAACTGACTTACAGCCGGGAGAGCGGTGTGCTGACCACGTGCCCTTCTATATCCACATTCAGTGACGCCTGTGGGCGGACGATGACACGGTGGCCAGTCGGTACCGTTGGCTCCTTCAGGGCCTGTTCGGACGGAGTTTCTATGTTCGAGAGGCGATAGTGTGGTCCAAACCAAGACAAAAATATCCAGTTAACATGGCTTCTAAAACGTATATATTAAGAGCTGTGACCATTTGTTCAGCGTTATAAATTTGTTTCACACGAGCCTATATGAAGAAATGCTCATAGCACTTAAGGTATACATTTTATAGCCCATGTAAACTGTAGTTTTTTTTCTTGTTTTAGTCCATACTGCCACCTTTCAATATACGGTACGATTTTTTTAACTTCCAGTACAAATAAAAATTGGCCTTTGCGTTTAGGTCTCGCGTTGTGAGAGTTCGATACAATATTAATTATGTATATAGACAATTCATCCGTACCGGAAACCAAGATTATCGACAACTTTTGCCTGTTATCAACATTGATACTGGCAAAATATTGGTCTCGGGAACTGCAAGGCTTTCGAGAATGTTTTAATTTCAAGTTTGAAGTCGGGTATCAAATGACAAAAAAATATTTTTGCTAGTGATACAATTACAAATTTACATAAACTGTGCAATTTTGATTTTGCCTAAATTTATGATTCTAGGTGAACTGGAGTGACTATAGTTTTGATGAACGAGCTTGCGCGTGTCAAAATGTGTCGTAAATGGCCGTACCTTGTGATTTCACTGTCTTGGAAACTTCACTTTTGTACTCCGTCAAGGGACCGTAGTAAGGCAGACATACAGACAGAAAGGTAATCCAACAGAGGTTCGATTTTTACCGGCTGAAGTAAGGAACCCTAAAAAAAAAAAGGATTGTACGTACATTGTGTTTTCGCCAGTTTATGAGCAGTGTTCTGACACAAAGACACACGAATCAGGAAACGAATCCATTTCCAATAAATCCCAAACGCAGCCGATGTCTTCTCATCAGTGTTCAACGCTTACTGAAGGCGTGGACGCGAAAAGCACACCCTGTGTAGTTAAGCCGGCCACCGATGCAGTTTCCAAGATACAGGCGGGTTTTCAAATAGACTTCTGTTGATAATGGGCCGCCTGAATTATCTTTCAGTTGTCGCAGGGTGGTCATAAACAGTCTCAAAGGCTTGTAGGGGGGTTGCAGGGTAGGCTGTAGTGAGAAAAGATTGCTGAGAACAAAATTCATACGTTGCGGCAAGTCCGATTTAATTAGCAATTCAAGCATTTGTACGGGCAAAAGTGCGGTGATGCACAGACATCTGTTAGTCTGTGAGTTACCTCATCTTCAAATGCTCATCACCAGCTAAAATATGCCTTTCCCGGAAGTTAGAAATTTAAGCTAGGTGAACAGAAGCTACGTTTGTGTTGACTGAGGAAACGAAGGAAGAACCCATTTAGAAAAAGCTTATCCGGTACGCTGCTTGAATTCACGCGTTCAGACACTTGTGTAGCTAACTTCAATAATAACAAAATCAGAAACGATTAATAATTATTTCCCAGTGCAACCTACCCTGCAAAACCTTACAAGCTTTCCAGGACGTCACCGACCGCCCTGTACATCTCTCAGGCTTTAGCTGGCCTGGTGCGCTATGTTCCGTAGTACAGCGCGGCGAGCCACCCCCACGTACCAGACCACGACACACGGACTGGACGATCTGAAACATGCACCGTGCTCTCCATTCGACAAGTGCAGCGTCTTCTATCAACCTCCTCTATTCTCAATCCTCAACAAGTCTGGAAATTGCACTGCACGCTTGTATCAATGATCTGCAATACCTGTGGAATACTTTGCCTCTTCAGAGAAGTTTAAGCACTGATTAACTTTACATGCTGCATAGCTTAGAAGAGCAAATCAGAAAGCATATTTCTGCAGTGGCAGGTTTTAGCGCCGCGGCTGCCTCCGGGTACGAAGCTGGTGGCCTGCGACATCAGCCCAGAGATGGTGGAGTTCTGCAGGCAGCACAACGCGCTGCCAGGCACCATCACGTACGAGCAGCTGGACGTGGTTCAGCCCGACCTGGAGAACTCCGCCGTGTGGCAGTACGAGCCCTTCGGCAAGGTGTTCTGTTTGCTGCTGCTGCATTGGGTGCCCGACAACAGGTGTGTACTCAATTTGTCGACTTATCAACTACTGTGTAAAGGCTGGCATGTCTTAATTCTCCGATTGTAGTTCAAGAGGGGTTAAACTTGAACACTCCAACTACTGCTATAGTGGTACTTCCAAGAGTAAGAAATGCCGTAACAATCAGTCATACATTTTCTCCAATAATATGTTTAGTTTATTTATATTTATATATTATGTTACTGATAAAACTAGAATATGTAAGGCTTGATGCCAGACTGGCAGAAGAATGTATTAGCTGGCCGCTGTGGCCGAGCGGTTCTAGGCGCTTCAATCTGGAACCGCGCTGCAGCTACGGTCGCAGGTTCGAATCCTGCCTCGGGGATTGATGTGTGTGGTGTCATTAGTTTAGTTAGGTTTAAGTAGTTGTAAGTCTAGGGGACTGATGACCTCAGATCTTAAGTCCCATAGTGCTTAGAGCCATTTGAGCCATTTTTGAATGTATTAGGTATTAAAACGATGTCACATAGCACCATGCAACTACTAGTTGAAGTCAAAAGCTAAAGATCATTGTTTAAAATAGAAATAACTTATTTTATATTCAGGCCAACCGCAGGTTTTGAAAGGCATGATGTTAGGAAGAAGTCCGCTAACAGATAGTTAAATTGTTTTTCATTAAAACACAATAAGTTTCACTGCCTACGGCCACATCGTCAGGTGCAACATACGCGGTGAAAAGCAAAGTACAGTGTCATCATGTTTTGTGGATATTATAATTAATAAAGGAATGTCTAAAATATAGTCACAACTTAAAAAGATTGTAGGCATACCCGTCGCTCCTAGACAGGATTCACTGTTCAGTGAATATCTTCATATGGCGTACCTCCATTTCTTAAAATTTGTTTGCATCAAAAAAGGCGAAAGAAACTATTTTGTAGTGAGTCGCCGCTAAAAGTTTTTTTTTAAATGGCCGGCTTAGTGTTGAAAAATTGCCACTACTAACATGATTCGTCGCGACACTACGCAGATTACTATGTGTCAGGTGGCGGTGTGTTACCAGTGTGACAGAAGGGCAGCTCAGTGTAGTACAAAGCAAAAGCACCCTGCATGCCCGACAAGGAGAGACTAGCTGGCTGGTGGAACGGAAGCTATCCATGTGGACCGAGGCCCACAAGAAAGACAGGCCGCGGTGCGTACGTCACGAACGTAGGCCTGCGCTCGCTCGTTCGCTCTACTCAGCAGACAAAAACTACGTTTCTACATCTGTTAACTCATAACTACTTGCGTACGGTACGAACGAGAACTGCATTTTTACAGGAATCCGCTATTATGGATTATTACTGTTATTAGTCCTACCAATATTGAATTTAATTGATGAAAGGAGAAAATATAAAAATGCAGTAAATGAAGCAGGCAAAAAGGAATACAAACGTCTCAAAAATGAGATCGACAGGAAGTGCAAAATGGCTAAACAGGGATGGCTAGAGGACAAATGTAAGGATGTAGAAGCTTATCTCACTAGGGGTAAGATAGATACTGCCTACAGGAAAATTAAAGAGACCTTTGGAGAGAAGAGAACCATGTGTATGGATATCAAGAGCTCAGATGGCAACCCAGTTCTAAGCAAAGAAGGGAAGGCAGAAAGGTGGAAGGAGTGTATAGAAGGTTTATACAAGGGCGATGTACTTGAGGACAATATTATGGAAATGGAAGAGGATGTAGATGAAGACGAAATGGGAGATACGATACTGCGTGAAGAGTTTGACAGAGCACTGAAAGACCTGAGTCGAAACAAGGCCCCCGGAGTAGACAACATTCCATTAGAACTACTGACGGCCTTGGGAGAACCAGTCCTGACAAAACTCTACCAGCTGGTGAGCAAGATGTATGAGACAGGCGAAATACCCTCAGACTTCAAGAAGAATATAATAATTCCAATCCCAAAGAAAGCAGGTGCTGACAGATGTGAAAATTACCCAACTATCAGTTTAATAAGTCACAGCTGCAAAATACTAACGCGAATTCTTTACAGACGAATGGAAAAACTGGTGGATGCGGACCTCGGGGAGGATCAGTTTGGATTCCGTCGAAATGTTGGAACACGTGAGGCAATACTGACCTTACGACTTATCTTAGAAGAAAGACTAAGAAAAGGCAAACCTACGTTTCTAGCATTTGTAGACTTAGAGAAAGCTTTTGACAATGTTGACTGGAATACTCTTTTTCAAATTCTAAAGGTGGCAGGGGTAAAATACAGGGAGCGAAAGGCTATTTATAATTTGTACAGAAACCAGATGGCAGTAATAAGAGTCGAGGGGCATGAAAGGGAAGCAGTGGTTGGGAAAGGAGTGAGACAGGGTTGTAGCCTCTCCCCGATGTTATTCAATCTGTATATTGAGCAAGCAGTAAAGGAAACAAAAGAAAAATTTGGAGTAGGTATTAAAATTCATGGAGACGAAGTAAAAACTTTGAGGTTCGCCGATGACATTGTAATTCTGTCAGAGACGGCAAAGGACTTGGAAGAGCAGTTGAACGGAATGGACAGTGTCTTGAAAGGAGGATATAAGATGAACATTAACAAAAGCAAAACGAGGATAATGGAATGTAGTCAAATTAAATCGGGTGATGCTGAGGGAATTAGATTAGGAAATGAGACACTTAAAGTAGTAAAGGAGTTTTGCTATTTAGGAAGTAAAATAACTGATGATGGTCGAAGTAGAGAGGATATAAAATGTAGACTGGCAATGGCAAGGAAAGCGTTTCTGAAGAAGAGAAATTTGTTAACATCGAATATAGATTTATGTATCAGGAAGTCGTTTCTGAAAGTATTTGTTTGGAGTGTAGCCATGTATGGAAGTGAAACATGGACGATAACTAGTTTGGACAAGAAGAGGATAGAAGCTTTCGAAATGTGGTGCTACAGAAGAATACTGAAGATAAGGTGGATAGATCACGTAACTAATGAGGAGGTATTGAATAGGATTGGGGAGAAGAGAAGTTTGTGGCACAACTTGACTAGAAGAAGGGATCGGTTGGTAGGACATGTTTTGAGGCATCAAGGGATCACAAATTTAGCATTGGAGGGCAGCGTGGAGGGTAAAAATCGTAGAGGGAGACCGAGAGATCAGTACACTAAGCAGATTCAGAAGGATGTAGGTTGCAGTAGGTACTGGGAGATGAAGCAGCTTGCACAGGGTAGAGTAGCATGGAGAGCTGCATCAAACCAGTCTCAGGACTGAAGACAACAACAACAACAGTCCTACAATGAAAGGAAGTCCGTACCTCTACTTCAAATTTATTACGGCTGTACTGGGGTACAATAAAGTTAAAATAATGCCACAATGATTATCAGTTGCAGAAGGAACCACTTCTTGTATGAAATGAGGACTGTTAAGCCGAATAGACTAAATGCTGTACACATTTATATCGAGTATTAAATTTTGTTATAATACTGTTAATCAGTAGGACTTCGTAATAGCAAATTCCAGAGATGATGCAATTCTTTTTAGCGTGTACACACCCAGCTGCGAGGTAACAGGTCTAGGACCGCATTTTGTCTGCTGCGCTGAGCGACAGAGCGGGTTCAGGCCCAATTTCGCGCTTCAGTCTGGAACCGCGCGACGGCTACGGTCGCAGGATTGAATCCTGCCTCGGGCATGGATGTGTGTGATGTCCTTAGGTTAGTTAGGTTTAAGTAGTTCTAAGTTCTAGGGGACTGATGACGTCAGCAGTCAAGTCCCATAGTGCTCAGAGCCATTTGCAATACTTGGCACATGCTGATTAATAGTTCTAAAAATGCCCAACCTCAATAGTGGAGGAGGAGGAGATTAGTGTTTGACGTCTCGTCGACAACGAGGTCATTAGAGACGTAGCGCAAGTTCGGGTGAGGGAAGGATGGGGAAGGAAACCGGCCGTGCCATTTCAAAGAAACCATCCCGGCATTTGCCTAAAGTGATTTAAAGAAATCACGGAAAACCTAAATCAGAATGGCCGGAGACGGGATTGAACCGTCGTCCTCCCGAATGCGACCTACCTCAGTAGTAGTCAACTTTGTTTGCTACGGTAAAATTTCTAGCTTCTGAGCGCTGATGCGTCTAGAAAGTCACTGTTCGGCAGATACGAGGTCGTGCTAAAAACTAATTCCTACGAATTTTTAATTCTGTTATCTATACAGGTTAAGGTATTAAAGATCTCACATATTACTCGGTCGACATGGTTTCGAACTGTTACTTGTAAAATAGAGGTGTGTAACGTCAAGTAAGTCGGTGCGTAACAAACGCCGTGTTGTAATCAAGTTTCTAACCGCAGACAACATGGCTCTTTATGAAATCTGTAGATAAATGAAAACTGTGTACAGTGATTATTGTATGTACGATGCTGGGTTGTTTGTGCTTGTAATGAAGCGAGTAAAAGTCGTCGAGGGAGACCAAGAGATGAGTACAATAAGCAGATTCAGAAGGATGTAGGTAGCAGTACTTATTTCGGGACGAAGAGATTTGCGCAGAGATAGAGTAGCATGGACAGCGGCATCAAAGCAGTCTTCGGGCTGAAGACCACAACAACAACGACAACAACCTCATTGTGTGTGGCAGAGCATCATCTCTTTCCAAAACTTCAGCTACACCTCCTTTCTTTGATAGTGATGAATCAGTGCAATTAGAGGTAAGTTTTTAACTGAGTCAATAACGTCAGACACTCTACAATGACTGTATCAACAATCTGGTCTCTCAATGGGGGCCTGTGTTCCTCTCCAAGGTGACTTTGTTGAGCAGTAAATATGTAGACATGAAGAATACTGAAGTAGAATGTTACTAAAGTTTGGTTTATTTAAATAGCCTTATAAGTTTTCAAATTTAAAAAATTCAGTATACCCTCTCACCCTCTTAATTACGATTCTCTAGTGAACTCGAGGCATAAACCTGGGGGAGGAGGGGGAAGAGGGGTTTCCCGGGAGGAATGATCAGTAGTTAGCAATATGACAGGAAGAAAAAGTGTCCAGTACACATGGACTGTAAAATTGGCATCTTATAAGCTATTAGCTCTTCTTCTTCTCCGATACTGTGAAACGACAACGACCACGTCCTCTGCCACTTACGCAGAATCGTCACTGGAGAGTGGGGCTATCTGGACCAGGCTGGACAGTCTCATCGATGGTACACAAACTGCAGTTTCAAGCCTGCATCAGAACAACGAAACATTCCACCATGTATTAACTTTGGCTCAGGAGTGCTGTGAAAAACCTCTCATGGGAAACAGAGGATTTTGCCATTACAAAAATGTCTGTGTTTCTGATTTGGTGTTCTGGACACATCGCAAATGAAAATACACGCTTGTCTGAGACCCAAATTTTGTTTTCTGTGCCATGGATTTCCAAACAAACGGGCAATGCAAAATTTCTGATGTTGAGTGGATTTTTTAGAGTAACTAAAAGTAGATGTTTGGAAATGTTTGGGTTACACTACTTTACCTATTCTTTCATTTCTACAGAGTGAGGAGAATTCAGCATACGCCCTTTGTCCAGAACATCCGCTATGAATTTCGTCTTGGTCATTAACTGATTTTCATTGCTCTTTGTTACTTCTGTTACTATATGTAGATTTTATTTTAGTAAATAGAGTTATTCCTGATAACCACATTTTCACCAAACAAGAAACAAACTGCTGAG
The DNA here is from genome assembly GCF_023897955.1 of Schistocerca gregaria. Taxonomy (NCBI): domain Eukaryota; kingdom Metazoa; phylum Arthropoda; class Insecta; order Orthoptera; family Acrididae; genus Schistocerca; species Schistocerca gregaria. The sequence continues at coordinate 821,550,506 of NC_064921.1, read as the reverse complement.
CAGACAGCTCTCACAAGGGAGCATTTTTGGCGCTGATGTGTCAAAAAGGGCAACTACTCACGACAGACGAGACTCGCTACAGGAACAAAATGGCAGGGCGCTGCAGTAGAATCAATTGCCACATGTAGTCAAAGGAGGCCACAAAACCGTCCACGTAAAAGGGGCTTCCGACGTCCTCTTGTGGGATATTCCATAATAAATAGTTTTTAGGAGCAGACTCTGCACCAGTAGATAATTATCACTTTTACAGGACGACAATTATTGAACTATTTGAATAAAACGTAGATTACTTATAAACTACGACATGTGCACACTATTTTTTCAAACGTCACTACGGATATTCATATTCAGATTATGAGATTTTCGATATACCTACCACATTGACGGTGATGAGAGGCAGACGAAGAGCGAAATTCTGCATGACCCACTGAAGTGGTGGAACGTCGATGCTGTCGATGACTTCCTAAATGGCTGTTTTCAGCCCCACCTGGAGAATATGGCGGCCAGCAGAGGTCCAAGCCATTGGTCTCTGGGTACCCCAGAGCCACAATGTGTGTCCCCAAAGAGCTGCTCCAGGACATCACTCTCCTGCTTCGTTGGGGCCGAGCTCCGTTTTCCATGAACCACACCTTGACGAAATCTGGAATGGGGATTAAATCATCTTCCAAAACCTTCACGTACCGTTCGGTAGTGTCCTCGCAATCAAGGAATATCGCACCGATTATTCCGTGGCTGGACATTGCAAACAATGCATTTCCCGTTTAGGGTGACGGGACTTCTCGACTGTGAAATGCGGATTCTCAGTCCCAAAATGCGTCAATTTCGCTTATTGCAGAACCCATCCAGGTTAAATTGGGCCTCGTCACTAAACCAAACAACAATGGGCATACTAATTCCCATTATGTCACGCGTCCAACAGAGCAGTTTGAACGTCCTAACGCAAACCGTTCAGAAGTTATGACGATTTTATTTCATATAGTTCAATAATTGCCACCCTGTATATCCTTAAGGCCAGCTAAATTCTAACACAGAGGAAGATGTACGCTTTTGCGCTGATTAATTCAAGTTGTTACAATAAAATGTGCCTCACTCGGAATGTTTCCACATTATCACAAGTAAACATAATTAAACTTTATTTATTTGAATAGGTAAACTTCGAACAGAAACAGTCACTCTTTCTGATGCAGCACAACAGAAGAAAACAAACGTTCTCCACAAATTATTCTTAGTTCTGTGTAGAAAAGTTTCGTCACAAACAACTGTTCTTCAACGAAGTCAGAATAGATTCTTTAGAGCTTATATTACGTTCTCGTCAGCAACGAACAGTCTGTCTTCAAAACAAAGTACGTATGCAAAGTAGTTTCTCACGGGCAGCACGACTTGGCCACGGCGCGGAACACAAAGGCTCGGTGTGCAGGTCACGGGCGACGTCCTATCTGAGGCTGTATCGAAGCAGAGGTGCTACTTCAGTCGCTGGCTGGCGAAGACGGAGCTGGCTCTAGCCGGATACGTGCCGAGAGAAATACTCGCGCGGCGGAAGGTTATAATTTTTCTATTGGCTAGCGAAGCCGAAGCGGGTGCAGCAAGAGGTGCATGTCTGGAGTGACCCTTGTTCTGCACTCTCTGGCTGTATACCGGGAGACCCTCTGTGGGTTGAACAAGATACCGCGGGAACCAGCATGGACGCAGGTGATGGATTGACGATAACACACTGATCAGAGATGCGATGCAGGTTGGCTGAGACGAAGACGAAGCCGAGCTAGACACCAGTTTGCTCGACTGTCGGCCCACGAATGATAACAAATGTAACTAGAATGACTGCACAGTGTCACTAAATTATTAAAACTCATTAAAATTTATTACTAGCAAACAAAGAAGCATATCATTCTAATGGTAAATAACGTCCCCTTTCTGCTAACATAATCAGATTTCTTGTAAGATGTTCATCTGACTCTTTGATTGTTAATTTATCACGTTTCATTAAACATCTTTCCAAAATTTATCCATTGCCTTTTTTTCGCCTAAATGAATCTCTGTTAATTTTACGTGCTACTGATACAACTATACTGAAATGTCCAACGGGTGGAGCTTTATTAAGAGCATATACTATGCTTCCCTGACCTTGTATGTTGCAGCAACACAAACACAAAAGTAAATCGTATCGAATACAAGCATCACACATAATCAGATGACCAGTACATGGACACACCAGCCACACGTAAATCTGACATTGCCGCGTCGCTACCTATTTCTGTCCATCGCGAGGTGAGTCTTCTCTGCAGTGACAGCTTTAAGCGACCTTGCCACACCCCCTCTACTACCAACGGCGCCATGTTCGTTCTAGCGTTGCCGACTCATCGCTACTCGGGACAGCTTTTCGTGTGGCAGAGAACCGTTAACGTGCGCTACAATACTACCTATCCTTTGCCGTGCTTTGTACAGTTGTTTACAGAGTATGTGTGTATGTGTCATTTAATCTCACAATTTCACTTATCATCATAATTACTATAACTTTGGATATAATGTGATATTCAACATGACATCAGAAACCAAGATGGCGATCCAAGATGGTGGACCTGAAAATACGAATACACTTCCTAGGTCACTTTTCTTAACTTTAAAGTGGCGGGAAATGAAAAAAAGTCATTCCTTGCAAATCAAAAAAGTAAAATAATTTAACAGTACCCAACGATGGTACAGAGATTGAAATAAATATTGATGACTTCATCCGAACTATGCACAATTTTTGGTGAACTTTAGAATTGTTATAGCTAAACCAGATCGATCAGAATCGTATTATCCAACGTATGATCGAAAATCCAATAATTATGTGGCAAAACTGTTTGATTTTGTGACTGTAAAGGAAAGAAATAATGTTTTACCTATAATCGAACATCCTTTGATTTCATCAAGAGCTGTGTTATGTTTGACTTCATCTGTTACTAATAAAAGAAGCTTAGAAGGACATATTCTAAATAACAGAAAAATAAAGTACTTTATCCGTTATCAATTCTTCGTGAATTTTTAAAGATTATAAAGAAATTATGTGCGAAGGAGACTTAACGTAATTTTGACTAGGTCTTCTAGTTCTGGACAGGCAATACTTAGATGACCTGATTATAATGATGCTGGATTGAAATTACAGATATTTTTCCTAAAGAAGGATAAGTTGTAATAGAATTGATGGAAATTCGTATAATAATTATTAAATATGAAACAACTTACAAGTTACAACAACGAGAAAATATTCTGAAAATTCCAAAAGTTCAACTGTAGTAGTTGCAGGATTGAGTGATAAGAAAAATTTCGAACTAGATATCACATAACTCTGCAGAATTTGATGTGCCATATTTCGAATTTATTACAGGTCAGACAAATCGTAAAAATAATCAGTTACTTCACTCTTCATTCTTCCACCACGTTAATCTACAGAAAAATGGAAGAAATGAAATTTTCCCAAAGCAAATTTGGAATATTAATCCTCCAAATAATATTCTCAAAGCATACAATCCATTTCTCGATTTTAAATGAGTTATACTACTCAAATCAGATGCTTCATAACTCCATAAATTTCATAAGTAACTATCCTATGTATGTGATTAAGATGGCGTGTAGAAATAATATTGTAAGTTCAAAGGAAAGGTCTAAGAAACTTTGTGCTGAACTTCTAATGAAAAAATTCCTTTAGATACTTTAACGTATGTAACAATGTATTGTAAGAAAAATTTAACTTATAATTCTTGGCACAGGATACTTACTGAAAGTTTTTAACTATATAAATGAATACAAAATTAGAAAATATTAAAGAAATTTTAATATCATGTGTTCATTTGATTTTGAAAAATTATCAGAAAATTAAGAAAATAAAAACTGAAAAAATTAGTATGTTAATTAGAAAATGATTACTCATTATATTTTTTCTAAATAGGGTTTTTATGTAAATTATATTAGCCTTTTCAATTTCAAAATCAGTTAATATTTGTGTGAGATCGATGGACATTGCTGGCGGTAGGACAGGTCTGCTTCAGCTGGCACTAGGAGCTTACAACTCGTATTTCATCCGACAGCGGGTAGCCTCTAGATAACGATAATACTGGCCTAGAGCAACAATTAACGTCAGTGAAAGCAAGGATGCGCGTTGAGTGAACTTACATAAACTTTCTTTTGCGATGTTTGCAGCATGACGTACGTGAAACATTCTCTCGCGCCAATCTAAGGCAGTTCAAAACTTCTTTCAGAGATGAGGCTGATGGACGATCCATTGAAAATAATAGCTGAACATGTTCTACTTTAAACTTTAATTAATTGTTTTTAAAGTTGTTTTCAGTATTCATACTATCATTTACATGTTATTTACATTTCTTCACTTCAAATAAAACACTAAAATGTGAAGTAAATAACTTATTTATATCCAAAATGAACTGATGGAAGTAGTGCTTATAGTATGTACTTTGTCACTCGAATACCTAATACACATACAATTTTAGAGCTTATTTACTCTGTCAAAGCTCTAAACCAAGTATGAAGACTGAGGGATTTTCACCATTATCTCATGAAAAAATTAAAGCGTCAGTGGTTAGTGAAGAACTAGATATTTGACAAAACGTTTTCCATCCTCGCTTCCGTATGATCTATCGCAATCCAATGGGCATGTTTAAGACCCGTCCTAAAGAGTGGGTGGTGTGTTTCAGCCTGAAATAATGGAACTATCTGTTAACTCAGAGGCAACGCTCCGAGATGCATTGACGTACGGGATTTCAGAGGCCAGATGCTCGATTTATAGGACTAACCGAGTGGAAGGTGTTCGATAGCGAACGTTTTGCACTCTTTTGGAATGAAGTTAATTTTGTCCTATTAAATTTCATAATCTTTAAATGGACAATATCAAACAGCTAAAGCAATGTGGTGACTGTCTAGAAAAAAGAATGTTAATGAATTTTAAAAAGATAAGTAACGAAATAATTGATTTTGATGGATTTGGAAAGAAATTGTATCGAGACATCAGAAAATTAAAGTTACGTGTGAATAAGGTACAACTGTCGGTAAAAAAACACTAAAATATCAAGTACAATCGAGAGTTCATAAAAATCTTATGGCTGCTACAGAAGAAAGAATGGGGAAAATTTTGAGCAAGGGATAGATTTCTTACATTAACCATAATTCATGATTTTTATGTCCTTACGTTCACTTTTTATAAAGAATTAAATTTTATTTTCTTACATTTACATTTTATATGAAATAGTAAACTATATTTTCTTACGTTCACCTTTTGTATGAAAAAAATTGGTTAACGTGGTACGAAAAAATGTTGAGTTTTATTAACTTTTCTAGCCGGCCAGAGTGGTCGTGCGGTTCTCGGCGCTAAAGTCTGGAACCGAGCCACCGCTACGGTCGCAGGTTAGAGTCCTACCTCGCTCATAGATGTGTGTGATGTCCTTAGGTTAATTAGGTTTAATTAGTTCTAAGTCCTAGGTGACTGTGACCTCAGAAGTTAAGATGCATAGTGCTCAGAGCCATTTGAACCATTAACTTTTCTAAGTAATTTAAAGGAAATTAAGTGAGTTAGACCTGAAAAGCGGATTGTAGTAGGAAGTTTTGTTAACTTCTGTGTAAGTTCTAGTGAGCTAGCTTAAGAGGAACGAATCAGCTAGTGAGCTAGAACTGAGATAGAATGTACCAAAACATCCTACTCTCATAGTCTATAGGAAATCTGACACCCACGCAGATTGAACCACATGTGGAATATTTGTAAGCTACACTGAAGCGCCAAAGAAACTGGGAGAAGCATGAGTATTTAAATACACAAAAAAAGGTTCAAATGGCTCTGAGCACTATGGGACTTAACATCTGCGGTCATCAGCCCCTAGAACTTAGAACTACTTAAACCTAACTAACCTGAGGACATCACACACACCCATGCCCGAGGCAGGATTCGAACCTGCGACCGTAGCAGTCACGCGGTTCCGGACTGAGCGCCTAGAACTGCTAGACCACCAAGGCCGGTATTCAAATACAGAGAGATGTAAACAGGCAAAATACAGCGCAGCGGCCGGGAACGCCTACGTAAGACAACGTGCAGTTGTTAGATCGGTTACTACTACTACAATGGCGGGTTATCAAGATTTCAGTGAGTTTGAACGTGGTGTGACAGACGGCCCACGGGCGATGGGACGCAGCATCTTCGAGGTAGCGATAAAGTGGGGATTTTCCCGTGTGGCCATTACACGTGAGTACAGCGAGTATCAGGAATCCAGTAAAATATAAAATCTCCGACAGAGCAGCGGCCAGAAAAAGATCCTGCAAGAATAGGATCAATATCGATTGAAGAGAATCGTTCAGTCTTCCACAAATTTCTGCATATTTCAATGCTGGGCCAGCAACAAGTGTCAGTGTGCGAACCATTTAACGAAACATCATCGATACGTGCTTTCAGAGCCAAATGTCTTCTCGTGTACTCTTGGTGATTGCACGACACAAACCATTACGCCTTGACTGGACCCGTGAACCACGACATTGCATTCTCAATGACTGGGAACATACAGCCTAGTGGACGAGTCTCATTTGTTTCATATTGTGTCAAGCGGATGAACATGTTCGGCTATGGACACAACCTCATGAATCCATGGACCCTGCATGTTAGTTGGGGACTGTTCGACCCGGTGGAGGCTCTGTAATGGTGTGGGGCGTGTGCAGGTGTAGTGATACGTCTAGATACGACTCTGGCAGGTGACACGTACGTAAGCATCCTGTCTGATCACCTGCATCCACTCATGTCCATAGTGCATTCCGACGGGCAATTCCAGTACGACATTTCCACACCCCACACTTTCAGAGTTGCTACAGAGTGGCTCCAGGAACACTCTTCTGAGTTTAAACATTGGCGCTGGCTGCCAAACTCCGAGGACATGAACGTTTTGGGCATAACTGAGATGCCTCTCAACGTGCTCAGAAGAAATCTCCACCCCCTCGCACTCTTACGGAATTATGGACAGCCCTGCAGGAATCATGGTGTCATTTCCCTCCAGTGTTACTTCACGTGTTAGTCGAGTCCTTGTCACGTCGTGTTGCGACACTTCTGCATGCTCGCGGGGCCCTACATGATATTAGGCAGGTGTACTAGGTTCTTCCCGTACACTGTATAAAATATTTATTGTTACTATTGCAACTTCGGCGTTATGGCCATTTTCAAGTAACACTGCAAAGTTACATTCTGTCAGAATATAAAACTATCCAACTATCTGACATGAGTAGAATTTAATCTCAGTCCACATACACAGCAATTCCATGTCACGACTCGTGAACGTGCAACCCTTACCAGCAGAAGATCTCCTGTGCGAGAACCCTTGTTGAAGGACTCATACGAGCATTTGATAGAAAATTACTTAGAAAACCCACGGAAACACGTGAGAAAACAAATGAAAGTCCCATTACCTACCCAATAGATTATGATCATCAGAATATAATGTATCGATTCCACCTCTAGATTCCTCTTATGTCACCATTTAGAAACCCATTATAATTGCTAGATGTCCTATGTTTCATGGTGAATCAAATATCAATTGAAATTTTTTATGAGTTTGTTTAAGCTTCAGAAAAATTCACACATATCAACTACTTTTTCTATATAGTCTCCTGAATGGCAACCACATTTTTCCCAGTGGACCGGCTGTGACTTGATTCCATTTTCGTGAAATGAATGTGGCTGTGACAGTAGCCAGTTGTGCACAAACACTTCGAAGCACCAACATCGTAAATCTGGTACCTCCGATTGATTTCTTCAGTGTTCCAAACAACAGAAAATTGTAGGGCGATATTTCCAGGCGGTAGGATGGATATTCGAGTGTGGTCCACAAAAATTCGTGAATTTTTGTTGATTTCTGGTAGCTGTTGACGGTCGAGCGTTGTCATAAAGCATAGATCACATCCCGAAATCATTCGGAAATCACTTAAAACTGCAATGTTAGTATTTACATCAGGTCGCTTTCTCTTTAAAAGACAGATTATTTAATTTAACGATTTTTATGCGTGAAAAAGGTCAAATTTCCATCACGCAAAGGTATACCTACAGCAACAGCAATATTGAAGAATAAGTGTCATGCTGCCATACACCAGGAAGGCTTGTGGTCATAGCAGTGAAGCTAGTTGAGGACCGATTCGAATCTGCAGTTAGAATCTAATGATACTATCATATTGAATTCACCAAGGAATCTACTGTTTTAATCTATGGAATGAATGTACTACTACCAGTGTCATAACTGCTAGTGTCCATTACACTGGCCACACATCTTATAAGCTATTATAGGACATTTAACTGCACGAGCATCCTTATAAATAACTGGGCTATAATGCCGAAATCGTACTTCATTGGTCTGAGTACTACTCACGTTGATGTCTTAACATTCGGCCACAACATCCAGAACATTTATACTGCCGAGTACGTACATTCTTATATACAGTAACATTGCTTGTTGCCTGTCATGTAGCTCTGCCTACGTTGTGAGAAAAACGTCAGGTGGCTATACAGAGTTTAAAGGCCTGCGTCGTACAGACCAGTGTAGTATTTCTCGGATGATTTTACTTTAAAATATGCATCTACAGACTGTAGGTTGTTGTTACATAATTGACAACTTAATTTTGTGAGTTCTGAGACGACATTCGCCTGCTTTGTTTTTTCGTTTGTGTCCTGGCTGAAAACTGGAGTGTGAAAGGACATCACTGACTACTTTAAATAATGTAGCTTACAGGTGTACAGTTGCATGTCACAGCTATTAACTTTCACTTTTCACAACCCTCCATATACTCATATAATATGGGCAGTGTACTATTGTTTAACTTTCGATAAGTCTCATTAATAAGTTGCAGGCGAACATCCACATACTGCTATAGTAGTTTCCCATTAAACATCTACGAGCAGTAAAAACCTAACCACAAAGTTCAAAGTTCCTGTAGAATAGAAAGCTATATATGGAGCAGACACCGTCCCTTTTTAACACACGGCCTAATTGAGTAACACCTACTTCACTGTTAAGTTCACGCATTGATGTCGTTCTAACTAACACAGGTTCCTCGTCTGAAACTCAGGCGTGATCTGACTGTCTCGTGGCCAAAAAATCGGGTCCTGCTGAAACTACACATTGTTTTAGGTTAAATTTACAGAAATTACAATTAGTACTTAACTCATTAAATTAACTAAATACCTCGAAAAATTCCGTCTTTTTAAAAGTTCCTTCTACTACAAGATTTAGGCCGAATAATTTATTTAAATAATCCAATTAACAAATATTGTTGCGCAAACAATATTTTTGGCAAAACTGTTAATTACTTTGGAACATGCTTTCAAATAGAGCCAAATAGATCCTTTAAGAATACAATTAGTTGTTTCTCCAAATGTTTATAATTAGTACAGAATTTGTACTTGTTTTTACGTCAACAACAGAATTTATGTTACGAAGAAAATATTGATTTCGTCCTATAATGAAAGATGCTAATAGGAATAGTATACATAAAACTAAGCACAAATTTAGATCTGGTGTTATATACTTTAAAAGTGAGGGCCCGCCTTTCTCTTTTATGAAAATGCCGATTATGCTCACGTATGTTAATGGTAATTAGTTAAAAGCTAAAAATTAAATTTTAAAGAGGCAGATGGAAAAACAAGAGGGAAAGTAAAAATATCACAGCTTGCTTCGTCACAACTCTGTTGAAATTACTTAAAAAAAATTGCGACTGCCAAACTGGAATCGGGCGGGAATTTTACAAAAACTTTGTGCCATGTCTTTTGCTGAGTGAATAAAAATACTTGACTGTTTTATGTATAGTTTCCATGGTATAAAAGCAGGTTTGGTTATTAAAAAATAAGATGTACCACATAAAGCGATGTTAGCAAAATAAAATGAGAGACTTATATATGTTGAGGTAGTTCACGGAAAAAGTCACGTACTGTAAAGAAAAACGCATAAAAGATCCTAGTAGGATCAATTATAGAGGGTTGATTGGAGGCTTATGTAGAGAATGGCAGGAGATATTAAACGAGTTTGGGGATGCACTGCTAGGACAATAATAATTATTCATAACCCAAATATAACAGTCACAAAAAACTTACGAAAATCAATATCGCTGAACTACTGTCACGATGTCAAACGTCGTTGCAAGCTACCACTGAGCTCTTAGCTGGCAGAGCCACGGCATTAATCATAAGGTTGCCTGCCAATGACCGTCTGGTCAGTGAGTCGTGTGACTGTACCAAGCATTGGTGTTGTCTCCTGGAGACAGGTAGCAGAACTCCTGTGTGCAGTTGTGGACCTCTGTGTTCAACATCGCTTCACTAGATGGCACTAAGCCCTGCAGCTGACATGCAACTAGGTTTTACACACTCCTACTATAATGAAATGTGGTTCTTTCTTCATCCTATATATTTCTGAGGTTTTCAAGGTATACAGTTCGACTTGCTGCTTTGAATGAGAATACTTGGTTCTCAGGTTTTCTTGATTCATGGTGGGTGCATATAAGATCACCACGTTTATGGCGCTACTGTTGTTTGACTACTACCAAGCCAAATTATTGTTTGTTTTAACGGCTGTCATCCATCCCATACATAAAGTTTTGTAGTGAAATTTTTAACAAGATCATAGCACACGTTTTTCCTTCAGCTTAAGTCTTCCACTAGAAATTTTGAAAACATTCTCGTAGATTGACCAAAATTATGACTGGAGAAAATTTTGTTTTAACGGGAAACCTGATTGACAAAATATTATGACCGGAGCAAATCCTGTTTTAAAGAGAAACCACATACCGTACTGCATTGAAACTTCCTGGCAGATTAAAACTGTGAGCCGGACCGAGACTCGAACTCGGGACCTTTGCCTTTTGGTAGGTAGGAGGCGAGATACTCGCAGAAGCAAATGTGTGAGGACGGGGTGTGAGTCGTGCTTAAGTAGCTCAGTTGGTAGAGCACTTGCCCGCGAAAGGCAAAGGTCCCGAGTTCGAGTCCCGGTGCGACACACAGTTTTAATATGCCAGTAAGTTTCATAACAGCGCTCACCCCGCTGCAGAGTGAAAATCTCTTTCTGGAAACATTCCCCAGGCTGTGGCTAAGCCATGTCTCCGCAATATCCTTTCTTTCAGGTGTGCTAGTTCTGCAGGGTTCGCAGGAGAGCTTCTGTAAAGTTTGTGTCCGATTCACTTCTCTGAGTGATTCATGTTGAAGTGAGTGTGATACAGTGTTCTACACAATGGTTCCGACAAAGTGTTCACTTGCGGAAATGCAAATGTCAAAGGGGGGGGGGGGGGGGGGGAGCAGCAAGATTGTACCAGGAGAGCTATCCTCACCGACAGTAGTCACAGCAGTCAATATTTGCAACAGTGTATCCCCATCTGTCTGAGACAGGGTCGTTTCAGGAAACAGGAAACCATGAAGAACGTACCCGAAATGTTCAAACACCAGACTTGTTAGAAGATATAATTAATACATCAGGAAGGCGACCGCTGTGTCAGTACCATTCGGTTTGCACGCCAGTAAGGGGTAAGCCAGACGACGGTGTGGAACTTTCTCTATATCAGTTGTTACTGCCCTCATCACTTCAGACGTGTGCAGGACGTTTTAGAGACAGACTTTCCACATCGGGAGCAGTTTCGTCACTGGTTTCTTCACCAGGCAACCACGATTCTGGGATTTGTGTCGTCTGCCCTATTCATAGCTGAGACCACCTTTACGAGGAGTGGTATGTTCAACTTTTGTGTCAGTGATCTGTGCTATAATATGCAGAACCCCCATGGTATAGTGACAGCAAACTATGAGCATCAGAGCAGCCGGAATGTGAGGGCCGGAATAATTGACGATCTTCTTTTGGCACCAGTCTTCCTTCAGCGTCGCCTAACGGGCCGGAACTATCGGCATTTCTTGCGGGTGACTTTGCCTCCCTGACTGGAAGAAGTGCCATTGATGATTCGAAGGGTTACGTGGCGGCTACATGATGGTTCTCCAGCCTACTGGACCCATCTTAATCGTGTCTTGATAGGTCGGTGGACCGGACGAAGGTGTCCAGTTGCATGGCCTCACGTTCACCGGATCTCAACCGGTGTGGTTTCTGGTAATGGGGCCATCTCAAAAGTGTCCTGTACACAGACCCCATTCCAGATATGCAGACAAGGAAGGAGGATATTCATGCTGCCTTTGACACTGTTCGGATGCATCCTGGCCCATGTGAACGTGTGAGACAGAGCATGCTACAGCGCGTACATACATGCCTTGAGGCACTCGAAAATCGTTTTCAGCACATACTGTAGCTATGTCTGCAGGTGCAGCGTGCATTAGACCGCAGTCTGTATATCAGTGTACGATCAAATACCCAGAAATCATGAATTTCCGGACATAAGTTCATTGGACCTTTTCTGTTCCGTTTCCTCTCATCGATCAATCGATAGACTTTGTACACGGGTGAAAAAATCACCCTGTGTTGTCGAAAACGGCCAGTTTTATAGCATAGATAATTATAAAAACAATGAAAAATTAATGTTGAGGTAGAACTACTATCTGAACGTCTTGACGTTTACTACTAAACACAATGAATAAAACAAAACAATAAAGGGAAAAACTAATTATGTAGGCTCCCTAGAGCAATTGGTTTGTTTTCCTACTAAGATAAAACGTCTGACACAGTCTGTAAATGCTCTATCGATGAATAAACAACTAATTAACAGTGCCTCGATAGATAAAGTCTGAAGCATTGAACATACTGTAGAACATCTTTCTTTTACGAACTTTGTCTTGATAAAATGCTGCTTTCGATATCTTAAACCATTATTCAGGTATAATATTTCTATGCTTTGTGATTTTTCATCGTAATCTAATATTTGATTTTTTATTTATTTTAGATTTTCTGAAGTCAGTATGTCCATTCCTGAACCGAGTTCCGGAAGACCAGAAGGATAATTTCTTCGATGATTGGCTACAGCGTATGGAGAAACTGAGTGGATTATCAAAGGACGTTGGAAGCAGTGGAGAGCCGAAATACTACATCCACTTTAACATAATGGTGGCTATGGCCAGAAAACTGTATTTGGGAGTTTTGCACCACCGCTTGAACAAGAAACAATATTTAATAACGGAAATGACAAACAACACAGAGCACAAACGGAATTACCCGGCTAGTCTGTTGTTAACAGAGAATTAAACTATAGACATTTATATGTAATTATCGTCCCGTAAACTATCTGTTTGGAAAAGCCTGTCAGGTTTAAATGGCACTATAAGAATATCCTGATCTGTACAGTTTTGACGATACTGCTGTCCAAGATATCCCAACTGTGCTAGTGTTACGTTTTTAATTACCAGGATGTGAACATGACGATCCTTTGCTCCCTTAATTCATTGGCTTCTGTCTCACTTTAACATCAGGCTCATAAATGATTCGTTTCGCACCTCTTTCGAAATGAAGAACTACTAAAGGTTTGCTGCTTTTGTATGAACACCAACAGAAGTGTAAGCAGAAAGCTTACTAATCGAACGGAGTTAAGTAACCGCACAGAGAGACTACTAAATGTTTAGATCTTTAGTCGTTCTTCATGTCGACAAGGGTGGCAAAAGGAAATATATTGTTAAGAAGATTTATAATTTATACCTACACTGGTATTCACTGAGAGATGCAGCTCAGATTATTACTAAAGGGGTTACTAATGCATAATTTATTCTTATGGCAAATTTTGTGAACCTTGCAATACCAACAATGTCACAAGCAGAAAGTTGACCCCGCAAATAGTGTGAACTAATAGGGCGTGCTGAAAAGTAATGACTCCGATTTTCTATGTGAAAACTGTTACAAAATTTTAAACACTCCAACCTTATGAAGATAATGCATCTTCATTTTTCATGCCTACATATTTATTTCTGAACGTAGGCACCTTGGCGAATAGCACATTTCTTCCAACGAGGGACATGTTTGTTAATATCGTCACTGCAGAATGGTTGACTTAGTTGACGGAGCCACGCCCTCACCTCTGGTGGCACCACTTCATCCCTATCAAATTGAAGTCCTCAAAGGTGTTTTTTAAGGTTTTGAAACAGCTGAAAATTGGATGGAGCCAAGTCGACATTGTATCGAGGATGGTCGATGACGGTGAACAAAAGACGTCGTATTCTTGCAGATGTCGCAGCGCTCGTGTGTGGTCTGGCATTGTGCGCTGAAGGACAGGGTGTTCCATATGCGGACAAACTCTTGGATTTCGCGCTTTCAGGTTTCTGAGTATCTCGCAGTACAATGACACTCATACATTACACATCGCCATGCTGCAAACTATAGTTTGGAGCCCTCTAGCGGCAGAGGGTTGCAACTTGTGTCAGCGATGCGGAAAAGTCTACCGGCTAATATCAGTGTCATGTAACAGCCGATATTGAAAAAAAAAAAAAACAATTCGGAGGCATTACTTTTCTACGCACCCTCGTATTCGGACAGTGTGGTATTTGAAGTTAAGAGCCGATCAGAAAAGCAATCTTCAGCGAAGCTATTTGTTGCCCAGTATTTGATATCTATGCGTATCTAAATGTTTTCAGAGTGGGCAGTAGTGGCATGAATTTATTTAGGTTTGTGAAGAAAGTGATACTAGACAACTTAAAGTATTTACATTTCAAAGCAGAATAAGCTGGAGAAGTGTCACGAAGGAAAATGACGTCAAACCCGTGCATTTACACTATTGCAAATAATGTAAGGTACGAGGGCGAAAGAAATACTTTACTGAAACTTACTGGCAGATTAAATATGTGTGCCGGACCGAGAGTCGAACTTGGACCATTGCCTATCGCGGGCAAGTGCTCTAAGAAATGAGCTACCCAAGCACGACTGATGACCCGTCCTCACAGATTCAGTTCTACCAGTACCTCATATGCTACCTTCCAAACTTCATAGAAGCTCTTTTGTGAACCTTTCAGAACCAGCACTCCTGGTGGTGGTTAGTGTTTAACGTCCCGTCGACAACGAGGTCATTAGAGACGGAGCGCAAGCTCGGGTTGGGGAAGGATTGGGTAGGAAATCGGCCATGCCCTTTCAAAGGAACCATCCCGGCATTTGCCAGAAACGATTTAGGGAAATCACGGAAAACCTAAATCAGGATGACCAGAGATGGGATTGTACTGTCGTCCTCCCGAATGCGAGTCCAGTGTGCCAACCACTGCACCACCTCACTCGGTAGCAGTCTTGGAAGGAAGGGTACTGCGACGACATGTCTTAGCAACAGCCTAGGGAATGTTTCCAGAATGATATTTTCAATCTGCAGAAACAAGTTTTTATAAAATGGATTAAGGTTATAAATGATCGTTATCAATCAGCGAAAGTCTTCCTGAACGTGGAGAGTCACTACATCTACATCTACATCTACATGGATACTCTACAAACCACATTTAATTGTCTGGCAGAGGTTTCATCGAACCACTGTCATAATTCTATATTATTCCAATTTCGTACAGCGCGTGGAAAGAGCGAACATCTATATCCCTCCATACGAGCTCTGATTTCCCTTATTTTATCATGGTTTTGTTCTCCCTATCTAGGTCGGTGTCAACAAAATATTTTCGCTTTCGGAAGAGAAAGTTGGTGATAGGAATTTCGCGAGAAGATTGCTACGCAACGAAGACGCCTTTGTTTTAATGATGTCCATCCTAAATCCTGTATCATTTCAGTGACGTTCTCTCCCCTATTTCGCGTTAGTACAAAAAATGCCGCTCTTCTTTGAACTTTTTTATGTACTTCGTCAGTCCTGACTGATAAGGATCCCATATCTCACAGCAGTAGTCTAACAGTGGATGGGCAAGCGTAGTGTCCTGCCAATAAAACACAGTCTTTGGTTAGCCTTCCCCATAACGTTTACTATGTGTTCTTTCCAATTTAAGTTGTTTGTAATTGTAATTCCTAGGTACATAGTTGAATTTAGTGCCTTTAGATTTGACTGATTTATCGTATAACCGAAGTTTAACTAATTCCTTTAGCACTCATGTGCATGACCACACACCTTTCGTTATTTATGGTGAATTGACAATTTATGCAGTATTCAGATATCTTTTATAAATCGTTTTGCAATTTGTTTTGACCCTCTGATGACTTTGCTAATCGATAAACGACAGCATCATCTGCAATATTCATTTAAGATCTCTGCCATCAATTCTGTATCGCGTAGCCGTGGGTTTCCTCTTTGGTCTTTTTTGGCTATTTAAGCACATGACGCTGTGCCGAGAGGGGTCATCTCCTCCAGCTGGCTGATGACACTACCTTCCTAGCCCTTTATTCTAATGTTCAACGGTCCCAACGTACCTTCCAAATTGAACAATTCACTGATTGGTGCAACCAGTGGTTCCGCCGTACCAACCCCTCAAAGTCCCAGGCAATCATCGTTGGTCGAACCACCCGCTATTTGCATCTCCATGATCTCACCATTTATGGCCGTCCTATCCACCTCACTCCTACCCTCGAACACCTTGGCCTCACCCTCGACCGCAACCTCGCCTGGACTCCCCATCTCCTTACCATCCAACACAAAGCTCACAACAGACTCCGCCTCCTGAAACTGCTGTCAGGCTGGACATGGGGTCTGCATCCTTCCACCATCCTTCACATCCACAAATCCTTGATCCACCCCATCCTCTGTTACGCCAGCGTGGCTTGGATTTCCACCCCTCCCAGGTTCTATAAATCCATCCAAATCCTCGAACACAGTGCGCTCCACCTTGCCTTCTGCATAGGCCTTCCGTCCCCCATGCACATCCTCTACGACCTCATCCCCTTCCCCCACATTCTCCTTTTCCTTAAACATATCTGACCACTATATATTGTCCACCACATTGATCCCCCTCACCCCCTCGTGTCTCCCTTCCTCTACATCCCCAGCCCATTGTTTTGCCTTTAGCGCTATGTCCCATCCTCTGTCCATCTCCACACCCTCTACCTCCTTTCCCAAGGCAACTTCAACCATCTACTCCTCCCAGATGATGAGCTTCGCCCTGACATGTACCCTTCCTACCAACTCTAACCCCATATTCCTCCTGCCTCCTCCTCAGGGCTCCCTCTTCTCCCCATCCCTTCTCGTGTCTTTCCCCTCCAACTCACCCTCCCTCTCTTGTGCACCCCTTCAGTGTCTCTGCACTCTCTCCTGCCTTGTCTTCCCTCTTCATCTCCTGCCCCACCAGTTTCCTGCCTCTTGGTGTAGCCGCTGACACACCTTTTTCATCCCACACCCTCCCCTGCTGCCGCTTGCTCTACCCTCCTTTTCCATCCTCTCTGGACTCTCCCTCGGCAGGTGCCACCTGTCACTTTTATTCTTCATCGTATGTGCTCCAGTTGGGTTTAAGGTGTGTGTGTTCTGGAGTGTTCTTAACACTGTGACAGACTTTAAACCCGTGCGTTTGCCTTTAGTGTCTACTTAGTGTTTTGAGAATGACAACTGTGTTTTCTAACTTTATGTCAAATTTTTAATTGCCTCTCCATGAATGACTCCTTTTCAGTGTATTTTTACCTCCATTATCTACCCTTACTCTGACTTACGTCCCCATTTTTTATCGCCTTATATGTAACATTTTATTCTTGTATTATTGTTATGTCACTAGGCAAAAAGCGGCGGATTTTGCCTGTGACAGCCCTCCCCTACCAAATGGCGCAGATGAATGAAATCAAAATAAAGAAAAAACTGGGGAGATGGCTAGTTTTGGTCGGTTGGTTGGCGCTCCGATGTGCAGTCTGGTTGTCGACGGTCACTCTTCGTGCATTCTCTGCCTGTTTCTGTCACGTGGGCGGTGGTTCTGCGGTCTTGCATTCTGTCTGCGTGTGTGTATTCCGTCTTGTGAGAGGGCGATGTTCTCGTCTGTGCTGCTAAACGATTTGAAGATGTGACAGTGCCCTTCGTATACATCCGCCTGCAACTAGATACGCTAAAGAATCAAACGGTGGGAATTATTCTGGTTCTTAGAGTTCTGCTGTATACATGTTTATTGAGTTTCGTGCTGTTTGCAGTTAAGGGATCTTATAGTGTTTGGACTCCCTTGTAGTCTGTTTCGTATTGACCACTGCTGCACAACGTATTGAACAGTGGTTACCTGTCTGAATGAGGTTTGCCTGTTTTGGTTTCACGTTGGTGTTTCCGTGGTTTAATCAGCGGTGCGCGTCATCTGTTGTAGCTGATCATTTAATTGGGGGACGACGCCTTGACGGCATAGCCGATAGCGCGATCGCCATGTTTGCCAGTAGACACCAGTTCTTCGGTGAATCTGAGTATTTCATTATTTGTTCCTGGTGACGCCGAGGCGTCCGCCTTTCCTTCTTCACCTTTCCTTTTAGCTTTCATTCAGGCTCTATTTGAGTTCTAGTTTCCGCAAACCACTGATATGATACTACTTGTCACTGAAATTTTGTAATATCTGAAAGATGGCTTTCATTCTACTGTGTTTTTAATATCTTACTGCTGTTATATCTTAGAAAGGTGTCTTGCTTCTGTAGGAGTGTGTGTCAGTAAACCATTTATTGTATGTATAGTTCTTAAGATTTATCTAAAGAGGATTCTGAAATTATTTGTTTGGGATGGGCCTGGACGCCTGTAGACATTTCGTCTGTTTAGTAATGTTTCAATTTCTAGGATAATTATGTATATTATTCTGGGGTAACAGCAGTCTTCTGTTGCCATGCAATTGTTAAATAAAATATGTTGGAAATTATAAGCCAGGGTGTGTGTTTCATTGATAATTAATGCCTTGTCTTTATTGGGTTGAAGTATCCCTGGGCGTGAGTCCCACGTCACAATGATGTTGATGGTACAATTTAAAATTTAAGATGGTGTTGGTGGAAAACAAAAAATTAGAAGATGTGAAACTAAGCCAGTTGTGCTATTGGGCAATTAAATTAGAAAAATTAAAAAAATCCAAAATTGGAAGAATACCAGTTGTACCTTGAAAGACAGCTGACTCTACAGTCCAGGACGGCGCTATGCTCAAAAGTGTCTGAACGATAGGGATTTTGTGCCGCATTCAAAGGCACTCGATTATACAACCCAATATGATTTCTGATTATGTGAAATTTTCACTGTTCTTGGAGAACTTTTTCGTACTGATTTCGGATCTGTTATTAATTTTTTTGTATCGTATACAGCTTTTTCACAAGCGAAGTAAACTCATTTTTCAATTAGATTTATGTTTCTCCAGGAGAAATTTTGTTGCAAGTAAGGAAAATTGTATCTTAATAACATGGAGTAGCTGGCTACACTTGTGACAACCATCTGACTGTTAGGGGAAGCATTAATTGATTGTGGACATGCTACAGTGTCGTGAGACTACATTTGTATTGTTAGATGTACTTCTCCAGTTTCTTAAAAATGAGTTTCAACAAGTGTTTGAATAACAGAAACGTATTCCATTATGTTTGTGTTAACTATGTAATTGGTAAGAAAAAACTGGTCATTAATAGTTTTGTGAAAATTGTCTGCTAAACAAACTTTTTTCGTATAAGGCTTGGCAATCAAGACAAAAGCTGAGCACAACACAAGATGTGCCGTACATATGTTGAGGGACTGAGATTGTGGAATAATGTGAAGAGGAAATCAGTGCTTTTTGCAATTCGCATAGTGTAGAGGGAGCTGCAAAAACATATATATATATATATATATATAGAGGAGAGCAGCTCCAAAAATGAATGCGGTGATGGTGATGATTACAAGCTAGAAAAAGATTATGTACCATAATTATTTAGGTAAAACGATCTAAGTGATTTAACTCGTGACTTGACTCTGACAAGACATCCTGCTAAACTGTACGGGCTTATACTTTAGGCCAAACACCTATTACCTGGAGACTCATTCTCTTTGTACGGGAACAGAGAAACAGAAAAAGTAAAATTATCTGTAGCACGTATGCCTCTTCGTTGTTACACTGAACGCTTATGATCCAAATCAGTGGAGGTTATTTATAGTCTTGTCAAAACATAACTGAAAGATGTACTTTTATGTAATGTAAATTTGTTTGGCTCAATACCAATTGCACACTCAGTGTACCATAAGGAGATGAACTGTTCCGTATGCGGCACTATTGCCTAGGTTTGCATTAACAGCCCAAGGCCATCGAGTGCCTTTATTGCCTATTGTTTTCTGCTCTTTCCTCTCTGGAGGCAGAGGTGGTTATTGGCAGCAGTCAAGACACAGAGGAGATCAGTCATCTGGTCCTTGGTCGCTACCACTTGTTAGCTCAAGAAGAACTTTTCCATAAGCTCTCAATGTGGTTGTCTATGGGCCCACCGCTGCCCTGGAGTAGTGTGACTTCTGGGAATGGAGCAGCCTGAATTTAACGGCAGCTATTATAGCGCGTTTACTCACGTTCGTAGTACGGAAGGAAACCATGTATGCTTCTGTTGGAAACAGATACTTTGTCTTGGAGTGGTCATATCGCCATTTTCTAGTTACTATTTAAACGGATTGTGCACCGATAAAGTTTGAAAGTTGGGCGTTCATGGCGTCTTCTGGAGAGTTTGCTATTTATTCTGCTGCTGCGTGCATACAGCAACTTTGAGATATTATTGTTGCGAGTGGTAGGGAGCGAACAGTTAGCTGTTGGTAGCAGTGGGACTCAACCTGGCGTATGTGCATACATTGAAAGTAATATTCATATCTTTGTTGTCACAAGATACGTAATTATTGGTGTACGAAATTGTAGAATAATTGATGTTTTCAAAATGATCAGGGAAAAGAAAAGTCTGATTGAGGTTGGTCAGTGTGTGAATCGTCAGTTTTCGGAATATAGCGAATTAAAAGTTTTTATTGATTCTTTTAATTTTTTTCACCGCTTAAGGGTTCTTGACTAAACCACTCCTTACATATAATTAATATGATAAATAGAGAGTGGTTGCATCATTAGTTGTGAACATGCGTTGCACTCTGCATGGATCGCAGTATTTCTTTTGAATTATTTTAACATGTTACTGGATGCAGAAT
Source organism: Schistocerca gregaria (assembly GCF_023897955.1). Classification (NCBI taxonomy): domain Eukaryota; kingdom Metazoa; phylum Arthropoda; class Insecta; order Orthoptera; family Acrididae; genus Schistocerca; species Schistocerca gregaria. The sequence continues at coordinate 821,529,557 of NC_064921.1, read as the reverse complement.
ATTCAAGCAGTTGCAGCGGAAAGACGAGGTAAGTTGTCTGTTGCGTGCAGGAACATTACAATATAACTGAATAATTTAAAAATTGCGGTCACATATAAATGACTTAATTTTTCCTGGTGTAGCGGTTGCGTCATCGGTCCCGAGTTAAAAAACTGTCACAGCTTCAATATTAATTGATAACGACCGTTGACAGCTGAAGATTTTTAGCATAGTATGTCACCCTCATTCTTCCAGCAGCCATTTCAAAGAAGACGTAGGAACAGACGTAGATTCAAGGCACTCTCTTGTCCTTGGGATGGGAAACTGCACCTAAGGGCGGAAGTGTCATCAACGAATAACGGCAAGGATACAGACGGCAATGGAAACCATGCATTAAAGACACATAACCTGTATTTGCAGGACATCTGACCTGTAGTTGAAAGGGTGTCATGATGATCTCGCTATTGGAAAAAGATTCCGCCATAGTTTCGATTCTGGAATAGTCTTCATATCTTTAGGGACGGACTTCCAAAGAGGACGCGACAATGAGAAAAACATTGAATAACCAAGGAAAGGATGACGTTCACGAGTTGTGGCGTGGAAAGTCAGAAGCGTGACGTGGTAGGGGAGCTATAACATCTGAAATGGGAAATGCAAAGGCTCAATCTAGATATAGTAGGGTTCAGTGAAGAGAAGTGGAAAGAAGACAAGGAATTCTGCCCAGATGAGCGTAGAGTAATGTAAACAGCAGCAGAAAATGATATAAAGGGAGTAGGATTCGTTATGGTTAGCAAGGTAGGGCAGAGAGTGTGTTACAGTGAACAGTACAGTGATAACAGCTAAACCAACACCGATAAACAGGTATACATGCCGAAGTCGCAAACTGGAGACTAAGAGACAGAGAAAGTATATGACGATATTGAACGGTAATACAGTACATGAAGGGAGATGTAAATCTAATAGTCATGGGGAAGTGGGATGCAGCTGTAGGGGAAGGAGTAGAAGAAAGGGTTACATGAGAATATGGGCTTGGAACAAGACAAGAGAGAGGAGAAAGACTAATATGAGTTCTGTCACAAATTTCAGCTAGTAATAGCGAATACACTGTTCAAGAATCACAAGAGGAGGAAAAGGCTAGGTGATATGGGAAGGTTTCAGTCAGATTACTTCATAGTGAGACAGAGATTTGTAAATCAGATACTGGATTGTAAGACGTAACCAGGAGCAGATATAGACTCAGATCACAATGTAGCAGTGATGGAGTACATATATATACCTTCATAATGTTCCAAATATGAATTGTAAACACACAACATGCCCACACCACCAGGGCAATGGTGGAACAAACTTTCACATAGAGGTTAGAGTTTGGTATCTTGAAAACACAGTCTTTGACCAAACTAAAAGTACTTCTCAAATACCTATTGAATTCTAGTACATAATACGCACACACGTTACTTATAACAGTACGTAAGTACAATTTCAGATCTCTAATGGTGAACGAAAATACGATCTTTGGACCAAAATAAAATTATTAATCTACATCCGTAATATTTCGAGTACAAAATACATATGGCATTCCCACCTAGCCTGATTGTTCTGTAACGTTAGAAAAATAGATATGAACCACTCATAGCACTATTAATCTAACCTACAGGTTAAGTGACATTTGTCGGTGAGCTAAGACCGATCTTGGTATCAAACTTCAATAATACCAAAACGGTGTGTATTATTTAGCGAAATCCATAAAAGTTTGTTCTGTAACACGACAAATCCCTTACAGGTGTTACTACTGATATAACGTAATAGCTTAAAGTGCACTTGTCGACAAGAACAGTTTGACCTTTGTACAAAAGTAAACAATGTTAGTCCAAGTCTAAACTGTCTGTATTATTTTGTCAAATCGAAAAGTTACTCAAAGAGATAGTAACCGTAATGCATAATCTTGCAGTACAAAACATTTGTCATCTTCTGCTGATAATGAGAACATATGCTATATCACCCTGTAGCCTACAAGGTGCTTCAGCGAAACAATGGAAAGAACCAGTGATCTCACAATAGAAAACCACATTTTCATATAGTTATCTACACCGCGTCATTTTTTACCATCAGATTATAGTGAATTTTTCCTACATTATGGATGCCATTACATTGTCACTCCCCTGATACGTGGCTCTGATATTAAGTCACTTTTTATAACAACATTTAATAGCTTTAACAATCTGAGCATCAGGTGATAAGAACAATTACTATCACGAACCTCTTTCTTTTTTCTTCCCTGTGCAATGATGAGCCTGTATCTCGAGATAAATATTTTCTGTTATATAGATTTGAAAGTGCAATATTAGTGCTGACTACTGGTCGCTATATAGTATCATCATCAGTCCAGGAGCTGCCAATATATGGGTCTTCCATCACCATGAAAAGAATAACTTACATAACACAATAATTTTGTTAAATGGAATATAAATGTTTCTTGCATTGAAATCAATATTCAGTGAAGGCTGTAGTTACGATAATCATTGTAATTATATGGGTTCTGTCGTGTTAATCGATTACTGGTCTTCTTTCTCTTGAAACTGATGCATACTGACCTTTTTCAGAATTTGTTGCATTAGACAGCCATAAAGATTTTATGATTGATTATTTAAAGTACCAACCAATTAAATATTTATGTAATAGGAATTTGTTTAGGAAGCGAACTATTTTAGGCGTTCTGTGCGATGCCTAGTATTTGTACAACTGGAAATGTGGTATATTATACCTAGCTTTGCATCAATAAGAAAAGGACACACAAGCAAATGTTTCTTTCTTATTTGAATAAAATAAGAGTTTTTAACGGTCTGGAATTTATAATTAAATTATGAATAATCCGCCTCGATTGCGAAAATTCCCGGGAATTTTCACAATCGAGGCGGATTATTCATAATTTATTTAGAATTACGATAGCTGACGTGCTGCAATGCTGAAAGTCTGGAATTTATTCTCACTGAATATAATTCAGAAATTACTTGTATTTATAACTTTTATTATCACACGACCGGTTTCAGGCTCTTCCAAGCACATTTTCAGGTGTCGTAACTCGGTGGTGTGTCCCTTGAGCGCTGCGGTGAACGTGTACCACGACGGCGCTCGGGGAACACAGCACCAAGTTACGACACCTGAAGATGGACCTATAAGAGCCTGAAACCGGTCGTGTGATAATAAAAGAACTTTACAACTGTAGCGGGATTTTCAAGTTCTGGCATAAGTCTCAGTTTCGAATGTTCCTCCAAAAGAATTGTTGATAAGTATTACCATGTAATGGATATGGAGCCTCGGAATTACTTTTACATCAAATGCTAGTAAAAGACTGTATGATCACTAAGCATGACCAAATTACCAGACGAACATTTCATACTAGTGTAACATTTCATCTAGATCTCCGCTGGCATACGAATGATTGAACCTGATTTCCAGTCAGCGTAGTAACACTCGAACTACGACATATGTCCGTATGAAGTTTTTGGTTTCAATTGAGAATTTCTATTCCTCCTAGGACACTCCGTACTACGTTCTAAATAAGGTGCTAAAACTCCTATTCTGTAATTTGAGGCAAAGGAGTACATAATCGCTAAAAGTTCTTCGTTTTTACATCACGAATACATAATTTGGCCAATAACTTCGAAAATAAAGGAAATAATGGAACAAGGTTATCAGGAGAACGTTTCCTTTCTAAAATCATAAGGCGTGAAAACTTCAGGTTTGTGACTTTTGTATTTTGGTGGAACCCAAATTACGAAAATACTACTTTTTTATTACCTCGTTATGTTTGTTGGTTTCAAATATTACTTTGGTACACATTCCATTGCTTTTCGTGTATGTTAAATGGTAACAATTGTAATGATGTGATATTGCACAATTGTTGGTCGCTAAGCATGAGCTTCATTCATGCACAGGCTCCAGGAAGAACAAACAGTATGTGAAAGACACTGTACTGATGCAAATTAGAATCTGTAGCAAATTGGTAGATGATATACAGACTGAATAATATTCAGATGCTCACTTTCTATCTTCTCCTTATATTTTTGTAGCTGAAAAGTTAAATGAAGTTAATGTTAAGTCAAGGTTTGGTAACGTGACTGATGTTGTCCGCACATTCTTACTTGTTACTGGTAGATGTTGTGCGTACAATTAAACACATGCCGGTAGCCGTTTATGAACTTGTTTGGATGTAATTACATGGCTATGCACCTAGTGTTGCCTAAAATCAATTCAGATACGATCCTAAATTTGTATAACTGCTAATTGTAGCTCTGGTAGCTGTAGATAATAACTATTGTCTAGCAGGCTGAGGAGCCATTCACACCAACAGTACCAAGTTGATATGGTAGAATTCACTGTATTCTGTTAAACATTCGCACAGTGTGGGGCTGCACTGTTCACAATTAACATTATTCCACAATGGTCGTGATCAGTATTTGTACTCCAAGTAGGTGTCTATTGTGATGCGTAAGGTTGCTGTCCCATTGATGGCATGCAATGCAAAAACACGGTGCACAGAAAAAATAATCACTGTTCCTCGGACGTTTTATCAGTCGACGATTGGCACAGTTCTTTCAAGAGTGTTAAAGAATTCAATAGTTTATAACACTAGCATGCGCGTGACCGAATCACGACACGGATGCTCCATAAAATTTCGGGTAGGATACACGAATGAGAAAGCACCTGCTCTCGTTATATTCAGCCAGTAATAACGATATGTGTTTATTACAATTAGAACTTGCCGTTAGGATTATATCAGTCCACATTATTTTTTCGTAACCGTCGCGTCGCGGTTGATTGTTGTTCTCCCTACACGACACACGAAACCAAGAAACATAACCTTTTGGATAAATATTGACACTGCGTCGTAAACACTGAAATTAAACGCAAAATTTGTGTATCAAACATTTTCAATTACCTCTCCATAACATGTAAGGTACATGCTGTAGCCACGGCATCAACACAACACTCCGAACACGCTCCACGAAAGCTACGCCACACTCCCCACCCCTGCTCTGCGCTCGGCAGAGAGGCGACTATCGATAGTCAACGATTCAGTTCTATGCTTACAGGCTGTCACGTTATTCCACAGCAGAACACTTCACGAGAAAATAAATGAATCAAAAAACACTGATTTTGCAGATATTTATTCTGAAATACTAAATTTTGTAACTAAAGTGGATGAAGCTACTAGCTAAACAAATGACTGGCTTAACTTCAACTTTACTGTGTAAAAAAATGACTTTCAGTAACGTTAGTGCATTGTAATGCAAAATTTAGAAAAAGGAAACTATTTACGTTTGATTATTGAAAGATTGAATTGAATTTATTGTAAGCAAATGGGGAATTGATTTTACTTTGAAAATAAAAACAATAAAACACAAACCAAGATAGGAGAACTCACTCGCTATGCTAAATACTGAATAAACGAAACTGTGCGCTCTTAATTTTTGCTGTATCTTTGGTTACTAGTTTTTCCATTGAAATTTTCCGTTAATTTAAATGAATGAATACTCAAAATTGCAAATTAGTTAACCCTCTTTTATGCAATACGAGAAAGAACGTTACTGAGGCAGAAAATTTAGACTGAAACTGAGGACAATGACAACTCAGGTACCCTACAAGTTTTAACTATTGCAGGTTATTATTCAGGTTACCGATACTTTGTGAAAGAAATGTCGCTGAGTAATATCTATATCAGTTTATAATGGTAGGTGTGTGGACGACGAAGAATGTAGCCGACGATAAGGTTGAATTGCCGCTGTTGCTGCTGCCGCTGCTGGTTGGTGACCCCGAATCGTCTCCAGAGCCACGGATAATTATTTAACAGGCAATAGTTGAAATTGCCCCTTCCTCCTCCAGTCCACTCCTACAGTGTTGTCCATACTCGTGAATTAACGGATTTAGTGCGCCTACACTGGCGCGATCATAGCGGAACACTGCGTCTGCGGGAGTGCCCAACAAACACTTGCGCACTCTTTCATGACTCAAGCTACTTTGCTTCCTCTCTCCTCGCAACGCGACAGACACTCTCCGTACGCAAAGATAAACAATGGGACAGCTACTGCCATTTCGTCGATGCTTTCGGGACAGTTACATAGACTTCCCTTGGCTATTACCCAGCAATTTAGACTATTTTCATTATAATTACAATCAATGATACACACATAAAGGAAGTTTTGCGTCACCCAAGTTCCAAGAGCTCCTGAAGATCGACGTTGACTGTGGGTATTGTATGACAGACACAGTTCCTTTGACTGTTCTGACATGTCATTAAACCCGCCCAAAAATGTAAACAACTATGCACGAACAGCGGATATTAGACGGAGGGGGTCCGACAGCCGATCAGTTCGTCATTCCACCAGGAAGCAGGTACGCGGCTCGTGTTGTCTGTAGTTCAACCACGCCCTGTTCGATCGCGTCCGCATTGTTACTTTGTGCCAGAAAGGGCTCTCAACAAGGGAATTGTCCAGGGTTCTCGGAGTAAACCAAAGCGATGTTGTTCGGTCATGTAGGAGATACAGAGAGACAGGCCCTGTCGATGACATGCCTCGCTCAGCCAGCTCAAGGGCTACAACTGCACTGGATGACCGCTACCTACGGATTATTGCTCGGAGGAACCTTGACAGGAACGCCACCATTTTGAATAATCCTTTTTGTGCAGCCACAGGGCTTCGTGTTATTACTCAAACTGTGCGCAATAGGCTGCATAATGTGCAACTTCACTTCCGACTTCCAAGGCGAGGTGCATCTTTCAAACCACGACACCATGCAGCGCGGTACATATGGGCTCAACAACATGCCGCATGGAGCACTCAGGATTGGCATCACGTTCTCTTCGCCGATGAGTAGCATATGCCTTAAACAAGACAATCGTCGGAGACGTGTCTGGAGGAAACCCGGTCAGGCTGAACGATTTTGACACACTGTCCAGCGACTGCAACTAGGTGGAGGTTCCCTGCTGTTTTGTAGTGGCATTATGTGGGGCCGACGTATGTCGCTGGTGGTCATGGCTGTACGATTACGTGCATGCCATCCTCCGAACGATAGAGTTCTCATATGGGCAGCATATTTGCTAGACATTCGTCTTCATGAACGACAATTAGCACCCCCATCATGCACATCTTGTGAATGACTTCCTTCAGGATAACGACATCGCTCGACTAGAGTGACCAGTATGTTCTCCAGACATTAACCCTATCGCACATGCCTGGGATAGACTGAAAAGGGCTATTTATGTTCGACGCGACCCACCAACTAACCTGAGGGATCTACGCCTAATCGCCGTTGAGGAGTGGGACAATCTGTAGCAACAGTGCCTTGATGAACTTGTGGATAGTATGCCACGACGAATACAGGCATGCATCAATGCAAGAGGACAGGCTACTGGGTATTAGAGGTACCAATGTGTACAGCAATATGGACAACTACCTCTCTAGATCTCACCGTATGGTGGTACAATATGCAATGTTTGGTTTTCAAATGCAATAAAAAGGGCGGAAATGATGTTTGTGTTGATCTCTATTCCAATTTTCTGTACGGGTTACGAAACTCTCGGAACCTAGGTCTGAGTGGGGTACTGTCGGGTGGGGTTGCCCCAGGGATCAGTGTTGGGGTCATGACACTAGTATGGTAGTAACGTAAATTTTGTTCAACATATGTTCGGTTTCAAATAGTGCAGTACATGACCTAATTTCATGGCTAGTAGAAAATAAACTAAAGTTAAATCACAGAAAGCCTTAGTATTTACAGTTTCTAACACACAGATACAAAAAGGTATCAGATAGATTATATAATGGTAAGACAGAGATTTAGGAAACAGGTTTTAAGTTGTAAGACATTTGCAGGGGCAGATGTTGACTCTGACCACAATCTATTGGTTATGATCTGTAGATTAAAACTGAAGAAACCACAAAAATGTGGCAAATTAAGGAGATGGGACCTGGATAAACTGAAAGAACCAGAGGTTGTACAGAGCTTCAGGAAGAGCGTGAGGGAACAATTGACAGGAATAGGGGAAAGAAATACGGTAGAAGAAGAATGGGTAGCTTTGAGGGATGAAGTAGTGAAGGTAGCAGAGGATAAAGTAGGTAAAAAACGAGGGCTAGTAGAAGTCCTTGGGTAACAGAAGAAATATTGAATTTTTATGTATGAAAGGAGAAAATAGAAAAATACAGTAAATGAAGCAGGCAAAAAGGAATACAAACGTCTCAAAAATGAGATCGACAAGGAGTGCAAAATGGCTAAGCAGGGATGGCTAGAGGACAAATGTAAGGATGTAGAAGCTTATCTCACTAGGGGCAAGATAGATACTGCCTACAGGAAAAATAAAGAGACCTTTGGAGAGAAGAGAACCACTTGTATAAACATCAAGAGCTCAGATGGAAACCCAGTTCTAAGCAAAGAAGGGAAAGCAGAAAGGTGGAAGGAGTATGTAGAGGGTCTATACAAGGGCGATGTACTTGAGGACAGATTTATGGAAATGGAAGAGGATGTAGATGAAGATGAAATGGGAGATACGATACTGCGTGAAGAGTTTGACAGAGCACTGAAAGACCTGAGTCGAAACAAGGCCCCCGGAGTAGACAACATTCCATTAGAACTACTGACGGCCTTGGGAGAGCCACTCATGGCAAAACTCTACCAGCTGGTGAACTAGATGTATGAGACAGGCGAAGTACCCTCAGACTTCAAGAAGAATATAATAGTGCCAATCGCAAAGAAAGCAGGTGCTGACAGATGTGAAAATTCCACAACTATCAGTTTAATAAGTCACAGCTGCAAAATAATAACGCGAATTATTTACAGACGAATGGAAAAACTGGTAGATGCGGACCTCGGGCAGGATCAGTTTGGATTCCGTAGAAATGTTGGAACACATGAGGCAATACTGACCTTACGACTTATCTTAGAAGAAAGATTAAGAAAATGCAAACCTACGTTTCTAGCACTCGTAGACTTAGAGAAAGCTTTTGACAATGTTGACTGTAATACTCTCTTTCAAATTATGAAGGTGGCAGGGGTAAAAAACAGGGAGCGAAAGGCTATTTACAATTTGTACAGAAACCAGATGGCAGTTATAAGAGTCGAGGGGCATGAAAGGAAGCAGTGGTTGGGAAAGGAGTGAGACAGGGTTGTAGCCTCTCCCTGATGTTATTCCATCTGTATATTGAGCAAACAGTCAAGGAAACGAAAGAAAAATTCGGAGTAGTTATTAAAATTCATGGAGAAGAAGTAAAAACTTTGAGGTTCGCCGATGACATTGTAATTCTGTCAGAGATGGCAAAGGACTTTGAAGAGCAGTTGAACGGAATGGACAGTGTCTTGAAAGGAGGGTATAAAATGAACATCAACAAAAGCAAAACGAGGATAATGGAATGTAGTCAAATTAAATCGGATGATGCTGAGGCAATTACATTAGGAAATGAGACACCTAAAGTAGTAAAGGAGTTTTGCTATTTAGGAAGTAAAATAACTGATGATGGTCGAAGTAGAGAGGATATAAAATGTGGACTGGCAATGGCAACGAAAGCGTTTCTGAAGAAGAGAAATTTGTTAACATCGAATATAGTTTTATGTATCAGGAAATGGTTTCTGAAAGTATTTGTTTGGAGTGTAGCCATGTATGGAAGTGAAACATGGACGATAACTAGTTTGGACGAGAAGAGAATAGAAGCTTTCGAAATGTGGTGCTACAGAAGAATGCTGAAGATAACGTGGATACATCACGTAACTAATGAGGAGGAATTGAATAGGATTGGGGAGAAGAGAGTTTTGTGGCACAACTTGACTAGAAGAAGGGATCGGTTGGTAGGACATGTTTTGAGGCATCAAGGGATCACAAATTTAGCATTGGAGGGCAGTGTGGAGGGTAAAAATCGCAGAGGGAGACCAAGAGATGAATGCACTAAGCAGATTCAGAAGGATGTAGGTTGCAGTAGATACTGGGAGATGAAGAAGCTTGCACAGGATAGAGTAGCAGGGAGAGCTGCATCAAACCAGTCCCAGGACTGAAGACAACCACAACATCATGTGTAGTGCGAGTATTTAAATTTAGAGGAAGTATTGCGATCGCATGGGGGTGTTTCTCGTGGTTAGGGCGTGTTCCTCTAATTGCCCTTAAGTCAATGCTAAATGCGGAATAATATGAACGAATTTTACAGCTCGTTTGACAGCACTATGTGTTCGATCAGCGGGACAATTCAACCTGTAATAAAGTAGCATTTTTCATGCAGTGGTCTGTGGACAGTAACATTCCTGACAATTTCCTGGTCTCCCGTGGTCCTGACCTGAGCACAATGGAACATCTTCGGCTTGAGTTTGTGCATCGGCTTCGTCCCACACGCCAGCCTCTAATTACCTTCTCCGGTTCCCCGATCTTGAGGAACAATTGACTCTCATTTCTTGCTAGACACCCAGACACCTCAGTGAAAATGTCTCCAGCAGAGTTCAAGCCGTCATAAGGGGGTTTAGTGGATACAGCTCATATTAGTGTCCACTAACAGCTGTCTGGAGACCTTTGATCAGACTGTGTAAGGGTATATAATTTGGAGTGCAACGACTGGTCATTGCGGAAAGTACAGCTCGCGGCTATATGAGGCCGACCAGGGGCTGCAGTGGAACACTACTACTTGGGTACATTTAACTGTCTATGGATAACACGAACACAGAAACACGACAAACACTGGTGAATCCCTGCAGCACATCAAAATTAACTTGTACCGTCAGGTGTAAACTAGTCGACCAAGAGGCAACGCAGGGAAGCGGAACTGTACACTAAAAGCAAATAAACCCAACCACAGCTCTTATACCGTAACCGATTTACGACCAATCGGCCACTTAAATGACACTCTTGGCCTGTCACAGACACTGCAGCTGGCCCAGGATACCTAGCAGGTGCCCAGCCCCAGTGGTACCCCGTCTCGAAAACTCTTTATATCGACCTAAGATATGACAACATTACGGGGCATTGCACGATACCCAAAACTAACTACCACCCTATCTTCGCATGCTCTGTCACTGACAGCAAGCAATTCGCTACTGCTCTTACTACCCGACCAAACGATCGCAAAAGTAGTTTTCCTTGGCGCTTTCCTTGACACATTTTCACCTCTGCCCTTGAAACCGCTGCCCTTCGCTAGCTTTTCGTCCACTATCTATTTTCTCGATACCACCGTATTAGTGGGTAATCTTGCTCAGATATACGGATAACATCACAACCCCACATTCCATGAAGTCCTCGTGTAGTAATTAACAAATATGGATGTGACATAGTTTTTATGAGATGGTCACCACGTCATTGTGGGCGTGGAAGGGCTCTACCCTATGCGTGATCAAAAAGAATGCACTGTAACTCTCAGTTTCGGACCACGAACTTGGCAGGGTACATGTCGGTTCGCGTGTCACTCAGCAGCACATTCCCGGCTGACACACTGTCTTACATGTGTGCTCTCAGGGCTTGTAAATTTTTCAGTGACCTACTTCATTCTCCGATAATATTTAACGGGTTTTTTCTTTCCTCCCTCCGGTTATGAGAAATTGCGCTGTTATTCAATAGTAATTGCTGGTTAGAACTTTGCAGCTTTTCATGAGAAGCAACCGTCGGGAAATTGATTTAGTAGTGGTTTAACGAACAGAGAGCTCTTTTTATTGTCGTGAATGAACGACACTCGAAAGATGTGGTTAATTTGAAATTTAACTTTGATTGATTATGAGCTTTATCACCCTTAATGTGACAGTGATGAGTACATTGTATAGGGACTTTCGAGTCCGTCTACAGACTTTAACTGTTATGAAACACCCTGGGTGCTGAGCTGACAGTTTGGACTCACTATATGTGCCAGTAGCATGCAGTAGCGTATGGACATTTTAATAAAAAAAATTTAAAAGCAGTTTAATAGTGTAAGCGTAGGCTGCTGCAGCCGCTGTCACTCTCAATAAAATACTTTAGCTCTGTCGACAGCACTGTCAATACATAAAACTGTCCGACGTTTCAGTCACTACTGCAAAAGATCTTCCTCAGGAATTTTTATTAAGCTAGACTGTTGAATGTGAGAGACTTTAGGCCTTATATAGCACCGGAGGAAGCTGCTTTACGTAATTTGATGGGGCGCTTGATGGTAGAAGGGGTGTTAGGCTTTCGCTATTGGTGCGTCTTTGTCATTGGTGGTAAAGACGTATCTCACTGGTGTTTAGAACACTACTTGCCATTGGTGGAAACAGATGAATCAGAAACGGACGGTAGTTGTGACGTTGCACCGCCTACTTGTTGTCAGGTGCTGGCAGCGGCGTGCCCGCGCTCAGTGTGTGTACGACCACCGCGGTGCCCCGCTCGCATGTGTAAGTCGCTTTGCGCGCTGTCCGCTATCTAATGTCTCTCTCATTAGGCAGTGTTGCTCAGAATAAAGCCCTGAGACAGGCCGTCTACAATAGTGGCCGAAAGGTCGGACAGTTTATGTATTGACAAAGCTGCCAACAACTGAGAACAGTTTGAATGACAAAGTTCAATAGTATTAACAGAAATGGGTTAGTCTTGGCTACATATATTTGTAGTAGCTTGCATTTCTGTCGCCAGCCTAACGATATAGTGTTCTCTTACTGCTATTGTACTGCATCAGAACTCCCGAAGTTGTGATGAAACACCTTCCCTTAGGTTTCGTGCTTTTATGTAGCGTTTAACCTTCATATTTTCTTGTCAGGTATCCTTCACCATCGATAAGAAGCTCGTGTGAGCGCCACATGAAAAAAAGTGAGAGGCAGATGTTAATTTTCTTCTGGCGGACGCAATGCTAACGTGCCATGGTGTTTTTGTAACAAATTTGCCAAAGTAAATGGTGGGTCTCAGTACACGTTGGCGTGAACTGCGCTGTTCATTTAACCCGTTTAGTTATTTTAAATTTCCTTTAAAGAAACAACCAAAAGATTTCTTCCGACAGTCACAAGGATCGACGACAAATGATACTAGTCTATGTAGGAGCAACTTACATGCCACTTACAACTGACACTGATGCAGATTCTCTCGCCCACCAGATAACGAATGGCCAGACACTTGGTGACAATGACTAGAACCCTTGAAGGGACGTTAACTATATTTCTATGAAACCTGACACGATCAAAGTTTCTGGAGTACTTTATCTTGATTTTTAATATAAAATTAGTCTTGATCGCACAATTATAAGAAGATGCTCTGTCTCTGTTGCTAACTCATGATTTAGATATTTAAAATAGACAGAAAAAATATTGTTCGCAAATACTTCTACGTACTTACAATATTTAACTTATAAAAAGAAAAGAAAATGAATGAATATAGGATCAGAGTTTCGTTATAGTGAGTAACCCGTCAAACGTAATACACTCCTGGAAACTGAAATAAGAACACCGTGAATTCATTGTCCCAGGAAGGGGAAACTTTGACACATTCCTGGGGTCAGATACATCACATGATCACACTGACAGAACCACAGGCACATAGACACAGGCAACAGAGCATGCACAATGTCGGCACTAGAACAGTGTATATCCACCTTTCGCAGCAATGCAGGCTGCTATTCTCGCATGGAGACGATCGTAGAGATCCTGGATGTAGTCCTGTGGAACGGCTTGCCATGCCATTTCCACCTGGCGCCTCAGTTGGACCAGCGTTCGTGCTGGACGTGCAGACCGCGTGAGACGACGCTTCATCCAGTCCCAAACATGCTCAATGGTGGACAGATCCGGAGACCTTGCTGGCCACGGTAGTTGACTTACACCTTCTAGAGCACGTTGGGTGGCACGGGATACATGCTTACGTGCATTGTCCTGTTGGAACAGCAAGTTTCCTTGACGGTCTAGGAATGGTAGAACGATGGGTTCGATGACGGTTTGGATGTACCGTGCACTGGAGGCGGGCTGCACGATGTTGTGGCGTGAGCGGAAGACGGCCTAACGGTGTGTGGGACCGTAGCCCAGCTTCATGGAGACGGTTGCGAATGGTCCTCGCCGATACCCCAGGAGCAACAGTGTCCCTAATTTGCTGGGAAGTGGCGGTGCGGTCCCCTACGGCACTGCGTAGGATCCTACGATCTTGGCGTGCATCCGTGCGTCGCTGCCGTCCGGTCCCAGGTCGACGGGCACGTGCACCTTCCGCCGACCACTGGCGACAACATCGATGTACTGTGGAGACCTCACGCCCCACGTGTTGAGCAATTCGGCGGTACGTCCACCCGGCCTCCCGCATGCCCACTATACGCCCTCGCTCAAAGTCCGTCAACTGCAATACGGTTCACGTGCACGCTGTCGAGGCATGCTACCAGTGTTAAAGACTGCGATGGATCTCCGTATGCCACGGCAAACTGGCTGACACTGATGGCGGCGGTGCACAAATGCTGCGCAGCTAGCGCCATTCGACGGCGAACACCGCGGTTCCTGGTGTGTCCGCTGTGCCGTGCGTGTGATCATTGCTTGTACAGCCCTCTCGCAGAGTCCGGAGCAAGTATGGTGGGTCTGACACACCGGTGTCAATGTGTTCTTTTTTCCATTTCCAGGAGTGTACAAACATGTACAGTGTCATAAAAATTACTGTGCGGTCTATGATGCTACTATTTAACATAGAGACAAATGCACATCTGCTAGAGAGCACAACGGAGTACACGGTAGCATGATTAAAGTTACGTATAAAAAATCATACAAAAACACAGGAAAAGACTAATGGAAGTTAAATTATGTGCAGTTAATGATTATATTTTAACATGATTTTCTATGGTATCCGCATGTTGTAGCCAACTGGAAACATACCACAGCATTAGTTTAACTATGTTTTTGAACGCTAAAACCGGTTTCATCCACCAGTGACGTTTTGCAAATGTTTATGAACCCAGCGCCGATGAGATACACAGAAAAAGGGAGACAACAACTCGTATTCTAGTGTGTTTGCTATTAGTAACCAACTTGTGACGAAACATGTAAACGTACTCTTACAGTACACTGTGGTGTATATTATAATTTTCAGGCTGTTCTAACCGTACGCCACCAAAGACAAAATCGGTTCACAACACTTACTTATACTAATCACATTACGGGTCTGGAGATGTACAGAAGTTTTATTTTACGAAAAGTTGGTGTTATTTGATGTTATTAATATATACAAAGTGTCCATCAAACGGTTGTAGTAAGAAATTCACGAATGCAATAGAAGGAGTGGGTCACCAATAAATCCCTTAGGATCTTCTTAAACTGCACTTTACTACTAGCTAAAGTCGTTATGGCTGCTTTAAATATACTGTTAATGTGTGCTGCCAGCAGGCAGAAATATTCTAAGTCCTAATCAAGGTCACACGTGTTCCGACATGTATATAAGCGAGCGAGCGCCGCGCAGCGGCTCTGTCGCGCTTCTGCTGCTGCATAGGCAACTGCATTGAACGCTGCCAAGATGCCTTACAGAAGATATCGCCGCCGTTCTAAACACACAGTCTACAAGACCATCGAGAACATCGAATTTGCTACAACAGTTGGAGACAAGAAGAACCGTATTCCATTTAAGTCCGTCGCTGCACATGCTCTGCTGGATGGTCCTGCTGTTTTCGTCAGTTGCAGACTTAATTTTAGTTTCGATATAAACGATTCGTTTGGTCATGGTAATGGATGGTTTACCGTTACCATTGTTCGTGGTGGTACTGGAGTACCAAGTGTTGGTGGACTTGAAAGTTTTGTAGACAGAGACGTTATTGCATATCGCACTTACCATATTTCTGAATTGGCTAATAAGGATTTTGGTAAATCAGCCTATGTTTCTCCATCTGCTTTGTCATTATATACTCGTAACCGGAGGAAGATATCTGTAAACGAATCTGTATTTATTTGGGTTAAAGGCAAAGGTGTATGTGAATATGTAAAGTTTGTTGGTGATTGTACTGTATATTTTCATAAATAATTTTTTTTATATAAATTGATCTGTAGCGTAGCTGAAAACCGGAAATGGGTACATCTAGAACCGGGGGGCTCAAGGAGGCAACAGCATGTTACGTCACAAAGGCGTCTGACGCAACCCGCCGACCAGGTTACGTAATCTTGGCAGCGCGCCTGGCTGGCGCACAGCGTACGCTACCTTTCTGGACCGGAGTAGGTGACCTTAAACTTTTGTAAAAATACTTAAAAATTGGTCCGATGGAGCGAACTGTTGGTTTGAAAAATGAGGTATATTATTTACGATAAATTTCGTTAACGCGTAAATAACGGGGAAGCCATAGTCAGTTTATTTAGGCCTTGGTTTAAAGACCTCTTCCATAAACTGACTAGTATTCCGTCTCTAATGACAAAGGGTTGACGTTCACCTTCCCATTAAACTGTATCTGACGTGGAGGGGACTCCTCTAAAAACTTTTTTGTTCCAGGCTTCAGCATCTTGTTCCTGGCTGTGAGGCGGATAGACTTCTAACCAGCTTGGAAGAACAAGAAGTGTACATCAGCATGGATAAACCGGACTTGTACAACCTCGGGTGTGTTCCCCTCACGCAACTGGCCGCCAAACAGGTTGACGAGCTGTGGTCGGTCTTCACGTGGCCGAGACAGCCACTGCCCTTGCTCGACATTGGCTGCGGGCCCGGTGACGTCGCCAGGAAGGTGGGTTCTTCACTTTCAGGCACGTTAGTACTCCATCAGAGAAATCGACGACTAAGCAACTCTCTTGTGTTTTGTAAAGTACCGTCGCTCCTGGATACCTAGAACCACAAAGAAAAAGAGGTATACAGAGTGTTCATTTTCACAGAAGACACTGAACTATCTCGAAACTACACTTCGGACCAAAAAACAGTTCAAATTCCTATTTGATTTTCTCGGAGGGGGACATCCAATGATACCACACTCAACCAGCCACCCAAACCCGTGCCTGGCTGGTATGGGCAACTTTGAAATCTTCAATGGGAACCCCCGTTTCTTTATTTCAGATTATGATTTTACGGCCAAATCTGTATACTTTTGTCTGAAGCATTTTCTTCTTTTCGCCACAGATGACGCTGTAAGATGAGGAACAGAAATGGGTACCCCAGCGTCATTTATAACATGATACACAGTGGACCTTGAATGGCATTTAGAACCGCACCTCCATGCTGTGAAGTTAAGACAGGCCAGTATTTCGTAAACTTTAATTGGAACCCTATTCGCATCGTCGTATTCCTGCGACACATCAAACAGAGGAGTAACTGACGCGGCACTGTGGCCATGGCTGGCGATGAACTCTACTCTCCTTTTCCATTTCGAGTAAGTGTTCAAACGTAGTATCGCCATCCCCAGTACACTTAATGATCCACTTTCCAAATGACCGTACACAGGACAGAAGCATAGATGTGGGATTAGCAGCATAGCCGTTTCCGATGTTGTCGACCATGTCTTCACGGCCTGTTGTCACATGCTGTTGCACCTTATCTTTTAAATATCCCCACAGGAAGAAATCTGATGACCTAGCAGAACAATTAACTGGGCCACTTCTCCCTATCCACCGACCAGTGTAAACATGGTTTAACAGCTCCGGTGCTTCAGTTGCGTAATGCACTGGGCAACCGCCATGCTAAAACCACATACGTTGTCGAACGTCCTGGGCAATATCTTTCAGTTGTACCCATAGTTCCTGTTTGTGCCCCTTCTACATGCTGTCGATAAGATTCGGACTAACGAGTTTGTTTCCTATGACGCCACACCATATGTTAACCGACCAAGGACACTGATAGTCAACTTGCTGTAACCAGTGACGATTGTCGTCACCCCAGTAACACATATTATCCCGATAACGCAACCATAGTTGGTGAATGTAGAGTCACGGGAAAATAATTTCTCGGCAAATAACGTGGAGCTAGACTGCATTCGTTGACGTGTCCATTTACAAACCACTACCCGGTTATGGAAATCGGCGCCATGGAATTCTTGATGCAGGGACTTGTGGTGTGGATAATCGCTATGACAATGTAATATTGTACAATACTACCTACGAACATATTAGAATCGCGGTTTAATTGGTTATCCGTGGGCTTTGGTGCACTGCCGCTATTACAGCTACTTCATTATCTTCTGCTTCAACAACAATTTGATGTGCCAGTTTGCGAGTAAATGGTAGCTTTCACGCGCCGCTGAGCAGATTGAGTAAATGAGATAATGTCGCTGTCCATCCCGCTCACAGGGAACTCATCACCAATAGCAACAAGGGCTTTACATTTATCACACCCATTCATGAATTTTAATAAAGAAAGCTATACATAACATCCCCCCATGAACCATGGACCTTGCCGTTGGTGGGGAGGCTTGCGTGCCTCAGCGATACAGATGGCCGTACCGTAGGTGCAACCACAACGGAGGGGTATCTGTTGAGAGGCCAGACAAACGTGTGGTTCCTGAAGAGGGGCAGCAGCCTTTTCAGTAGTTGCAGGGGCAACAGTCTGGATGGTTGACTGATCTGGCCTTGCAACATTAACCAAAACGGCCTTGCTGTGCTGGTACTGCGAACGGCTGAAAGCAAGGGGAAACTACAGCCGTAATTTTTCCCGAGGACATGCAGCTTTACTGTATGATTAAATGATGATGGCATCCTCTTGGGTAAAATATTCCGGAGGTAAAATAGTCCCCCATTCGGATCTCCGGGCGGGGACTACTCAGGAGGATGTCGTTATCAGGAGAAAGAAAACTGGCGTTCTTCGGATCGGAGCGTGGAATGTCAGATCCCTTAATCGGGCAGGTAGGTTAGAAAATTTAAAAAGGGAAATGGATAGGTTAAAGTTAGATATAGTGGGAATTAGTGAAGTTCGGTGGCAGGAGGAACAAGACTTCTGGTCAGGTGACTACAGGGTTATAAACACAAAATCAAATAGGGGTAATGCAGGAGTAGGTTTAATAATGAATAGGAAAATAGGAATGCGGGTAAGCTACTACAAACAGCATAGTGAACGCATTATTGTGGCCAAGATAGATACGAAGCCCACACCTACTACAGTAGTACAAGTTTATATGCCAACTAGCTCTGCAGATGATGAAGAAATTGAAGAAATGTACGATGAAATAAAAGAAATTATTCAGATAGTGAAGGGAGACGAAAATTTAATAGTAATGGGTGACTGGAATTCGAGTGTAGGAAAAGGGAGAGAAGGAAACATAGTAGGTGAATATGGATTGGGGCTAAGAAATGAAAGAGGAAGCCGCCTAGTAGAATTTTGCACAGAGCACAACTTAATCATAGCTAACACTTGGTTTAAGAATCATGAAAGAAGGTTGTATACGTGGAAGAACCCTGGAGATACTAAAAGGTATCAGATAGATTATATAATGGTAAAACAGAGATTTAGGAACCAGGTTTTAAGTTGTAAGACATTTCCAGGGGCAGATGTGGACTCTGACCACAATCTCTTGGTTATGACCTGTAGATTAAAACTGAAGAAACTGCAAAAATGTGGGAAATTAAGGAGATGGGACCTGGATAAACTGAAAGAACCAGAGGTTGTACAGAGTTTCAGAGAGAGAATAAGGGAACAATTGACAGGAATAGGGGAAAGAAATACAGTAGAAGAAGAATGGGTAGCTCTGAGGGATGTAGTAGTGAAGGCAGCAGAGGATAAAGTAGGTACAAAGACGAGGGCTGCTAGAAATCCTTGGGTAACAGAAGAAATATTGAATTTAATTGATGAAAGGAGAAAATATAAAAATGCAGTAAATGAAGCAGGCAAAAAGGAATACAAACGTCTCAAAAATGAGATCGACAGGAAGTGCAAAATGGCTAAACAGGGATGGCTAGAGGACAAATGTAAGGATGTACAAGCTTATCTCACTAGGGGTAAGATAGATACTGCCTACAGGAAAATTAAAGAGACCTTTGGAGAGAAGAGAACCACGTGTATGAATATCAAGAGCTCAGATGGCAGCCCAGTTCTAAGCAAAGAAGGGAAGGCAGAAAGGTGGAAGGAGTATATAGAAGGTTTATACAAGGGCGATGTACTTGAGGACAATATTATGCAAATAGAAGAGGATGTAGATGAAGACGAAATGGGAGATATGATACTGCGTGAAGAGTTTGACAGAGCACTGAAAGACCTGAGTCGAAACAAGGCCCCCGGAGTAGACAACATTCCATTAGAACTACTGACGGCCTTGGGAGAGCCAATCATGACAAAACTCTACCAGCTGGTGAGCAAGATGTATGAGACAGGCGAAATACCCTCAGACTTCAAGAAGAATATAATAATTCCAATCCCAAAGAAAGCAGGTGCTGACAGATGTGAAAATTACCGAACTATCAGTTTAATAAGCCACGGCTGCAAAATACTAACGCGAATTCTTTACAGACGAATGGAAAAACTGGTAGATGCAGACCTCGGGGAGGATCAGTTTGGATTCCGTAGAAATGTTGGAACACGTGAGGCAATACTGACCTTACGACTTATCTTAGAAGAAAGATTAAGAAAAGGCAAACCTACGTTTCTAGCATTTGTAGACTTAGAGAAAGCTTTTGACAATGTTGACTGGAATACTCTTTTTCAAATTCTAAAGGTGGCAGGGGTAAAATACAGGGAGCGAAAGGCTATTTATAATTTGTACAGAAACCAGATGGCAGTAATAAGAGTCGAGGGGCATGAAAGGGAAGCAGTGGTTGGGAAAGGAGTGAGACAGGGTTGTAGCCTCTCCCCGATGTTATTCAATCTGTATATTGAGCAAGCAGTAAAGGAAACAAAAGAAAAATTTGGAGTAGGTATTAAAATTCATGGAGACGAAGTAAAAACTTTGAGGTTCGCCGATGACATTGTAATTCTGTCAGAGACGGCAAAGGACTTGGAAGAGCAGTTGAACGGAATGGACAATGTCTTGAAAGGAGGATATAAGATGAACATTAACAAAAGCAAAACGAGGATAATGGAATGTAGTCAAATTAAATCGGGTGATGCTGAGGGAATTAGATTAGGAAATGAGACACTTAAAGTAGTAAAGGAGTTTTGCTATTTAGGAAGTAAAATAACTGATGATGGTCGAAGTAGAGAGGATATAAAATGTAGACTGGCAATGGCAAGGAAAGCGTTTCTGAAGAAGAGAAATTTGTTAACATCGAATACAGATTTATGTGTCAGGAAGTCGTTTCTGAAAGTATTTGTTTGGAGTGTAGCCATGTATGGAAGTGAAACATGGACGATAACTAGTTTGGACAAGAAGAGAATAGAAGCTTTCGAAATGTGGTGCTACAGAAGAATACTGAAGATAATGTGGATAGATCACGTAACTAATGAGGAGGTACTGAATAGGATTGGGGAGAAGAGAAGTTTGTGGCACAACTTGACTAGAAGAAGGGATCGGTTGGTAGGACATGTTTTGAGGCATCAAGGGATCACAAATTTAGCATTGGAGGGCAGCGTGGAGGGTAAAAATCGTACAGGGAGACCGAGAGATGAGTACACTAAGCAGATTCAGAAGGATGTAGGTTGCAGTAGGTACTGGGAGATGAAGCAGCTTGCACAGGATAGAGTAGCATGGAGAGCTGCATCAAACCAGTCTCAGGACTGAAGACAACAACAACAACAACATACATAACATCCCATGTACGACAATAGATTTGAGACATGCTGTGGGATTTCTATACTACTTGCATATTCCTTCTTTGTCTCCTGATTTACACAACAGGTGCACGAAATTTCAGGCACCTGTAATAATTAAAAAGAAAAGGATAGTTGCTACTCACCATATAGCGGAGATGGTGAGCCGCCGAGAGCTACAACAGAAAGATCGTCAGAAGGTGATTTTTTTTGTTAACAAGGCCTTCGTCGAAAATAGACAACGTACACACACACACACACACACACACACACACACACACTCACACACACACACACACACACACACACTCGCAATCGCAACTCACACATACATAATCATAATCTCCCGACTATTTTCGACGAGGCCCCTGTTGGCGAAAGCTCATTTTATGTTGTTCCTATCTTCGGCTCGGTACCTCCGTAATATAGTGAGTATCAACTACCTTTTTTGTAGTACTGTCATTTTGTGTCTTGAATTTTCCATTGCGTAATAAGTAACAGATCGATATATCCTTTTCGAAAGCAAGAAAAAACCAGGTGCTCACGATTAAACAGTGATTATTTATGCAAGGTGTTACAAAATTATCCCATAATTTGAGAGGCGATGCCAACGGCCTTGCCGCCGTGATAACACCGGTTCCGTCAGATCACCAAAGTCGGGCTGTGCTAGCACTTGGATGGGTGACTGTCGGGTCTGCCGAGCGCTGTTGACAAGCGGGGTGAGCTCAGCCCTTGTGAGGCAAAGTGAGGAGCTACTTGATGGAGAAGTAACGGTTACGGTCTCGTAAACTGACTTACGGCCGGGAGAGCGGTGTGCTGACCACGTGCCCTTCTATATCCACATTCAGTGACGCCTGTGGGCGGACGATGACACGGTGGCCAGTCGGCTACGGTCTTTCAGGGCCTGTTCGGACAGAGTTTTTATTTTTGAGAGGCGATAGTGTGGTCCAAACCAAGACAAAAGTATCCAGAAAACATGGCTTCTAAAACATATATATTAAGAGCTGTGACCATTTGTTCAGTATTAGAAAATTGTTTCACACGAGTGTATATGTAGAAATGCTCATAGCACTTAAGGTATACATTTTATAGCCCATATATACTGGAGATTTTTTCTTGTTTTAGTCCATACTGTCACCTTCCAATATACGGTACGATTTTTTTAACTGCCAGTATAACAAAAGATTGGCCTTTGCGTTAAGGTCTCGC
Source organism: Schistocerca gregaria (assembly GCF_023897955.1). Taxonomy (NCBI): domain Eukaryota; kingdom Metazoa; phylum Arthropoda; class Insecta; order Orthoptera; family Acrididae; genus Schistocerca; species Schistocerca gregaria. The sequence goes on along the minus strand of NC_064921.1, from coordinate 821,506,816 downwards.
GCTATGAGGGTTCGATACAATCTTAATTATGTATATAGACATTTCATCCGTATCGGAAACAGAGAATATCGACAACTTTTGCCTGTTATCAACATTGATATTGGCAAAATATTTTTCTCAGGAATTGCAAGGCTTTCGTGAATGTTTTAATTTAAAGTTTGAAGTCGGGTATCAAACGACAAAAAGATATTTTTATAGTGATACAATTACAAATTTACTTAAACTGTGCAATTTTGTTTTTTGCCTAAACTCATGATTCTAAGTGAACTGGAAGTAACTATAGTTGTGATGAGTAAGCTTGCGAGTGTCAAAATGTGTCATAAATGCCCGTACCTTGTGATTTCACTGTCTTGGAAGCATCACTTTTTACTGCGTCAAGGGACCGTAGATCTTAGCATGTGACATAAATTTTAGCAGTAAGGCAGACATACAGACAGAAAAGTAATCCAACAGAGGTTCGATTTTTACCGGCTGGAGTAAGGAACCCTAAAAAGAAACGAATTGTACGTACATTGTGATTTCGCCCGTTTGTGAGCAGTGTTCTGACACAAAGACACAAGAATCTGGAAACGAATCCAGCTCCAACAAATCCCAAACGCAGCCGATGTTTGTCACATAAGCGTTCAATGCTCACTGAAGGCGTGGACCCGACAATCACACCCTGTGTACATAAGCCGGCCACCGATGCAGTTTTCAAATAGACTTCGGTTGATAATGCGCCGCTTGAACTATCTGTCAGTTGTCGCAGGGTTGACAAAAACAGTCTGAAAAGCCTGTAGGGGGTTTGCAGGGTAGGCTGTACTGAGAAATTACTGATGAGAACCAAATTCATAAGTTGCTGCAAGTCCAATTTAATTGGCAATTCAAGTATTTGTACGGGCAAAAGTGCAGCAATGCACAGACATCTGTTAGTCCGTGAGTTACCACTTCTTCAAATGCTTATGACCAGCTACAATGTGCCTTTTCCGGAAGTTATAAGTTTAAGATAGGTGAGGAGAAGCTACGTTTGTGCTGTGTGAGGAAACGAACGAAGAACACATCTCTCAACAGCTTCTCCGGTACCCTGCTTCAATTCACGCGTACAATTACTTGTTTAGCTAACTTCAATAATAACAGAATCGGGAAAGATTTATAATCAATTGCCAGTGCAACCTACCCTGCAACACCCTTACAAGCGTTTCAGGCCGTTCCCGACCGCCCTATACAACTCTCAGGCTTTAGCTGGCCCGCTGAGCTATGTTCCGCGGACAGCACGGCGAGCTGCCGCCATGTACCAGGCCACGACACACGGAATTGACGAACTGTAGTCTGCACCGTGCTCTCCATTCGACAACTGTGGCCTCTTTCATCACCCTCCTCTTTTCTCAATATTCGACGTCTGGAAATTGCACAGCACGGTTATATCAAGGATCTACAATACCTGTGGATCGCTTTGCCTCTTCAAAGAAACGGAAGCACTGATTAACTTTATATGCTGTATAGCTTACAAGAGCAAATCAGAAAGTATATTTCTGTACTGGCAGGTTTTAGCCCCGCGGCTGCCACCGGGTACGAAGCTGGTGGCCTGCGACATCAGCACAGAGATGGTGGAGTTCTGCAGGCAGCACAACGCGCTGCCAGGCACCATCACGTACGAGCAGCTGGACGTGGTTCAGCCCGACCTGGAGAACTCCGCCGTGTGGCAGTACGCGCCCTTCGGCAAGGTGTTCTGTTTGCTGCTGCTGCATTGGGTACCCGACAACAGGTGTGCACTCTTTTTGTCGTCTTATCAACTACTGTGCAACAGCTGGCCTATCTTAATTCTCCGATTGTAGTTCAAGAGGGGTAAAACTTGAACACTCCAACTATTGCTATTGTGGTACTTCCAAGAGTAATTTTCTCCAATAATATTTTTAGTTTATCGATATTTATATCTTATGTTACTGATAAAACTAGATCATGTAAGGCTTGTTGCCAGACTGGCAGAAGAATGTATTAGCCGGCCGCTGTGGCGGAGCGGTTCTGGCGCTTCAGTCGGGAACTGCGCTGCTGCTACGGTCGCAGGTTCCTGCCCTGGCTCGGGCGTTGATCTGTGTGATGTACTTAGGTTAGTTAGGTTTAAGTAGTTCTAAGTTCTAAGGGACTGATGACCTCAGATGTTAAGTTCCGGAATGCTTAGAGCCATTTTAATCATTTTTTAATGTATTATGTGTTAAAACGAAGTGACAAAGCACCATGTAACTACGAGGGGAAGACAAAAGGTAAAGATCATTGTTTACAATAGAAATAAACTATTTTATATTTAGGCCAACCGCAGCTTTTGAAAGGCATGACGTTAGGAAGAAGTCCGCTAACAGATAGTTAAATTGTTTTTCATTAAAACACAATAAGTTTCGCTGGTGCAACATACGCGGTAAAAAGCAAAGCACAGTGTCACCATGTTTTGTAGATATTAAAATTAATAAAGGAATGTCTAAAATATAGTCACAACTTAAAAATATTATAGGCATATAGGTCGCTCCTAGTCAGGATTTACTGTTCAGTGAATATCGTCATATGGCGTGCTAGATTTCTTAAAAGTTGTTGGTATCAAAAAAGTATTTAAAGTGAATCGCTGCTAAAAGTTTTTAAAAAAGGGCCGGCTTAGCGTTAAAAAATTGTCACTACTAAAATGATTAGTCGCGACACTACGCAGATCACTATGTGGAAAGTGTCAGGTGGCAGTGTCTTGCGAGTGTGATAGAAGGGCAGCTCCGTGTAGGACAAAGCAAAAGCGTCCTGAATGACCGAAAAGGAGAGACTAGCTGGCTGGTGGAACGGAAGCTATCCATGTGGACCGAGGCCCACAAGAAAGACAGGCCGCGGCGTGTACGTCACGAATGTAGGCCTGCGCTCGCTCGGTCGCTCAACTCAGTAGACAAAAACTACGTTTCTACAACTCGTAACTAGGTGCGTACGGTACGAACGAGAATTGCATCTTTTTCAGGAATCTGCTGTTATGGATTATTACTGTTATTAGTCCTACAAGGCTAGGAAGTCCTTAGGCCTACTCATAATTTATTACGGCTGTACTAGGGTACAATAAAATTAAAATAATGCCACAATGATTATCAGTAGCATAAGGAACTACTTCTTGTATGAAATGTGGACTGTTAAGCAGAATAGACTAAATGCTATACACATTTATATCGAGTATTACATTTTGTTATAGTACTGTTAATCAGTAGGACTTCGTAATAGCAAATTCCAGAGATGATGCAATTCTCGTTAGCGTGTACACACCCAGCTGCGAGGTAACAGGTCTAGGAACGCATTTTGTCTGCTGCGCTGAGCGAGAGAGCGGTTTCACACCCACCTTCGCGCTTCAGTCTGGAATCGCGCGACCGCTACGGTCGCAGGATTGAATCATGCCTCGGGCATGAATGTGTGTGATGTCCTTAGGTTAGTTAGGTTTAAGTCGTCCTAAGTTCTAGGGGACTGGTGACCTCAGATGTTAAGTCCCATAGTGCTTCGTGGCGTACGCGCTGCCGCCTGTTTTTCTCGTGGGCCTCATATGGACAGTGTGACGTCACGTACTCATTACCATGAGCGCTGGGTCTACCTTTACACACGAGAATAATACAGAATTTTATTACGTTCTAAAACCAAATCATACAAACAATCAAAATTAGCCAGAACGATATGGTAGTTTAATTCCAATTGGTTATTCAACGTGAATTGAACGATTTCGTTTTTATATCTAAAAATTTCTACTCTCTTACATATTCGAAATGTGGCTTTTTTCTTTCTTATGGAATATTTTTAAATTTTCTGAAGGGCTTGTGATGCTGTGTCTCTCTATGCTAAGTGCGCTGTTAATTTAACTTGTGGGTTATTTAAGATAAGGTGTTCCTGAAATCTTATTTGAAATGACCTACCGGTTTGTCTTATATATTTCTTACGGCAATCATTGCATGTAAAACAGTATCCAGCCGCTTCATTATATTTGTTTACCAGAGCTTTTTGCCTGTGTTTACTGCTTATATCCTAAAATGTAAAACACACTGAAGTAATGTTTTACATCTCGTATGACTGCATTTTTTTCGCGTACTGCACCCAGATATGGTGTTCTAAAAGAAATAGAGCGTTCCTTTGCCTTCTCGGGTGGTGTTTTGCTTTGCCCTTCACCGAGCTGCCCTAACTCACGCCGGAAAGACACTGCCACATTATACTTTCCACATAGTAACTTGCGTACTGCCGTGACGTGTTAGAAGTGACGATATTTTATTGCCAATCCAGCCCCTTTTTGAAAACTTTTATCGTCCGCTCATTATAAAATGTTTTCTTTTTCTTTTTAGATGAAGACAAATTTTAAGGGATGGAGCACGCCTCTGGTCTTCCGTTAGAACCGACATTTTTTTTCCAGGAGAGGACATGGCACATGTTCGACAAGTCAACTGGAAGAAAAATAAAAGCTGCAAAGGCGTACTGTTTACTGAATATGTTCCTTCTCGATATGCATAAAAAACCACGAAAGTTCATGATTCGCTACAGGCTGTTCTGCAAGGCATCTTTCTACGAGAGAATACTAGGGGAGTAGTATAGATTTAGAAGCTGTAAAACTACTTTGGAGGAAATAAACCCCTCTGGTCTCTACGAGACATGAAAAAAATCTCATTCACGCTCTCAACTTAACGGAAAAAGAAGGAAAGGACACTATAGATGGGTACAGGGGAGAATCTGTTGGTTTCATTAAAAATAAAACTGCATATCCCGTTGTGACTTCTCCCCCCACCTGCCCCCGCCGTCCACAGTATCGGCATCTATTCGAGCTATGTGATATAGCAGAAGAAAATGAAGACAACATGGTCGTTATGAAATAATATTAGGAAAGTTGTTGGACGCGAAAACGTATACCTTTCATCGTGCCAGAATGAGAATTTCAAAGAAATCACAATGGGATGCAGTGATAGTAAAAAAATGCCGTCGATAGCGCATTAGCTGCAAAATTCAGGAGAAGGGTCCTTCCCTGTTCCTAAGTGTCTGTTAGAAGAACATGTCGCTTTAATACCGGGCTATGTACAACAGTGGTATATTCGTAAGATAAATTTTAAACTCTGTCATTAATCGGTTGGATGACAGACATCTTAAATTTTTAGGAAAACTGTTCTTTGCCTCTAAAATGTAGTAATTTTACAATTAGTCTATAATTTAATGTAACATTTGAAGCAACAGGAAAAAGAAAAGTTGTAGTCAGTAATTTTTTTATGGAATTAATGAAGTGCCATTCTGAATTTTCTCCAAGGTGTGCTCAATGTGCTGTTTTTCAAATAGCACAAGGTATCAACAGAGAGCAAGGAATGATTACACTGAAGGCCTATAACGACACTGAATCTACCGTAATTTCATTTCTGTGCTCACATTTACAATGTTATCGTTCTCATAATGTGTTCGGCGTTGTGAACAGCAAGTTCAAGCCTGTTAATTTAACTTATTTGCATAAAGTGAAATTAAAAACACCTTATTTTGTGTGGGTTTTTAGTATTATTGTTGTACATCTTCACCACAAAATAGTTTTGTTGTAATTCGTTCATTTGATTCTTACAAAAATTCAGAAATTCTTATGTGTCCTCCACTGGGGCAACGCCACCTAATACATTAATATTTTCGCAGGCGCGCTGTCCAGAATATTCACAAGCTGTTGGCGCCTGGAGGAGAGGCTGTCTTCAGCATAATGGCTAACATGGTGTTTTACACAGCGTTTGAAGAAATGGCGGAAGACTCGCGTTGGGCGCGGTACATGCAGGTAACCCTTAGGTCTACCCGATATTCCCCTAAATCTTAGAAATACTTGGAAAATTATGTTTAATAATTCTAAAGATGCACTACGTCAGGAAAAGTCAACTTGTTTAGACTGCCACCAAGTTTTGTTCCTTTGTTACTTGTAAAATTTTCTAACTGTCCACCGATTAAAAAGTAAAAATTATTTATGAAGTAGGGATAAGTTTACTTTACAAAATTTATAAAGCCGAGCCACATCAGGTTAAAACATACAATAGTCAGGCCCTTATTGCCAAAAATTTCTTTAAAGGCTAATAAAAGTATTTTCAAAATCCCTTCCGCCTTCCGCCCATCACGAAAGCTGAAACGCCCACTTGTGCTTGGGAGGGACCATGTTGGCCACCACTGCATTCTGCCTTTTCCTCAAACGAAACCAAAGATACTAGCCAGGAAGGATTTTCTTTTATAACTCTGAGGATTGTCGTACCCATTACGATTTACTTTAAGATTCTGAGTTGTTCAACGTTCTCGAGTACTCGACGTTTCGACCCCCTGCTGCGATCATCAACAGGAGTTTTCTGGGGTCTCGCGGTTAATGAACAAGGCTAATCATAGCGCAGAGAGAGGCATCCGAGCACTCAGTCTTCCCGAGTTTCATGTACGATAAGAACCGGCCAAGCTGACAACAATAAATTATAGTGCACTGTCCCTTGGAATATGGCGGAACTGCAATGCAATCAGACTTCTGTCTATGGCGCTACGTTGGCTAGGCTGTTGCATCAGCCGATTCTTGTTCAATAGATAATTCAAATGAACGCAGTTCCCTCGAACTGTACAAACTAATAAGTTACAATAAATTTTGTGGCCAATGCAAAGAGTTTGCAATAAATTTAAAAATCTATTTCAGCAGATTCCATAAACACTTTTTCCTGGTGCCTTTTGTCCGCATCAACTGGTATTTAAAGCAAAATCGTGCACCAGATGTGCTTAAAAGGAGATTTGAAAGTCAATAGATCGTCTCGTGCACCTCCATACAACGTAGATAACAATGTAAAATATCTAACTTGTGAGCGCTGATGCGTCAAGTAAGTCACTGTTCGACAGATACGAGGGCTTGTAGAAAAGTAATGCCTCCGAATTTTTAATTCTGTTGTTGCGTGTATTTTTTGAGGAAATAAATGCAGATGTTTCGCAATGTTTGAGTGACAGTTTGCCTATTCTTTCATTTCTCCAGAGAATGGAGAATTCAGCATGCGTCCTTTGTCCAGAACATCTGCTATGAATTCCTCCTTGATCCTTAATAATAAACTTTATCATCATTGCATTTTCTCAAATCTATTACAATATGTAGATTTTATTTTGGTAAAACGGATTGCTCTTCATAACCTCACATCGAGAGCCAAACTGCTGAGCAGACAGCTCTCACAACGCAAGCACTTTTTGGGCTGAGGTGTCACCAAGGGCAACCACAAGTGACACACGAGACTTGTTACATTAGTACAACGCCAGAGGTCCTGCAGTGGACTCACTTGTCACGAGTAGTCAATGGAGACAACAAAATCGTTCACGTAAAAGGGGCTTTAGACTTACTCTGGCGAGACTTTCCAAAATAACCAGTTCTTCGGAGCCGAATCTGCGCCAGTATACCATTACGACTTCTACATGGTGAGAATTATTGAACTATTTAAATAAAACGTAAATTAGTTACAAACTACGGCGTGAACACAATTTATTCAACATATGAACGTCACTACAAATTTTCGGATTTAGATTACGACATGTTCGATATTGCAGCCATCATTGGCGATGATATGGCGCAGACGAATAACGTAATTCTGCATGACCCGCTGAAGTGTCGGAACAGCGATGCTGTCGATGACCTCCTGAGTGGCTGTTTGCAGCTCAGAGATGGTTTTGGGGTTATTTCTGCAAACGTGTCATTAATATAGCCCCACAAAAAGGTGTCGCATGTGTTCCGATCCAGAGAATATGGCGGCCAGTTGAGGCCCATGCAGTGGCTTGTGAGTACCTGAGAGCCATAATGTGAATCCCCAAAGAGCTCTTCCAGAACATCAAACACTCTCCTGCTTCGATGGGGTCGAGCTCCGTCTCTCACGAACCATATCTTGTCGAAATGAGGGTCACTTCGATTAATGGAGATGGAATCATCTTCCAAAACCGTCAAGTGCCGTTCGGTAGTCACCGTGGCAACCAATCATCAACGAATATCGAACCGACAATCCGTGACTGGGCATTGCCCACCACAGAGTCACCTGCTGAGAGTGAAGAGGCTTCTCGATCGCGAAATGCGGATTATCAGTGCCCCAAACGCGATTATTTTGGTTACTGACGAACCCATCCAAACGAAGGTGGGCTTCGTTGATAAGCCAAACAACAATGGGCATGCTAATTCCCACCACGCTAGACAGCTAACAGTGCAGTGACAGTGCAGTTTGAACTTCCTAACGCAAACCATTCAGAGAAGCTGTGACGATTTTATTTCATGTAGTTCAATAATTGCCCCCCCCCCACCCTCATCCCCATATCACTAAGGTCACCTAATTCTAATGTGCGCTTTTGTGCTGATTAATTTAAGATGTTACAATAAGATGTGAATGAAGTGTTTCTCAATCGGGATATTTCCACACTATCATAAGTAGCCATAATTTAGCTTCGTTTATTTGAACAAGTCAACTTCGAACACAAACAGTCACTGTTTCTGAAGCAGCGCAACAGAAGAAAATAAACGTTTTCCAGCGATTCTTCCTAGTATTGTGGTGGTGGTGGTAGTTAGTGTTTAACGTCCCGTTGACAACGAGGTCATTAGAGAAGGAGCGCAAGCTCGGGTTAGGGAAGGATTGGGAAGGAAATCGGCCGTGCCCTTTCAAAGGAACCATCCCGGCATGTGCCTGAAACGATTATGGAAATCACGGAAAACCTAAATCAGGATGGTCGGAGACGGGATTGAACCGTCGTCCTCCCGAATGCGAGTCCAGTGTGTTAACCACTGCGCCACCTCGCTCGGTAGTATTGTGAAGGAAAGTTTAATCACGAGTAACTGTCCTTAAACGAAACCGGAATAGATTCTTGAGAGCTTAGATTACGTTCTCGTGAGCAATGAAAAGTCTGCCTTCAAACCAATGTACGTATGCATAGTTGTATCTCACGGGCAGTACGACTTGTATAAGGCGCGGAACATAAAGGCCCAGAGCGCAGGTCGCCGGCGACGTCCCATCTGAGGCTGTATCTAAAAAGTGGTGGTACTTGAGTCGCTGTCTAGCGAAGACAGATCTGGCTGTATCCGGCTCCGTGCTGGGAGAAGTACTCGTCCTGCGGAAGGTTATAATTTCCCTATTGGCTAGCGAAGCTGCAGCGAATGCAGGTAGAGATACGTGTCTGGGGCGACGCCTGTTTTGAACCCTCTAGCTGCTTACCAGGACGCCCTCTGTGGATTGAACAAGATACGGCGGGAACCAGCATGACCGCAGGTGTTGACCTGATGATAACCCGCTGAACAGAGATGCGTTGCGGGTTGGCCTCGTCGCAGACGAATCCGAGATAGACACTAGTTTACATGGAAGTTCTCGTATAAATGATATCAAATATAACTAGAATGACTGCACAGTATCTCTAAATTATTTAAATTGCCTGAAAAAAAGTCGTGCCATTCCATGGCAAATTACGTCCTTTCTGTTAGCACATACGTCTTGTAACTAATGCATCTGATTCCTAGATTGGTATTTTATCATGTTTCGTTGACAAGCTTTCCACGATTTATGCGTTACCATTTTCTTCGCCTTAACGAATCTCTGTTAATTTTATATGCTACTGATAAAATTATAATTCAAATATTCAGTTTTTCGGGCTCTTTAAGAGGATATATTATGCTTCTATTACCTTTTATGGTGCAGCAACACAAACACAAAAGTAAATCGTTTCGGATACAAGCAACGCACTTAATCAGATGACCAGTACATGGACGCACCAGCCACGCGTAAGTCTTACATTTCCGCGTCGCTACCTATACCTGTCCATCGCGAGGTGAGTCTTCTCTGCAGTGACAGCTTTAAGCGACCGTGCCACGCCCCCTCTACTTCCAAGGGCGCCATGTTCGTTTCAGTCAGAGGTTGCCGACTCATCGCTACTCCGGACAGCGTTTCGTGTGGCAGAGAACCCCTAACGTGAGCTACAACACTACCTATCCTTTGCCATGCCTTGTGCAGTTTCTTGCAGAGTATGTGTCTATATCTCATGTAATCTCACAATTTCGCTTATTATCGAAAGTACTATCACTTAGGATATAATGTGATATTTGAAATGACATCAGAATTGAAGATGGCGATCCAAGACGGTAGACCTGGGGAAACGAACACACTTCCTAGGTCACTTTTCATAACTTGAGAGTGGCGGGAATTCAAAAAAATCATTCCATGCAAATGAGAAAAGTAAACAAAATTTTAATGTATCCAACGAGGGTACAGAGATTGAAATAAATATTGATGACTTCATTCCAAACTATGCACAATTTTTGGTGAACTTAAGAACTGTTATAGCTAATCCAAATGAATCAGAATCGTATTATCCAACGTATGATGGAAAATCCAATAATAATGTAACAGAACTGTTTCATTTTGTGACTGTAAAGGAAAGAAATGAGATTTTATCTAGAATCGCACATTCTTTGATATTTACTATTAAAAAAAGTCTTGATCACTATTTATTTATCAAGGTGACCGGTTTCGACCACAACTGTGGACATCTTCAGACCCACAGGTTGTATACAAACCTTTAATTAGAGGGCTACATACATTAATGATGATACACAAAGTTATAAAGCTATAAAAAGATGAATTACCATTGAGTAGGAACCTCTTTCTATTGGAGAATCAATTATGGAGAAATCAGTGCACGTCTTACCATACATAATGGAGGCTCCACCCACTTCAGACTGTATGATGTCATTACTAACCAATGAGTTATAAGTCGAATTACAATTTAAAATTTCATAGTTAAAAGAACATTGTCAAGATTTAAAAATAAATACACACTAAACTTAGCTTACTAAACAGCGATTGTCCATTAAGAAGCGTTAAAAATATTTCACTATGAAGGAAAAATGAACTTCGGTTTGGCAGTACATGGGTTGCTATCTCAAAGCCTGTAAGTGAACCATTTGGAACCACTGGTTGCCATGATGAAGTTGAACGCCATTGCAAACATGAGACAGCAGGCTTCCTTCCACTGATAGTTGTCGTAAAGTCGATAGTCGAACTAATGGTTGCCATGGTGAGGACAAACGCCAGTGCAAAGATGTGGCAGCAGGCTTCTCTCCAACAAAGTTGTTGTGAAAGTGGAATGGCGAAGACTATGTCAGACGATGTATTATTCAGCGGCAACATGTCTTTATTGAAACGATTTTCAATGAGTAAGCTGCAATAATTTGTAGATGAGATGTATCCTACACACTACACAAATACAATACGAAGTAGTTGTCTGTATATATGAAATATTGTCTATGAAGTTGGTATGTAAATTACATGTGACAATTTTTAAGGGCTTTGCTATTCCTCAAGTTATATGCCAGTCTTATAAGCATATAAAAATAATGAAGAACGAAGAAAAATTATAAAATTATGAGCCATAGTGTCAAAATTAAAAGGATGTGAATTAACAATATGCAGTCTAAAAGCATATAAGCAAAAATTCTAAAATAGAGAGTCAATCATAAAACAACGTTTGGTGAATAAAATTACAATATAAAGATAAAATATTTCCTAAAAGTCGTAAAAATTCCTTTACAAATTTTAAAAAGCAAGGCACAGGAAATTAACCATTCTAAAGAAGATCATCGAAAAACTCAAAGAAATGTTTATCTTTGTACTGAGGTTGTTCGTTTAAAACAGATAATGGATTACTTTTGTGAAGTAAAAGATTTCAATTTCTTCTAAGGTAATTAGCAGTGGTCGTTTTTGCACAGTATATAATATTTTCATACAATTACAAATAGGAATGGAAAACATAATATTTCTATTTATAGAAAACCCCCATCAAATGACGTAATAATAGATGCAAATCATGCCATCCATCAAGATACAAAATGGCATTTTCTAAAACTATGTATACATAGGATACTGAAATTTCCTCTTCAACATGATGCAATCCAGAAGGAAATTGATACATCAAAACCGATAGCAGTTGCTAACAATTATAATTCCTATCAGGTTGATCTGCTATATCTAAAATTACAAGAAACAAATGATGCTCTCACAAATTCGAAAAAGAGATTTACAAAAATGACATAGATGTGACCTATTTCAGATAAAATAAATAAATAATTTAAGAACACAAGCGTGAAAATAGCATTTATAACTAATAACCCCCTACAGATAAAACTGAAACACACAACTGGAGACTCAAATATATACCAAAAGTCAGGAGTTTACAAAATAAAATGTAATGACTGTGAGAAACAGTATATTGATCAAACTGGCTGTAACTTTTTAACACGTTTCAAAGAACATACAACTTGTACTACATGTACCAAATCAAAGTTTGGTCAACATCTTGATGGTTACAGTCATTCTGAACGCTGCATTTCTAACACTTTGAAAATATTACATACTGTGCCAACAGGACGACTGCTAAATGACTTAGAAGAAATTGAAATCTTTTTACTTCAAAAAAGTAATCCATTATCTGTTTTAAATGGACAACCTCAGTACAAAGATAAATATTTCTTTAAACTTTTCGATGATATTCTTTAGAACGTTTACTCTCCTGTCCTTTGTTTTTTAAAATTTTAAGAAAAATTATTAAGACTTTTAGGAACTATTTTATCTTTACATTCTAATTTTATTCACCAAACATTATTTTACGACTATCTATTTTAGAATGTTTGCTTATATGCTTTTAGACTGCATATTGCTAATTTACATCCTTTTATTTTTGATGATATGGCTCATAATTTTGTAATTTTTCTTCCTTTTTCATTATTTTTATTTGCTTGTAAGACTGGCATATAACTTGAGGAATAGGAAAGCCTTTAAAAAATTGTCACATGTAATTTACATACCAACTTCATAGACAATATTTCATACATACGGGCAACTACTTCATATTGTATCTGTGCAGTATGTAGTATACATGTCAGCTACAGATTATTGCAGCTTACGCATTGAAAATCTTTTCAATAAAGACATTTCACTGCTCAATAATACATCGTCTGATGCGACATTCTTCGCCATTCCACTTTCACAACAACTTCATTGGAGAGAAGCCTGCTGCCAAATCTTTGCACTGTTGTTTGTCCTCACCATGGCAACCACTAGTTCGACTAACGACTTTACAACAACTATCAGTGGATAGAAGCCTGCTCCCTCATGTTTGCAATGGCGTCCAACTTCACTATGGCAACCAGTGCTTCCAAATGGTTCACTAACAGGATTTGAGAGGGCAACCCATGTACTGCCAAACCGAAGTTCATTTTTCCTTCATTGTTAAATATTTTAACGCTTCTTAATTGAAAATATCTAAGTTTAGTGTGTATTTATTTTTAATTCTTGACAATGTTCTTTTAACTAAGAAATTTTACATTAAATTCGACTTATAACTCATTGGTTAGTAATGACATCATGCAGTCTGAAGTGGGTGGAGCCTCCATAATATATAGTAAGATGTGCACCCGTTTCTCCGGATACGGAACCTGTACACCTCCCAAAAACTTGATCCTCCTCACCCATTTGTTTCCCCCATCCTCTCCCACCTCCGCCCGCTGCCACGCCTGTATTTCCACGTCCCACCTGGTTTCCATTTCTCCACCCTCCTTACCCTCTCCCAAGGGGGCTTCCACCAGCTCCCCCTCCCTGATGATGTCCTCCTCCACTCCACCTACCCCTCCTATGAAATTTGATCCTCCCCTCCCACTTCCTGTATATTTTCCTTTGGGCACCCTCTCTCCCTTCTCTCTGCTTTTTCCTCCATCCCCCGTTCCTCCACCCTTCTTCAAACGGGCATTCTACTCCGCCTTCCTCCCTTCCTAACTCCCCCCTCTCTCCCCTGCCTGTGGCATCTCTGCTCTCCCTTCTCCCTCTCCCACCCCCCATTCTCCTGTCTTGGCAGGTCCCCGGACTTGTACACACTGAGTGGACATTCGCGTGCCAGAGATCATCGCCATCAGTGTCTCGTGTGTGTGCCTTCATTTGTGTTTAGTGTTCTTTCGCCGTCACGCCACCACCGTTCACCTGTGCTGTGGCAGTCGTCCGTGTTTTGTGCGCCGTGTCAACGGCTTTTAGTGTTTCTTTCTCGTCCAGCGTGAACGACTACGTGTTTATTGTTTTTCGTGTCTACAGTTTTTGCCCGCCATTTTTATTGTATTATCTGTACCACCTTTATGTCATATTTCTTGTACCACTCACGGCTGAAGAGCAGCGTAATATGCTGCTGACAGCCCACCTTTCTATAAGGTGATTAAAATAACAATAAAGAAGAAACACTGGTTTCTCCAGTATTGGTTCTCCGACAGAAAGAGGTTCCTACTCAATGGTAATTCATATTTTTATAGCTTTATAACTTTATGTATGTTCTTTAACGTATGTAGCCCTCTAATTAAAGGTTTGTTTACATCCTGTAGGTCAAAAAACGACCACAATATTGGTCGAAACTGGTCACTTTGAGAAAACAATTGTGATCAAGACTGCTTGTGACAGTAAATATTTCTAAGTGTAGGACATTCTTTGATTTCATCAACAGCTCTGTTATATTTGACTTCATCTGTAACTAATAAAATAAGCTTAGAAGGACATATTCTCGATAACAGAAAAAAAGAGTAAGAAAAATATAGTACCTTAGCTATTATCAATTCTTGGTGGATTTTTTAAAGGTTATCTAGAAATTACGTGCGATAACGCAATATTTACTAGGTCTTCTAGTTCTGGAGAGGCAATTCTTACATGGCCTGATTATAATATTGCTGGAACGAAATTATAAATAGACTTCCTAAGGAAGGAAAAATTGTAATAGAATTGATGGAAATTCGTGTACTAACTGTTAAATATGAACCAACTTATGAGTTAGAACAACGAGAAAATATTCTGAAAAAATCGAAAGTTAAGATATCTTTTTATGAAGTACAAGTGGAGAAGTAGCAGGATTGAGTAGTAACAAAATTTTCGAAGTAGATATGATATAACTCTGCAGAATTTGATATGCCATATTTCGAATTTATTACAGTTCAGACAAATCGTAAAAATAATCAGTTACTTCACTCTTCAGTATTCGACCACACTGTTGTTGCTGTGGTCTTCAGTCCTGAGACTGGTTTGATGCAGCTCTCCGTGCTACTCTATCCTGTGCAAGCTTCTTCATCTCCCAGTACTTACTGCAACCTACATCCTTCTGAATCTGCTTAGCGTATTCATCTCTTGGTCTCCCTCTGCGATTTTTACCCTCCATGCTGTCCTCCAATACTAAATTGGTGATCCCCTGATGCCTCAAAACATGTCCTACCAACCGATCCCTTCTTCTACTCAAGTTGTGCCAAAAACTCCTCTTCTCCCCAATTCTATTCAATACCTCCTCATTAGTTATGTGATCTACCCCTCTAATCTTCAGCATTCTTCTGTAGCACCACATTTCGAAAGCTTCTATTTACTTCTTGTCTCAACTATTAATCGTCCATGTTTCACTTCCATACCTGGCTACACTCCATACAAATACTTTCATAAACGACTTCCTGACACTTATATCTATCCTCGATGTTAACAAAGTTCTCTTCTTCAGAAACGCTTTCCTTCCCATTGCCAGGCTATATTTTATATCCCCTCTACTTCGACCATCATCAGTTATTTTGCTCCCCAAATACCAAAACTCCTTTACTACTTTGAGTGTCTCATTTCCTAATTTAATTCCCTCAGCATCACCCGACGTAATTCGACAACATTCCATTATCCTCGTTTTGCTTTTGTTGAAATTCATCTTATATCCTCTTGTCAAGACAATATCCATTCCGATCAACTGCTCTTCCAAGTCCTTTGCTCTCTCTGAGAGAATTACAATCTCATCGGCGAACCTCAAAGATTTTATTTCTTCTCCATGGATTTTAATACCTGCTCCGAATTTTTCTTTTGTTTCCTTTACTGCTTGCTCAATATACAGATTGAGTAACATCGGGGAGAGGCTACAACCCTGTCTTACTCCCTTCCCAACCACTGCTTCCCTTTCATGCCCCTCGACTCTTATAATTGCCATCTGATTTCTGTACAAATTGTAAATAGCCTTCATCTCCCCGTATTTAACCCGTGCCACCTTTAGAATTTGATAGAGAGTATTCCATTCAACATTGTCAAAAGCTTTCTCTAAGTCTACAAATGCTAGAAACGTAGGTTTGCCTTTCCTTAATCTTTCTTCTAAGATAAGTCGTAAGGTCAGTATGGCCTCATGTGTTCCATCATGTCTACGGAATCCAAACTGAGCTTCCCCGAGGACGGCTTCTACTAGTTTTTCCATTCGTCTGTAAAGAATTCGTGTTAGTATTTTGCAGCTGTGGCTTATTAAACTGATTGTTCGGTAATTTTCACATCTGTCAACACCTGCTTTCTTTGGGATTGGAACTATTATATTCTTCTTGAAGTCTGAGGGTATTTCGCCTGTTTCATACATCTTGTTCACCAGATGGTAGAGTATTGTCAGGACTGGCTCGCCCAAGGCCGTCAGTAGTTACAATGAAATGTTGTCTACTCTGGGGGCCTTGTTTCGAATCAGGTCTTTAAGTTCTCTGTCAAACTCTTCACGAAGTATCGTCTCTCCCATTTCATCTTCATCCACATCCTCTTCCATTTCCATAATATTGTCCTCAAGTACATCGCCCTTGTTTAAACCCTCTATATACTCCTTCCACCTTTCTGCTTTCCCTTCTTTGCTTAGAACTGGGTTTCCATCTGAGCTCTTGATGTTCATACAAGTAGTTCTCTTATCTCCAAAGGTCTCTTTAATTTTCCTGTAGGCAGTATCTGTCTTACCCCTAGTGAGAAAAGCCTCTACATCTTTACATTTGTCCTCTAGCCATCCCTGGTTAGTCATTTTGCACTTCCTGTCGATCTCATTTTTGAGACGTTTGTATTTCCCTTTGCCTGCTTCATTTACTGCAATTATATATTTTCTCCTTTCATCAATTAAGTTCAATATTTCCTCTGTTACCCAAGGATTTCTACTGTATTTGTTTCCCCCATTCCTGTCAATTGTTCCCTTAAGCTGTCCCTGAAACTCTGTACAACCTCTGGTTCTTTCAGTTTATCCAGGTCCCATCTCCTTAAGTTCCCTTCTTTTTGCAGTTTCTTCAGTTTTAATCTACAGGCCACAACCAATAGATTGTGGTCAGAGTCCACATCTGCCCCTGGAAATGTCTTATAATTTAAAACCTGGTTCCTAAACCTCTGTCTTACCATTATATAATCTATCTGATACCTTTTAATAACTCCAGGGTTCTTCCATGTATACGGCTTTCTTTTATGATTCTTGAACCAATTGTTAGCTATGAATAAGTTGTGCACTGTGCAAAATTCTACCAAGCGGCTTCCTCTTTCATTTCTTAGCCCCAATCCATATTCACCTACTACGTTTCCTTCTCTCCCTTTTCCTACTGCCGAATTCCAGTCACCCTTGACTATTAAATTTTCATCACCCTTCACTATCTGAATAATTTCTTTTATTTCATCATACATTTCTTCAATTTCTTCATAATCTGCAGAGCTAGTTGGCATACAAACTTGTACTACTGTAGTAGGCATGGGCTTTGTGTCTATCGTGGCCACAATAATGCGTTCACTATGTTGTTTGTAGTAGCTTACCCGCATTCCAATTTTCCTATTCATTATTAAACCTACTCCTGCATTACCCCTATTTGATTTAGTGTTTATAACCCTGTAGTCACCTGACCAGAAGTCTTGTTCCTCCTGCCACCGAACTTCACTAATTCCCACTATATCTAACTTTAACCTATCTATTTCCCTTTTTAAATTTTCTAACCTACCTGCCCGATTAAGGGATCTGACATTCCACGCCTCGATCCATAGAACGCCAGTTTTCTTTCTGCTGATAACGACATCTTCTTGAGCAGTCCCCTCCCGGAGATCCGAATGCGGGACTATTTTATCTCCGGAATATTTTACCCAAGATGTCGCCATCGTCATTTAATCATTCAGTAAAGTTGCCTGCCCTCGGGATTAATTACGGCCGTCGTTTCCCTTTGCTTCCAGCCGTTCGCAGTACCAGCACAGCAAGGCCGTTTTGGTTATTGTTACAAGGCCAGATCAGACAATCATCCAGACTGTTGCCCTTGCAACTACTGAAAAGGCTGCTGCCCCTCTTCAGGAAACACACGTTTGTGTGGCCTCTCAACAGATACCCCTCTGTTGTGGTTTCACCAACGGTACGGCTATCTCTATCGCTGAGGCACGCAAGCCTCCCCACCAACGGCAAGGTCCATGGTTCATGGGCGGAGGTCGACCACATTCCATGGAACAAATGAAATTTTCCTACAGGAAATCTGGAATATTAACCCACTAAATAATATACTCAAAGCAGAAATCCATTTCTCGATTTTAAATGAGTTACACTACTCATATCAGATGCTGACGTCATTCCATGTAATTTCATAACGAACTATCCTATCTATATGATTAACGTGACATTTAGAAATAATATTGTAAGTTCACGGGAAAGGACTAGGAATCTTAGTGTGGAACTTTTAATGAACAAATTCTTTCAGATACTTCAACGTATGTAGGAATTTATAGTAAGAGTAATTTAACTTTCAATACTTCGCACAGAATATTTACTGTAAGTTTTTAACTATATTAATGAATAAAAAATAAGAAAAAGTTAAAGAAATTTGAACATTATGTTTTCATTTCATTTTAAAATATTTTCAGGAAGAAAAAGAAAACAAAACTGAAAAATTTTGTATGATAATTAGAAAATGATTACTCATTGTATTTCTTGTGTATGGCTCTTTTTATATAGATTATATTAGAATTTTGATTTTTCAGAAAAGTGAACTTACGTATACATTCTTTTTCTCTATTTGTAGTATGACTTACGTGAAACATTCTCTCGCGCCAATCTAATGCAGTTCAAAACTTCTTTCAGAGATAGCGCTGATGGACGATCCATTGAAAATAATAGCGGAACATGTTTTACTTTAAACATAAATTAATTGTTTTTAAAGTTATCTTCAGTACTCCTACTATCATTTACATGTTATTCACGTTTCTTCACTTCCAATAAAACACGAAAATGTTAAGAAAATAACTTATGTACATCCAAAATGAACTGATGGAAGTAGTGCTTGTAGAATGTACTTTGTCACTCGAATACCTAATATATATACCATTTTAGAGGATGTTTACTGTGTCAGAGCTCTAAACCAAGTATGAAGACTGCAGTATTTTGACCATTGTATCATGAAATCATCAAAGTGTCAGTGGTTAGAGAAGAACTAGCTATTTGACAAAACTTTTTCTATTCGCGCTTCTGTACGATGTATCACCATGTAAAGGGCAAGTTTAGGAGCCGTCCTAAGGAGCTGGTGGTGTGTTTCATCCCGAAATAATGGAGCCCTCTGTTATCTCAGAAGCAAGATGCACTGTCGTGCGGGAGGTCAGAGCCCGGAAGCTCGGTTTATAGGACTAACACAGTGGAAGGCGTTCGCTAGCGAACGTTTTGCACTTTTTAGGAATGAAGTTACTTTGGTCCTATTAAATTTCATAATCTTTAAATGGACAATATCAAACATCTAAAGCAGTGTGGTGACTGTCTAGAAAAAAGAATATTAATGAATTTCATAAAGATAAGTAACTAAAAGATGGATTTGTAAAGAAAGTGTATCGAGACATCAGTAAATTAAAGTTACATGTGAATGTGGTTGAACGGTTGGTGAAACGAGAACACAAAAAAATCAAGTACAATCGACAGGTCATAAAAATCGTATGGCTGCTCACGAAGAAGGAATTAGGAAAATTTTGAGCAAAGGAATGGTTTCTTTATTCACTTCGTTTTATTTTCTTATGTTCACTTTTTATAAAGAAATAATAAATTTTATTTTCTTGCAATTACGTTTTATATCAAATATTAGATTTTATTTTCTTGCATTCATCTTTTGAATGAAAAACAAAATAATTTGAAAATTGGTGAATGTGATACAAAAAATGTTCAGAATTATTAACACTTCTAAGTAATTTAAAAGAAATTAAGTGATTTAGACCTGAAAAGTAGATGTTTTGTCAAGTTCTGTGTAAGTTCTAATGAGCTAGCTCACGAGGAACGAATCAGCTAGTGAGCTAGAACTGAGATATAATCTACCAAAACTTATTACTCTCATTGTCTATAGAAAATCTGACACCCATGCAGATTGAACCACACGTGGAATATTTTTAAGCTACACTGTAGCGCCAAAGAAACTGGGAGAGGCATGACTATTCAAATACAGAGAGGTGTAAACAAGCAAAATACGGCGCAGCGGCGGGAAACGCCTTCATAAGACAAAGAGTGTCTGGTGCAGTTGTTAGATCGGTTACTGCTACTACAATAGCAGGTTACAAACATTTAAGTGAGTTTGAACGTGGTGTTAGAGTCAGCCCAGAAGCGATGCGACGCAGCATCTTCGCGGCAGCGATAAAGGGTGGATTTTCCCGTATGGCCATTACACGTGTGTACCGAAAACATCAGGTATCCAGTAAAACATTAAATCTCCGACATCGCCGGGGCCAGAAAAAGATCCTGCAAGAATGGGATCAATGACGACTGAAGATAATCGTTCAGCATGACGGTCTTCCACAAAGTTCTGCAGATTTCGATGCTGGGCCATCAGCAAGTGTCAGTATACGAACCATTTAACGAAACTTCATCGATATGTGCTTTCAGAGCAGAAGGCTTTCTCGTGTACCGTTGATGACTGCACAACACAAAGCAATACGCCTTGCTTTGGCCCGACAACACCGAAATTGCACTCTTGAGTACTGGTAACATATTGCCTGGTCGGACGAGTCTCGTTTCAAACTGTGTACGGCGGATGGACGTGTACGGCTATGGAGACAACCTCATGAATCTATGGACCCTGCATGTTAGCTGGGGACTGTTCAAACCGGTGGAAGCTCTGTAATGGTGTAGGGCGTCTGCAGTTGGAATGATACGGGAGCCCTAATACGTCTAGATACGACTCTGGCAGGTTACACGTACATAAGCATCCTGTCTGATCACTTGCATCCATTCATGTCCATTGTGCATTCCGACTGACTTCGGCAACTCCAGCAGGACAGTTCCACACCCCACACGTCCAGAATTGCTACAGAGTGGCTCCAGGAACACTCTTCTGAATTTAAACACTGACGCTGGCCACCAAACTCCGCGGACATGTGCATTTTCATCATAACTGAGACGCCTTGGAACGTGCTCAGAAGAGATCTCCAACCACTCGCACTCATACGGGATTATGGACAGCCCTGCAGGAATCATGGTGTCATTTCCCTCTATTATGGGAATCGATGATGACACTGACTAGTTGTTCCAGTTATCGACATTGATATTGGCAAGATATCGACCGCAGGGATTCGCAGACATTCGATAATGTTTTACCTTCAAACTTGAAGTCGATAACAAATGAAAAAAGGAATATTTTTCTTCGTGTTATATAATTAAAGATTAATAGTTTCGGATTTTTACTTGTACTGTGAAACCTTGATTTTTACCAAATTTCTTGGTTCTAATTCAATGGGAAGTACGCTATAGGTTTTGGTGAGTGAGGTTTCGAGTATCAAAATATGTGATAATCGGCCATTTCTTTTTATAGTATTGACTTAGAAGCTAAAATTTTTACACTGGGAAGGGGCCATAGAACTTGAATATCATACGCCAACCTGTTGGAGAGAAAGTTTGCCTTAAGGGACGGACAGACAAACAGATGTATGAAAAATGGCCAAAAAATTATTTTTTCGTGTTATAGTTTTACAAATTAAGCATTTTCGATTTATTTTTGCTTTAAAATTGTACTGTGAAACCTTGTTTCTAGCCAAATTTCATGATTCTAGGTCAACGGAAGTATCCTATAGGTCTTGATGAATGAGTTTTGCGAATATGGAAATATGTGACATACATAGCTGTATCTTTTGACTGCATCGACTTGGAACCTTACAATTTTTACACCACTTAGAGACCACAGCCCTGTCTGGCTGCTGAGGCAACACTGGGATCAGCTGCGCATAATGGGAGATGGGACTCTGTGGTGTGGATAATGAGAAGCCTGGGGACGTGGGAAGGGGGAGGGATAGCAGTGTAGACTGGGGGACGCTAATGTGCTGCCTGTGGGAGCTTACAGGGACCATGGAGAGCGAGTAGGCAGCTAGGTGCAGGCGGGAGGTTAGACGGAGGGTGGGGTGGGGGGTTAGCGGGAAAGGAGACTAATAGAAAGACTGTGGGTACATTGGTGAACAGAGGTCTGTGTAGTGCTGGAACGGGAACAGGCAAGGGGCTAGAGAGTAGAACAAAGACTAACGACAGTTGAGGCCAGGAGGGTTACAGGAACGTAGAATATACTGGTGGGAAGGATCAAGGTGGTGCAGGCTGTGAAGCAACCATTGACATGAAGAAAGTTGTGCTGACAGCATGCTCAGCAGTGTGGTGGTCCAGCTGTTTCTTGTCCACAGCTTGTCAGTGGCCATTCATGCAGACAAACAGCTTGTTAGCAGTCACGTCCACATAAATGCAGCACAGTAATTGCAGCTTACCTTTTGGATCACTTGACTGGTTTCATAGGTAGCCCTGCCTTTGATGGACTGGAGTAGGTGATGGTGGAAGTGTGACACTACAACGCAGTCCTTGCTATGAATTTTTTCGCTTACTTAACACATGAGACCGTTTGTATACGATGTATTGTCTAGTGTAAATATGTATTGTAAATACTATGTTTAAATTATGTAATATTTAACATTGGCAAGTCAGGGCTTATTTAGTAAACGTTGAAGTCTGAGAGATTGTTTTGTCGTGCCGCTGGGAGCGGGAGCGCGCCAGCGAGCAGTAGTAGCAGTGACGCCGTGCTCGGAGTAAGATGTACAGTCGAATGCTGCTATTCCTAGCTATGTTACATCTAACGTCTACTGTGTCGATCTAAGTACGACGGGAAAGTAATGGTCGGCATATCTGGAAGCATGGCCGGGCAAGTTATTATGGATTAATGGGCATAGTGCTGAAGAAACGAGGGCTTAAACGTGAAGCGCACTGTGGGCCCAAGTCGCAACAGTAAAAGCCCCCTGCCATATTGTGTCGCCGCCGTGGGCTTCCGTCGATCCACCGACAACGAGGGAAGTAAGATGTACGTAATTTTCATAGGATAAAATTGTAGAAGGTTTGCCAGCGACTGTGCGTCTCTCTGAAGTTGAACAATTAATAACAAGCATTGCATTATCGAAGTGTTGCATTCCACCCGACAATAACACCAAGTACGTTCCTTGCGGTCCTTACTTATCTTATTGAGCCGAGTGTGTCACGCCACAATCAAGAGAAAATATGTTAATTATCAAATTATTAGCATAGACGGTGAAGAGTAAATTTCAAACTGTTTTGAACGATTGGTTATCATAGTTAATTGTTGCACTTATGCCAACCGTAGTAACTTAATAATAGACTGAAGTAATAAAATTGATTATCAAGATTTATTTCCATGCATATTCAGCTGAAGTGGCCGGCCTTTGTGACCGAGCGGTTCTAGGCGTTTCAGTCTGGAACCACGTGACCGCTACGGTTGCAGGTTCGAATCGTGCCTCCGGCATGGGTGTGTGTGAAGTCCTTAGGTTAGTTAGGTTTAAGTAGTTCATAAGTTCTAGGAGACTGATGACCTCAGATGTTAAGTCCCATAGTGCTCAGAGCCATTTGAACCATTTTTTCAGCTGAAGTTAGTTCAAGGATATTTCATGAAATTATAAAGCTTATTCCACCTGACAATCGCCCAATTAATGAATTATTACCATTCAAAACATAGTTAATCAATTATTGGCAATATATTTCATTGTCAGTAGATTTAACTGTGCAAAGTACGTAATTTTAAAGACAGAACGACAGTCAATTATTCAAAATCGAGATAAATAATTATCTGTGTTGTCAGCATTGCACTTAGCTGACAAATTATGAACAAAATAACTATCAAACTACTTATTGAAAGTTAACCACTAATGTTTAAGTGTAGTTAGTTTGTTATGACATTATCTTATATGACTACTGAGGGTGACACATCACTCACGCAAAGGTTCACGTTCCACTTGCTGCGCTACAAACAGGGAAACTTTATCTTTCACACAATTATTCACGTATTTAATACTACTGTCGCTAATAAGTTGAGCTGGCGACCGATTTTTAATTGCTTTTACAACTTACTCATTTCTTTCTGCAAAATTTCGACTGGCAAATTTTATTTCCAATTTATTTCCATTATTATGAAATTACTCATTCAATAACGATCAAGTTATAACGTCTCCTGTTTCATGCGGAATAATCATTATTTACTTCGGGTTCGGACGCCTTATCCCGACACGGGTCAAAATTGATAATTTACGGTCATTGTTAACTTGTAATTTCGCAAATCCCGGGAAGTTGGGTGGTGTTATAGAAGGACTTATGGGACAATTGTTGCATCTAGGTCTGTTACGGGGATATGTGCCATGAGGCATGGGGTTGGGAGTAGAATGTGATGTATTCTTTTCTGAAGACAAATCGTTTGCAAGCGTTGTAGTGGAACTTCGATGTTCACGGATTTTGCCGTTCCTCTCAGGACGTGGAGAAGTTCGTATCTCCGTACCAGCACAGTGAGGACCCAGAGAGCGACTTCCGACAGCTGCTGCAGAGCGAGGGCTACCAGGTACTGCGCTGTGACGTCGCGCCAGAGGTGCTCTTCTTCCCGAGTGAGATGCAGCGTACAGGTGAGCAGCTCCTTTACCTTTAGTGTCAGCCAGTGTCACAGGAACAACGCTTTACATGTGCCTGGGTGCAGCTAACACCAAACCCTCCAGCTGTCCGACAGTCAGACCTGTACCAATCGTCGTATGTCGATAGTGTGTCAACCAAAGTTCCGATTTAGTTTGTACTATGTGCTGTCGTCCAGTAGAACGACGTAAACGTTAATTAAAAGCAACATGAGAACTATGGAGCGCACAGAAAGCATTTCGATCAGTAACAATCAGGTATAGTTTCCATGGGTAGAGCTTTAGATCATTGTACTAAGCATACTGGGTTTAAAACCCAATGACTGCAATTTTTCTTTACTATATTACAAGTGAAAATGTTATATGGAAGTACGTCATGTTTATAGAACTGTGCACCTGGCAGTCTGTTTTCGCTTATTTTAATTGAAATCCGCAGTAAACCTACAGAGTACATTTGCAATTTCACAGAAAATACAACCAGAACAAAAAGGAAGAAACAGATGCATCACATGTCCAGAAGTAATACTACTACTACTACTAATAATAATAATAGTAGTAATAATAATGGTCACAATAATAAAAGTAATAGCCGTAATAATAACGAGCGTGCTCCATTGAGGAATTAAGGCTTCACAGTACTGGCTGCTTAAGAAGAAGTGTATGAAGAAAATTACTTTTGTTCACCAAGCACATTTGATAAAACCTACATTTGTCCATCCACCCTGAAGATTGCCGAATGAAAGATTGTGCCTGAAACAGAACTTTGTCGAAGTTTTAAAGCCATTATCCACGGGTGACGGTGAGAATTATGCAAATGTGGAGAACCTAACTGACTGTATGTGACTTGCTGCAGCTTAAGAAGATTTTTCCGTTGTTGCTGACTAATCTCTTCCGAAGAATCTAGAGCACCATCAGACATTTTATGCGTCATATGCTTGTACACTCTGAAGGAATGAAGATCGGACGGTTGATAAATGAAGGCTGTGTTCGCTGGAATTACGTGAATTGCGATTTTGTTTCCTGGTAGGTTACTTGTGCGTGCTTGTCATGAAGAACACTAATGTCTTCGTGGGGTCCATACGAATCCAGTAATAGTAGAAGTGTCTCCCATATAAATTTCACGCTTAAACCAAAAATGGTTCAAATGGCTCTGAGCACTATGCGACTTAACATCTATGGCCATTAGTCCCCTAGAACTTCGAACTACTTAAACCTAACTAACCTAAGGACATAACACGCATCCCTGTCCGAATCAGGATTCGAAACTACGACCGTAGCAGTCACGCTTAAACACTTAAAACGGTTTTTAATCAGAGGGGTGCGAACCCGGGACCTATGGTACGACGACCTCACACTGTACCAACCCAGAGATCTACAAAACAATCACTCACAGATACGCTTTTAAAGTGTACCGGAGTGTTACTTTTAATTACCGTTTACGCATCTTCTACCAGATGACAGCACGTAGCTCGAACTAAATCGGTGTTTTGGTGGATGCTCCATCGACATACGATATGTGGTACCGATCTTAGTGTGTGACATTTTGGAGGTTTGGGTGAAAGCAGCAAAAGTGGGCCCAAACTGTAAATCAAATGCTTTTACAGACTCCCTGTATCTCTAGTCGATAATCGCTTATCTAGTGTGCATTCCTTGCTCAGTATGTGTGCAGGTTAAAGATTAGAATGCTATTCCTCATGAACCCCTCGATGTGATGTTATAACTACCCGGACTTGGTAGACTGACCTCAGGGAATATGAAGTTACTTGCCCTCCAGCTGCGGTGGAGAAATTTTCTCTCGCAACAAGATTGACCTCTGCTGATGCGAAGATGAGGTGTCCTCAGGCTATTATGGAGAAAATTATTCTCGCATCAGTTCTGGACAATGTCTCGTCAGCCCGGTAGTGTTGTTGGTGGCCCAGTTCCAGGAAGAGCTGGTTTCAAGTATGACCCAACTTCTCGTAGAACGAGCCATAGGAGCAGATGTGCAGAGTGTTTCTTGGTGTCGTTGTTGGTTGGTTTCCTATAATAGATAGAGACTTCAATTAAAACGAGATACTGAGTGCCAATTCTGCTCCCTCCATTAGAGGTGAACAACATAACTCACAGAGAAGAATGGTGTGTGTGTGTGTGTGTGTGTGTGTGTGTGTGTGTGTGTGTGTGGGAGGGGCAGGTAGCTGGGGAGGAGGGCTGTACCTCACAGGGAAGAATGGTGTGTGTGTGTGTGTGTGTGTGTGTTTGGGAGGTGCGGGGGAGGTGGGGGGGAGGGCTGTCCTACTTTACTCACAGGTTGAACATTTCATTACATATTTATTTGAGAATACAAAAACATTAACCTGAAGATAATCTTTATTAGTAAATTTTTGCTCTGTATAAATATCACAATGCAATCATTCAACTGGGAAATAACACTCATAAGATTTAATGTCTGCAGAATAAAAGTATGCTGCAAGTCAAGACACAGTTACCAAAACACAAGCTCATTTAAACACCGACATCGTGTTGTCGTTGTGTCTTCTCGGGGATTCTGACCTACGCGCACTGTAGCTTATAGCAGACTGACTGCCTTACCTATTTCATTTTTGGATATGCTGGTTCTTGTACTTCTCTTCGCGTAGGTCACCTTGTTGCATCTGTTGTTTGTTTTTCTTGTTGTTGTTGCGTGGGGTGCTCGTAACTAATGAAGCATAAGGTCCGACCACCTCGTAGTTGTTCGCCGGTGCACCTGGTTGCTCAGGCTACTGGCGAGACAGTTTTCCGAGCTACGCTCTGACACGCTAAATTTCCTCGCAAATTGCCCGAACCGATCTCTTAGCATCGGAATTCAGGCACTCCTGTGAAGCTGTCCGTCAATATGTATTAGTTCAGACATTTAGGACAATATTCAACAATTCCGTAACATGGTTATGGTCTCGTTAAAATAAGTGTACCTTTCCAATTATATGGCCATGTTTGGTTCAGTTGATGGTGCATACATGTAATATAAACAGGTCCGTTATGTTTTTATTGTTGTGATCTTCAATCTGATGGCAGGTTTGATGCAGTTCACCACACAAGTCAATGTTGTGCATCTGCGTGATTACTACAATCTATGAACCTGCATTCTCTACTGAATACTTGGGCTCTGAAAATGTTACTCTCCCATAAGTAATTACCAGACTAACTATTCACTAATAGTGCAGGACGTCTCATATTAAGTGATCTGCTCTTTTGGTCGAGTTGCGCCATTAACGTTTTTTTTTTTCCTCAGTTATATTCAATACCTCTCGTTCAGTTATACCTATCAAACGTGCAGCATCCTTCTGTAGCACCACATGTCAAATGCTCTTGTTCTCTTGTTGCCTCTACTCTTTATCGTCTAAGTTTCCTTTCAACACAGGGCTACAGTCCATAAGAAGTTCTTCAGGAGGGACTTCCTAACATTTAAATTTGTTCGGTGCTAAAAAATTCTTCCTTCTGAAAAACGCTTCTCTTGCTATTGCGATTCTGCATTTTATATTGCCTCTGCTTCAGTCATAATGAATTATTTTGCTGCCTGAGTAACAAAACTCATCAGTTTTTTGAGAGCCTTATTTTATAAATCTGATTCTATCAACAACATAAGTTTGGATAGGCTTATCAAGAATAAAAAACAAAACAACTCCGTTAACATCTATCTGAAGCACTGTATTCACCACAGTATTCACATTTTCCCATCTCTCATCGAGCAAAAGTTACTCCACACCTTCAGAATTCAACATGTCTACCTGTTCTCTGTTATTTTTCCAGCATCGAAATCGGCTACGTATAGAAATGTCAGTCCCGTGATTGTGGGCTCTCCACATGTACTTTATTCCGTGAGTCAGCTGACTGCAGCTCCGCAGTGCTCAGAGCTTAGTTCCTATCACTCCAGTGGCCATCCCTGGTATATCCCCTGCTACCTGTATTGTTAATAAAGCGTCTACCATTCCAACCATCTGTACCTGTTCTATCATTATGATTCTCGATGCTACCACTTCCCATTACCACATCTATTTCGTCGTCAATATATTGCTAGCGATCGTAATTTCTAATCAATTGTAGACTTCAATCAAGATACACAGACTGATTATTACTCCTTCCAGAAGCATTCTCATCACTATTATCATATTACAACATCTGTAATGAACTCTGACAACCTAAGTCCTCTTTCACTCAAGCAGCTAGAATAATTTGATGTAAATGTGACAAAAGTTTCATTACACAGATACGAATCGACGTAGCAAGACTATAAGGACTGTATAAGAATTGATTTTTCAATAACATATGCTGAAATAATCAAGCAGGTTTGTATAAACCATAATTGCAAAAATTTTACATCATTACAAGACCGTGTTGAAGTCACTGTTGTGCTGCCTCAGACCAATAAGCAGCCAGGCACATAGGCTTAAACACCTCATAGGACTCACAATTTCTAATCAATATATGTATCTGCACAGCAAATTCACTTTCCAAATGACCGTACACAAATTCAGTCTTGCGGCCAGCAGGGAGACTAGGCAGAAGTATAAAATCAAATTGCTCCAACAAACATGAGGAGGAATGACAATTGCTGTATTCCTGACAGGTAAGGAATTACTATAAGCAAATTCAGACACACCCTCAGAAATCTCATTCTCTTGATCAAGATCTCTATGACTACACTGGGTTCTCCAACTCCGTAATGGCACAAAGGATCTTGTTCGTCTTCATGATCTGAATCCATTTCACTGTGCAGTACGTGATCACTACTGATATTGTTCGTCTTCATGATCTGAATCAATTTCACTGTGCAGTACGTGATCACTGCTGTATAACAGAGACATGCATCACCTTCACCTAACCTTTCTTCAGTCATAGACCGTCTTGTCTTAATTCCCTTCTCCTCTTGATAATTTACATCTTCGTTACCTTAGACCTCAACTGTGATATCATCTCTTCATACTCACAAACAGCAACACGGAGAGTAATACCATAACAGTAATAACCTAATTCATGACCTTTCTTATCCATTTTAGTAATCTCTCCCTTACCCTCTGACATTTATTTTTTTGAACTAAGCCTTAACTTTTCAGAATTATCTTCTAACTCCTGTTTTAATGTAGCATGACTTGAAATCTGTTCTTCAATGTGAGTAACTACTGCTTGAATTGGTCCCACTTCTGTCTTATTGTTTTAACACTCTTCCCTAAAACTTTGAAAATTATTTTGAAACTCCTTATTTGTTCATTAACATCCGCCAGAGATTAACCAATTCTGTGAAACAATGGAAAGTTCAGTCTCAACATTAGAAACTCTTACATCAAATTGTGTGTGGAAATGCCACCTTTACTGGAAGCTAAATACATTCAATTTCATGGTAACCTCTCCATTAACAGATTCATATTTCTGTAACTGTCCCTGCACGGTAGCAACACTATTTTCTATATTCTCAGCTAAGTTTCTTGCTCAGTTCTAGATTACTGGTTTTTATTTTCTTATCAAGTCCGTTGAAACGAATTCCCCTTGCCCTTTCTGTTCTCTTAGTAACATTTCATAAAATGAAGATTAATTTACGTACGTAATACAATGTTACATTGTTACCTTTCCAGCAACTTGCCTATAAAATGTGAATTGTGTAAAGCCTAAAGCAATAATCCATGAAACGTAGAAGTCATTACTGAGCCAAACACTACACCAATGATGAAAGAAAATGATTATCAAAGCGATTGTAACAGTAAACATCTATCTACATCAAGTAGTCTTTACTTTGTTTCAGTGATTCCAGATTACCAGTGAGTACTGAGTAGCACCCAAACTGGAAATTCGTTTTTTTACATCATCATCACTGTCAAAATTAATATTTTCAAAGCACAGTATATAGTAATTGGTTACCCTCAAAATAACACATGCATTGGATAACAGAACAAGTTGCAAAGTACGCGTGGGGCACACAATAATCCTTAAAGCCTGTCATATGGTAAGTGAACGGGCTTCACCTTATGAGAAAGGATTTTCGTATAGATATCGACCGCGTGTACCTGAACGGTGGCAAATCAGACTTACACCAACTCAGTAATAACAATGATCCGTCAAGCAAGCTCGAAATGTAATTACACGTCAGTATGGACCAAAAGCAACATTGCAGATGCTACCAATTTAATAATAATACGTTCGCCACCCTAATTAGGCACTGACTGTACAAGTAGGTGTATATTCATGCAAAACAACACGTAGTAACACTGCATAATATAGTAAAATTTTGAAACCAAATACTATTGAACTGATAGTTTCACGTTCTGCACTGATATGGAAAAACCATGAATACATAACACAACACCATAATGTATACTACAAAACTACGTACTGTCTATTGATCTGATTAAAATCGGGCATAGGTTACCCTAGACATAGCAAATTCGAGCTACACACAATTTTGATAAAGATAAAACACTGATAAATTTTGACTTCTATATTGACTTTAACTATTGCTGGTCAAATCAATGTGGAATACTTCAGAATTCAAATGAATAAAAGGGGGGGGGGTGTACCTGAAACTGCTATGATCACTGTATTAAAAAATTGATTACTGAAATTATCATGCATTCAAGATTTCCAATATATGAGTTACTACTCTTCTTATCTTAGTTACTTCTCATTTCAATACCTTTATATGTGTCTCCAAATAATTAAACTTCATTACTATATCAATATTAAAGTTATCTTTCAACTTCGTTAGACCTTCGTTATTCATTTACTGGGTCATTAACAAAACAGTTCTTTAAACACCATTCTAACATAGTTGGGTCTGCAAGTAATTATTATTAACATTTTTCATTTCGGGTAACTCATATTGCACAACATTTAGAAAGGACCCTGTCTAGGTTAGTTGTGAGGATAATTAAATGAGGGGAAAGTTCTGGTAAAATTTAGGTTATTATTGAACAGTTCACTCTGTGGTCCATACGAATACAGTACTAAAAGTTTGAACCTGCTTGTATCGATGCGGCGGTTGGCGAGCTGCGATATGGCGAGGCACAGAGCACACATACAACCTCAGCTATGGCTCTTGACGTATCGGCACTAATTCTACTTAGCGTCGCAATACTTTTCTATTTAGTGCCTGTGGACTATTGCCATGCTGTGTGGTCGTTGGAACAGCATAACCGAGGCTCAATGAATCTACGTCTTCCAGGAGAGCCTCCTTGCTCCAGAAGGTGTTGCTCAGACCAGTGCCAGACTCCAACTACTGCTGCTGAGCCCGTTGTGCCGTGCAGTGCCCGTGCGTATATTCCCGCGCTCGCCTGCCATCCACCTTTTACCGCTCCCTTGCAGGCAGGGTATTCACCCGAGGTTTTGCATTCTACATATCCTAACACATTGCCTACGTATGGACCAGATGCACAGTTAGAATTTTAAACATCTTACAACAGTTTCAATATTTGTTACATTTCAATTCTGTTACAATATTGCTTGACATTTGACATAAACAATAATCTTCACATTGAAACTTGTTTACAGTTTTCTTAACACAATGGCATGAAACAAAAAGAATGAAAGCAGGACATTAATTACACAGGTTTTTCGAAAATTTAGAAGAAAAAAATTACTTATTGATACAATAGTACAGCGTTGTTGTTGTTACACATGCCCCTGTTTCCAGTAAATTTCACTACAGGCAAATTTGATGGGAACACTAAACTTTATATTTATACAGGCGTTCTGAATCTTTGCATGAATGTGCTATCATAAAAATTTATATTACAAAACTTCCTTTCACTCAAATCATAAAGGTCTATACTTTTTAACATATCAAGAACACTTACCCATCAGTTACTTAAGTGCCTTTGGCACAGTCCAACCTCCTATCATAACATTATTTAAGTAGCAAATTAATCATTATTATTAAATTTCTCAGAGAAATAAAAATCAAAATCTGGAATACAAACACTTTACTACAAAGCAGATCCAAATACCTATACACACTATAAACAAATTGTTGCTGCCTTAAATCACAGTCCATTTATCTATTTACTAATAAACACCAATACTATTTAGAAAAATTACTACACATATTTGCTGCCTATTATTCAGATTTGGGCAGTCCATTTCGCATCATTTTATCACATCACCTGTACCACACTTATAATTCTCCTTTGAGTATTTACCTGCCGTCTTTGGTGATTTCCAGTCCCATATTTTATTTGGCTTGCAGCATTTACCCTT
The DNA here is from genome assembly GCF_023897955.1 of Schistocerca gregaria. NCBI lineage: Eukaryota > Metazoa > Arthropoda > Insecta > Orthoptera > Acrididae > Schistocerca > Schistocerca gregaria. Next base: position 821,473,916 of record NC_064921.1, on the reverse strand, counting down.
TCTTTTCAACCATTTTCTCCATACATCTTTACATTTATACTACATTTGGCAATCTGAAACTCACATAAGTACATTAGCACACTGACATTGGTATACATACATTTACAAAGATTTGTTACATTTAGAATAAAATAGTTTCAGCATAAGATACAGCACATTTACTGTAGATTTCTTTCTGATTGTACTTAGGTCACTCCCTCCCAGGAACATACAGTTTCAGGTCCACAACGTTTCTTACACCTAAAGGTCTCTTGGATTTTGGGTGGATCAGGTAGTAAGCATTATCGTGTGGAATATTCTGTATTATATACAGTCCATTATAAATAAATTTAAATTTGGAAAATCAAGGTTCAGTTCACTAGATTTTTCGTGGGTTTTTAAAAGAACATATTCCCCAATTTTAAATTTTGAAACTTTCAGGTTTTTATCATGTCTTTTAGATCTTGATTCAGCTTTTTGCTTTGCCCTTTTTCTGACTAATTCATTCTTTTGACTCAACCCCAAGCTCGTACAAGGCAGAAACCCTAGTTTTTCCTTAATTAAACTCTTACGTCTGCTGCCTAACAAAATTTCTTCCGGTGGGAACCCAGTAGATTCATGATGTAAGGTGTTCATGACATTCTCGAAGCCGGTATAAATCTGCCCCAGGCTCTAAATCATGCCCCTTACTGTTATTTCCACAAAGAGCCTTGGTCGACTGTGACAGTGTCCCAAGATAGGTTCCTGACCCGTGAACCATTTATATCTGGTGGCTTTTTCGGTTTCTGGAGTTCAAAGTCTTTACTTACTTGAACTCTTTGCAAAATAAACACTGAGTCGTCCGGTGGCTGCTTTTTTTCTGTGTTCAGTCTCAACATCAGGGTTTTGTTTTGAAACTTCGTCATTAGTAGGTACAATATCGCAATTAGCTGTATTCCCATTATTTTCACTAGTACTGAAATACTCTTCATCTGAACTATCGTCCGAATCCGACCATTCTGAATCGCTTTCAGGTTCTAACATAAAAGCTTTTCTGAGACAGGCACTAAGTTCTTCCTCTGCATTTTCGTCAGGCTTTGATTTTAATTCAATATACTCTTTAGGCAAAACGACCTCATTATCAGCTTTACTCACATCCACTGTTACTTCATATTTAGTGCAATCCTCGTGTACTTCAGTTACTCTTAGGTAATTACCATCCCCTTCCCCACGGTGCCTTTTGGTAACAGCTTGTACTGTTGGCGGATCGCTAACAGAAGTTACTTCCTCGTCAATGCTTAGGATTTCATCCTCCAATTCCTTCCTATCTTTAACCACAGTCTTATCGACAGCACGCGTACTCTGCGCCGCGCTATTTACTCTCTGCTCTTTAAATTCGGGCCACGTCACCTTATCGACGACCCTACTATTTCCTTTTCACTAATTAACCTCCTTGCATCATATTCCTTTTTAAAATCCACCCACTCTCACTGCTTGAGGCCCTTGTACAGATCGTCGATCTGCACACGCCAATCAGTTACTTCTGCTAATTCATTCTCGCCATTTACTTCATTGCTAACACTGCTAACCACATCTCTCTGTGTATCCACTGCTCCATCTACTATTTCCTTCGCCGTGGAATTACCACTCGTAAAGTATTCGCCAACTCTTACGGCAATGTTTGTGCCTAATTCTGCCGCCTTGCTAGCGGCTTCTCTCTGAACAGCTGTTCTGGTAGGCTGACGGTAACATGTAGCGCTCTGCGTGGCGAAGATGAGTCATCTGCGCAAGCACATGACACTTGTTTCGCAACAACATGCTGCGTCGTTCCACGCCTGTCTCTAAGCAGTCTCATAACTTTACTGAGAGTCCGGTAATGTTTCTTAAATCGGGGCCGGTATGTTCTGTCCGCTTCCGTTTGAACCGCAACGTTCGCGGAAATCAGTTTCCCGCGTCGTTATTATCTTGCGCGGTATATCCTCTACCGCGACCTGAATAACCCCCTCTTCCTCTTCCTCTGCCTCTACCTATCTGTAACATGTTGACGCGAAACCCATCGCCGTCATTTCTCTCATTATTGCGATTATTCCTGTTATTAAAATTCTGATAATTGGCACGACTTTCGCGCCAGTGATCTTCGTCTTCGACCCTTTCGAGAAACGCTTGGAAGCTACAATGATTGCTTCCCACATATCGCTTCGAATTTTCTGGAAGCTTTTTATATAGCTCCCATACGATTTCAGAATCGGATCTTCTCCCCCTTAAATGTGTCAACTTTCGGTAAAAATATTCGCAGAAATCGTTCAAAGAATTCCTTCCCCTGTTATCATGTAGTTTGGCCATGATAAACTCTCGCCACAAATGATTCTGTTTTTGTTCGGGCCAATATTCTTCCGTAAACTTTTGTTTAAACTCTTCGAACGTCATTAGTTCGGTATTTAAGTTAATTCCCCAGCGCTTAGCGTCACCTGCTAAGGCGCTAATTACAACGTATATCTTCTCCTGACCAGGCAAGTGTTCAGGAAACATCCTCTCGAAATTTTTGATGAAATCCAACGGATGCCATCCGTTATGTTTCTTGGCTGGATCGAAGCGCTCCTCACCTTCCAACAGCTTCATAAGTGGCATGCCATTACAGACAACACAAGGCATATCTTTGATTTTACTCTCGAGATTGAAAATGTTGCCTTGAATTTTCTATGTATTTTGTTCACACTTTTGCACACATCCGATACCTTTTCCGCCTAAATTTCTTTCAGTATCTGAAACTGCCTTTTTCAACTGTGAGATTCCGTGTGGACATTCGTTTACAATCTCAGTTTTAAGACCGAAAACTTTTTTTCTACTTTTGTTTCAACTAGAGGCTCTACTTTCTCTTGGATGTTGAGAATGTCAACATCAAACCTACTATTAATGTTCCCCCTGCATAGTATTCATATTTTTATTAATTGCGTCAATTTCAGACTTCACAGTATTTACTGCAAAACTTAAATTACCCACTTTTTGTTCTAACTGTTCTATTTGTTTACTAATTTTAATTCCCTGTTCTTCGACTTGTGCTTTAGGCTGACCAACTTGTGTTTTAAGCTGATCATTCTGTGTTTCGAGCTGATCAACATGTGTTCTGAGCTGATTACTTTGTGTTTTAAGCTGCTCGTCAACGTGTGTTTTAAGCTGATCATTCTGTCCTACAATTTGTTTGCTTATTCGTTCAGATAAGTCGTTCAAGCTTAAAATTTTCACGCTGTCTTGTTCTATGGAATCGGTGCGTTCCAATCCTACTTCAAAATTTTCTTTCGGTTCTTTCTTTATCTGCGGTGAATCAAACATGTCAGTGGATTCGTTCACGTACCCACTATCATCTACAAAGTCATCCTCTACTTCCTGTTTTATTCCTTGGTGTGTTCGAGGCAATCTCGACATTTCAATCTGTTCATTAACATGTTCGTGGTATTGTATGTACGCTAATTGTCTACCGCTAACGCCATCTGTTATCTGGCCGCGTAAACTCCTATCATTGCCAGCCGCATCTTCCATTACACTCGGCACATCTACTGTTTTTACACTCTTGTCCATACCGAACGCAAGTTACACCACACTACCGTACTTGACGTTCACTGTTATTTACTTAAATGAATATTATTGCAATTCGTGCCACTGAACATCCACTGTTCGGTATTCACGTTAATTTGTGACCGACAACAACTGGATGTCTTGTCACCGAGAGCCACTTGTAACGTGCGCGTGGGGCACACAATACTCCTTAAAGCCTGTCATATGGTAAGTGAACGGGCTTCACCTTATGAGAAAGGATTTTCGTGTAGATATCGACCGAATGTACCTGAATGGTGGCAAATCAGATTTACACCCACTCGGTAATCTACATCTACATGACTACTCTGCAATTCACATTTAAGTGCTTGGCAGAGGGTTCATCGAACCACAATCATACTATCTCTCTACTATTCCACTCCCGAACAGCGAGCGGGAAAAACGAACACCTAAACCTTTCTGTTCGAGCTCTGATTTCTCTTATTTTATTTTGATGATCATTCCTACCTATGTAGGTTGGGCTCAACAAAATATTTTCGCATTCGGAAGAGAAAGTTGGTGACTGAAATTTCGTAAAAAGGTCTCGCCGCGACGAAAAACGTCTATGCTGTAATGACTTCCATCCCAACTCGTGTATCATATCTGCCACACTCTCTCCCCTATAACGCGATAATACAAAACGAGCTGCCCTTCTTTGCACCCTCTCGATGTCCTCCGTCTATCCCACCTGGTAAGGATCCCACACCGCGCAGCAATATTCTAACAGAGGACGAACGAGTGTAGTGTAAGCTGTCTCTTTAGTGGACTTGTTGCATCTTCTAAGTGTCCTGCCAATGAAACGCAACCTTTGGCTCGCCTTCCCGACAATATTATCTATGTGGTCCTTCCAACTGAAGTTGTTTGTAATTTTAACACCCAGGTACTTAGTTGAATTGACAGCCTTGAGAATTGTACTATTTATCGAGTAATCGAATTCCAACGGATTTCTTTTGGAACTCATGTGGATCATCTCACACTTTTCGTTATTTAGCGTCAACTGCCACCTGACACACCATACAGCAATCTTTTCTAAATCGCTTTGCAGCTGATACTGGTCTTCGGATGACCTTACTAGACGGTAAATTACAGCATCATCTGCGAACAACCTAAGAGAACTGCTCAGATTGTCACCCAGGTCATTTATATAGATCAGGAACAGTAGAGGTCCCAGGACGCTTCCCTGGGGAACACCTGATATCACTTCAGTTTTACTCGATGATTTGCCGTCTATTACTACGAACTGCGACCTTCCTGACAGGAAATCACGAATCCAGTCGCACAACTGAGACGATACCCCATAGCTCCGCAGCTTGATTAGAAGTCGCTTGTGATAACAACATTCCGTCAAGCAAGTTCGAAATGCAATAACACGTCAGTATGGACCAAAAGCAACAATTGCTACCAATTTAATAATAATACGGTCGCCAGGCTAATTAGGCATTAACTGAGTTGCTTCCCTGTACAAGTTGGTGTTTAAGTAGTTCTAAGTTCTAGGGGACTAATGACCACAGCAGTTGAGTCCCATAGTGCTCAGAGCCATTTGAACCATTTGACAAAGGGTACCCTGGGGGGGGGGGGGGGGAGGGAAGTCCTCTAAATCGACACCGAAGTCACTAAAAACTGAATCAACCATTTGTAGCACTGTCTATGCTATCATAGAATCAACTGCTGAAACACATCACAGAAGTTCCAGATTTGTTTCTCTTTATGAGCAGACGACTTTCAAAATGGTTGAAATGGATCTGAGCATTACGGGACTGAACTTCTGAGGTCATCAGTCCCCTAGAACATTGAACTACTTAAACCTGCTCCATGCTCGAGGCAGGATTCGAACCTGCGTTCGTGGCGGTCCTGCGGTTCCAGACTGTAGCGCCTAGCGCCGCTCACACGACTTTCCCAGTTGAACAAAATAAATTTTCGGCGTTCATCGTGTAGAATATAATCAAAATTGTATCCAGAATATAGAATGTGTGTGGATGCTAAAATATTCAACAGTAACCTCTTACAGTTGAAGAAGCCTTGGTTAGCCGGAGTGCAGTTTATTGGAAGAAAGCTACAGAAAAGGAATTAGAGTCTTTTTCTACTCCGGCCGGTGTGGACGAGCGGATCTAGGCGCTTCAGTCTAGAACAGCGCGACCGCCACGGTCGCAGGTTCGAATCCTGCCTCGGGCATGGATGTGTGTGATGCCATTAGGTTAGTTAGGTTTCAGTAGTTATAAGTTCTAGGGGACTAATGATCTCAGATGTTAAGTCATATAGTGCGCAGAGCCATTTGAACCATATTCTTATTCAATGAATGATATTTACGAGTGCACCACAAGGAAAGAAACCATACGAGTGAGATGGGGATTATACACTCCTTAACTATGGAGCACGTGATCCGATCGCGTAACGGCGATGAAACAATGGACGCGTGAACAGACAAAACCCATAACCGTCTTCCCACCCACTGTGCGCCGTGTACTTTGTGGTCGTGACGTAACGATACGGGTGGTGCTGTCTAATAGATTCAGATCGCGTTGTGGGGAACTCAGTTTAAGCTCGACACTTTGGTCGAGAGCTCGACGCTTTGGTTTGCGGCAAACAGAATTATACACATGGATACACGTCTATATTGGTCCGTTGCTCAGCTCACACTGGTCCCCATTTTGTCTTGTGCGAGCCAGTGCACTTCGCACCATTTCCAAAATAAGGCCAAATGGTAAATCTGTGGGTGTGGTGGCGGCAGGCACCACTAGTTTGGGACGGCACTAGCTACAGCTCGCGCATTTCTCGGCACGGCTGCCACAAAGCTGTTAGTAGAAAACGAAGGTAGAATGTGGAAAAGCAATTCCCTTATTTGCAGGCAGTGGCAATTCTTTTATAATCAGCTCGAACTTCCACGCCAAATAGTGCCTTCACTACTAATATTGTGAACAAAATTTGCTAAGACCCTAGAATTGAAGGTTGGGTTGCAGTTAAAAGAAAATTTATATATTTAAAAGGAACCGTTGATTACCAATTAAGTAACTGTTAGACAGTGAACTAGAACCTGGCAAGTTATATTGATGCAGACTGGGGAAAAGAACTGCATAACAGACATTCTATTACAGGCAGCTGTTTCAAGTTGATGCGAGGATTAATATCCTGTTCTTGCAAGAAATGACCAACAGTGGTTTTGATTACTGTTGAGGCTGACTATATGGCATTGTCTTTCACCTTACCAGAAATGTTATGATTAAGAGCTCTAATAGGTGAAACTGAGCCACATACAATTATTGAGTCTACCAAAGTGTTTTCCGACAAAAAGGAAACCATCAAGCTAGCCCAGAAGCAAATAACAAGTGTACAATTCAAGCACATTGATATTGGGTACCATTTCACTAGGTATGGACTAAAACAGAAGGATACTGCTGTAAACTGTTTGTGTACTAAGGAAGCAGGTCTGATTTATTGACCATGGCTCTCAATCAAGACCAATTCCAAGTATTGAAAAAACTGTACGGTTTAACAACATAGAGTACAATGCGTAGTGCACCGAAACGATGTAGTGTTCATGATTATTGTGAGCACATAAAACATTTGTTCAACAGGAAGTGTTGAATGTTCGTGCTCCAAATATGTGTTATGTGTGTCAGTATTGAGTTGCCATGTATTGACCTCTTGGCCCAATGTATGTAGTCTTGGTATATATGCTAGATGTTATGTGTTCCATTCTTGTTGTAGAATGTCTTTCTAAATTACGGGGTATACATCAAATATAATAAGAAATATGTTCCTATATAGCGCTTCTCCATCAATATTATTTTACTGTGTAAATAAGTAATGCAACAATTAAGTACTTTGTGAGACTGGAAATCACTAAATATTTTCAATAATAAATGTCCGTTCCTCTATTTGGAACCCATTTCCATTTCACAACACATCAAAATGCACAAAATAAATACCGTAAGAGACTGCTCTGACAGGCATTCAATATTAGCCAGCGCCATTAGCATGAGACATTTTACTTAAAATCCAATTTCAGTAGATCCGTCACAGTGCCGTATAATATATTACACAACTTTCAATCTTACCTACAGGCATCCAATGACATTGGGCAATATGAAATATTGCGTCTTTCTCTGACATTTAGTTCCCACAAGTATGCCGTGAAAATATTGTCGAGTAATATGTATGCGTGCACCCAGAAATGTTCTCATTACGTGAAATACACTAATATGCACAACCCTTAAATTTAACATAATGTTGTAAACTAACTAACCTCAAACACATGTACACCAGCTGTCAGATTTGAATATTGCGAGGGACACAGTTCACGACCGGTCAGAACAAAATACACTTTTAATAGGTGTGTCAGCACACAGTGTAATGGATTTGTAAATATCTTCATTTCGTTAAGTTATGTATGTATTACGTCAGGAACATGACGCTATACAACGTGGTTAATCCACTTAATGAATGAGAGCAAGTATGGCTATTAATTTACTAAATAGTAAAAAATTTATAAGGTGCGGAATGGAGCGAACAGTACATTTATGTGTTCGTGCTGTTCCAATGACATTGTCTTAAAAATTAAATAAAAACAGTCCTGATTGCGTTTCCAGAATTTTCATTTGTTAGCAACAGGTTTCGGCTCGTTCCTCGCACCATCTTCAGGCTTTTTCTGCCGTTTTGGGTGCTGGTGACCGCAGACGGAGCGAGATCCGTGTAATTACGGTTCTTTAGAATTTTATACCGATCGCTACGCTCCATCTACAAAATGCTTTCTAAAATTTTGAAAACATTGTCGTAGATGGACCAAATATTATGACTGGAGCTACTTTTGTTTTAACGAGAAACCAGATTCACAAAATATTATGACCGGAGAAAATTGTGTTTTAAAGAGAAACCAGATACCGTACTACAATGAATCTTCCTGGCAGATCTAAACTGTGAGACGGACCGAGACTCGAACTCGGGACCTTTGCCTTTTGGAAGGTAGGAGGCGAGGTACTGGCAGAAGTAAAGCTGTGAGGACGGGGCGTGAGTCGTACTTAGGTAGGTCAGTTGCTAGAGCACTTGCCCGCAAAAAGCAAAGATCCCGAGTTCGAGTCTCGGTACGGCACACAGTTTTAATCTGCCAGGAAGTTTCATGTCAGCCCACACTCCGCTGCAGAGTGAAAATCTCATACCGTACTACATTATTTATCCAGCTAAGAGACTTATTAACGTAGCAGCCTTTTTCAAAAATCCTCGTGGTGACTGCAGCTCACACGGCTGCAGTATTCCAAGATAGTATGGCGAGACTGGTATTGGACGATTATATGCTGAAAACGTTTTTGGGTCCGTTATACATCTGAGGAAGAGACAGGACTCCGATACTGGAGCAGTTGTCGGCGTGAGCTTGATGTCGTGGAATTGCAGGTCCAGATACGCATAATTTGAAACATTCGGTCATATGTTCGTATATTCTTCTGCTCAGTGGAACTTGTGATACAATTTCAATTCAGTGACTTACACGACACCGTTTTAGATATAGTCACGTAAAAGTACAGTCTTCGAAACACTCAAACGAGGTACCATGCGCACACATTGTTCCACCAGTGACCTACCGATTTGTGCCCAAAAACTGTCTCAGATTATTCAAGAATAAAAGTGCGACACACAGTTCACATTATATTGCTCGCTCTCTTTCTGCAGTTCCCATCAATACGCACACGTATATTTATCCGTGAGTTAACGCACGAAAACCAACGCACCAGCCATGCCACGTGTCTTCAGTCCGCTTTCTCATGGTACTCACGGTCCTACAACTCGATTGTTCAGGGTATTTTTTTTTCACCATGTACTGAGAGTATACTGAAAAAGTGTCTAATGAACATACGTCTGAATGTGTATGGTTTCCACGCTAGAGATCATTTATTCAATCATACTTTGATACAGAGACTGCGGTCTAATACGCGCTGTAATACATCCACACTTACGGTATGCATGGTTTTCTCCTAAAGGGTGGTACAGTTCCTCAGATGTCATGCCCTAGAACCCTCTCCTGTAATAGTAATTGGTAACGTTGTGTCCGATTCTCTGTGTGATTCATGTTGAAGTAGGGGTGATACAGTGTTGTACACAATGGGTCCGACATACTGTTCACTTGCGGAAAGGCAAATGGCAAAGGGGGGGGGGGGGGGGGGGGAGCAGTAAGATTGTATCAGGAGAGCTATCCTCACCGACAGTAGCCACAGCATTCAATATTTGCAACAGTGTATCGCCATCTGTCTGAGACAGGGTCGTTTCAGGAAACAGGAAACCATGGAGAACGTACCCGAAATGTTCCAACACCAGACTTGGAAGAAAATATGATTAACACATCAGGAAGGCGACCGCTTTGTCAGTACCATTCGGTTTGTCATCCAGTAAGGGGTAAGCCAGACGACCGTGTGGAACTTTCTCTATATCAGTTGTTACTGCCCTCATCACTTCAGACGTGTGCAGGGCGTTCTAGAGACAGACTTTCCACATCGGGAGCAGTTTCGTCACTGGTTTCTTCAAAGGGCAACCACGATTCTGGGATTTGTGTCCTATTCAGAGCTGAGACCACCTTTACGAGGAGTGGTATGTTCAGCTTTCTTATCACTGATGTGTGCTATAACATGCAGAACCCCCATGGTATTCTGACAGCGAATTATCAGCATCAGAGCAGCCTAACGGGTCGGATCTATCGGCGGTGACTTTGACTCCCTTACTGAAAGAAGTGCCATTGATGATTCGAAGGGTTACGTGGCGGCTAGATGATGGTTCTCCAGCCTACTGGATGCATCTTAATCGTGTCTTGCCAGGTCGGTGGACCGGACGAGGGTGTCCAGTTGCATGGCCTCACGTTCACCGGACCTCAACCGGTGTGGTTTCTGGTTATGGGGCCATCTCAAGAATATCCTGTACACAGAACCCATTCCAGATATGCAGACAAGGGAGGAGGATTTCATATTGCCTTTGACACTGTTCGAATGCAGCTTGGCCCACGTGAACGTGTGAGACAGAGCATGCTGCAGCGCGTTCATACATGCCTTGAGGCACTCGAAAATCGTTTTCAACACATACTGTAGCTATGGCTGCACGGTGTCGCGTGCATTACACCGCAGACTGTATAACAGTGTATGATCGACTACCCGGAAATGATGACTTTCCGGACATATGTTCATTTGACCTTTTCTGTTCCGTATCCTCTCATCGATTAATCCATAGACTTTGTACACGGGGCAAAAATCACCCTTTGTTGTCGAAAACGGTCAGCTTCATAGCATAGATAATTATAAACAGAAACAATGAAAAATTAATGTTCAGTTAGAACTACTATCTGAACGTCTTGACGTTTACTACTGAACACAGTGAATAAAACAAAACAATAAAGGGAAAAATTAATTATGTTGGCTCCCTAGAGCTATACCTTCAATTATTTAAATGGTTTCGCTTTCCAATTAAGATGACTTGTCTGACACAGTCTGTAAATGCTCTACGCATGAATAAACAACTAATTAACACTGCCTCGATAGATAAAGTCTGAAGCATTGAAAATACTGTAGAACATCCTTCTTTTGCTAACTTTATCTCGATAAAATGCTGCTTTCGATAACTTAAACCATTATTCAAATATAATATTTGTATGCTTTGTGATTTTTCACCGTAGTCTAATATTTACCTTTTTATTTTTTTAGACTTTCTGAAGTCAGTTTGTCCATTCCTGAACCGAGTTCCGGAAGGCCAGAAGGATACTTTCTTAGATGATTGGCTACAGCGTATGGAGAAACTGAATGGATTATCAAAGGACGTTGGAAGCAGTGAAGAGCCGAAATTCTACATCCACTTTAACTTAATGGTGGCTATGGCCAGAAAACTGTAATTGGGAGTTTTGCACCACCGCTTGAACAAGAAACAATATTTAATAACGGAAATGACAAACAACACAAAGCACAAACAGAATTCCCCGGCTAGTCTGTTGTTAACAGAGAATTAAACTATAGTCATTTACATGTAATTATCTTCCCGTAAACTGTTTGGAAAAGACTCTCAGGTGTAAATGGAACTATAAGAGTATCCTGATCTGTACAGTTTTGACGATACTCCTGTCAAAGATATTCCAACTGTGCTAGTGTTCCGTTTTTAATTACCAGGAAGTCAACATGACGCTCCTTTGCTCCCTTAATTCTTTGGCTTCTCTCTCACTTTAACATCAGGGCCATTAATGATTGATTCGTTTCGCACCTCTGTGAAAATGAAGTACTACTAAAAGTTTGCTGCTTTAGTATAAACATCAACAGAAGTCCAAGCAGAAAGCTTACCAATCGAACGGAGTGAAGTAACCGAACAGAGAGACTACTAACAGTTTGCACCTTTAGTCGTTCTTCATGTCGCCAAGGGTGGCGAAAGGAAATATATTGTTAAGAAGAGTTGTAATATATACCTTCACTGGTATTCACTGAGAGATGCAGCTAAGATTATTACGAAAAGGGCTACTATTGCATAATTTATTCTCATAGAAACTTTTGTGAAACCTGCAATACCAACAATGCCACAAGCAAAAAGTTTACCCTCAAATAGTGTGAACTAATAGGGCGTGCTGAAAAGTAATGTCTCCGATTATCTATGTGAAAACTCTTACAACTTTTTAAATAATCCAACCTTATGATGATAATGCATCTTTATTTTTCATGCCTACATATTTATTTCAGAACGTAGGCACCCTGGCGAATAACACATTTCTTCCAAAGAGGGACATCTTTGTTAATATCGTCACTGCAGAATGTTTGACTTAGTTGACGGAGCCACACCCGCACCTCTGGTGGCACCGCTTCATCCCTATCAAATTGAAGTCCTCAAAGGTGTTCTTTAAGGTTTTGAAACAGCTGAAAACTGGATGGAGCCACGTCGACATTATATCGAGGATGGTCGATGACGGTGAACCAAAGACGCCGGATTGTTGCAGATGTCGCAGCGCTTGTGTGTGGTCTGGCATTGTCGTGATAAAGGACAGGGTGTTCCGTATGCGGACAAACTCTTGGATTTCGCGCTTTCAGGTTTCTGAGTGTCTCGCAGTACACTCACACTGTTACGTAACACATCGCTATGCTGCATACTATAGTTTGGAGCCCTCTAGCGGCAGAGGGGTGCAACTTGCGTTAGCAATGTGGAAAAGTCTACCGGCTAATATCAGTGTCACGTAACAACCGATATTGAAAAAAAATATATATAAAGAAATTCGGAGGCTTTACTTTTCAACGCACCCTCGTAATCGGACAGTGTGGTATTTCAAGTTAACGGTCGATCTTCAGCGAAGCTCTTTGTTGCGCAATATTTGATATCAATGCTTATCTAAATGTTTTCAGAGTGGGGAGTAGTGGCATGAATTTATTTAGGATTGTGAAGAAAGTGCCAGTAGAAAACTTAAAGTTCTTACATTTCAAAGTAGAATAAGCTGGAGAAGTGTCACAAAGGAAAATGACGTCAAACTTGCGCATTTACATTATCGCAAATAATGTAAGGTACGGGGGCGAAAGAAATACTTTACTGAAACTTACTGGCAGATTAAATATGTGTTCCGGACCGAGAGTTGAACTTGGGGCCTTTGCCTTTCGCGGGTAAGTGCTGTACCAATTGAGCTACCCAAGCACGACTGATGACCCGTCCTCACAGCTTCAGTTCTGCCAGCACCTCGCCTCCTACCTTCCAAATTTCACTCAAGTTCTTCTTCGAACCTTTCAGAACTAGCACTCCTGGAAGAAAGGATACTGCGGAGACATGTCTTAGCAACAGCCTAGGGAATGTTTCCAGAATGATATTTTCAATCTGCAGAAACAAGTTTTTATAAAATGGATTAATGTGTTTAAATGATCTTTATCAAACCCCGAATGTCTTCCTGAACGTGGAGAGTCAATACATCTACATCTACATCTATATGGATACTCTGCAAATCACACTTAAGTGTCTGGCGGATGGTTCATTGAACCACTGTCATAATTCTCTATTATTCCAATCTCGTACAGCGCGTGGAACCAGCGAAAATCTATCTCTCTCCATACTAGCTCTGATTTCACTTATTTTATCATGGTGTTCGTTTCTCCCTATCTAGGTCAACGTCAACGAAATATTTTCGCTTTCGGAAGAAAAAGGTAGTGATTGGAATTTCGTGAGAAGATTGCTACGCAACGAAGACGCCTTTGTTTTAATGATGTCCATCCCAAATACTGCATCATTTCAGTTACGCTCTCTCCTTTATTTCGCGTTAGTACGAAAAATGCTGCTCTTCTTTGAACTTTTTTATGTACTCCGTCAGTCATATCTCGTAAGGCTCCCACATCTCACAGCAGTAGTCTAAATGAGGATGGACAAGCGTAGTGCAGACAGATCTGTTACATTTTCTAAGTGTCCTGCCAATAAAACGCAGTCTTTGGTTAGCCTTCCCCATAACGTTTTCTATGTGTTCTTTCCAAATTAAGTTGTTTGTAATTGTAATACCTAGGTACTTAGTTGAATTTAGTGCCTTTAGATTTGACTGATTTTTCGTGTAACCGAAGTTTAACGAACTCCTTTTAGCACTCATGTGCATGACCCCACACTTTTCGTTATTTAGGGTGAATTGTCAATTTATGCACCATTCAGAGATCTCTTCTAAATCGCTTTGCAATTTGTTTTGACGCTCTGATGACTTTGCTAGTCGATAAACCACAGCGTCATATGCAATATTCATTTAAGACCTCTGCCATCGATTCTGTATCGTGTAGCCGTGGTTTTCTTCTTTTGTCACTTTTCAGCTATTTAAGTACATGACGCTGTGGGGAGAGGGGTCATCTCCTCCAGTTGGCTGATGACACCGACTTCCTAGCCTTTTATCCTAACCTTCAACGATCCCAACGTACCCCCCAAACTGATCAATTCACTGCATGGTGTAACCAGTGGTTCCTCCGTATTAACCCCTCCAAGACCCAGGTGATCATGATAGGTCGAACCACCAACTATTTCCATCCCCATGATTTCTACCTCACCATTTAAAGCCGCCCTATCCACCTCACTCCCACCCTCAAATACCTTGGCCTCACCCTCGACCGCCACATCACCTGGACTCCCCGTCTCCTTACCATCCAACACAAAGCTCACAACAGACTCCGCCTCCTGAAACTGCTGTCTGGCTGGACATGGGGCTGCATCTTTCCACCATCCTTCACACCTACAAATCCTTGATCCACCCCATCCTATGATATGCCAGCGTGGCTTGCATTTCCGCTCCTCCCAGGTTCTATAAATCCATACAAATCCTCGAACACCTTGCGCTCCACCTTGCCATCTGCATCGGCCCTCCATCCCCCATGCACATCCTCTACGACCTCATACCATTTCCCCTCAATCTCCTTTTCCTTGAACACATCTGCACACTATATATTGTCCACCACATTGATCTCCCTCACGCCCTCGTGTCTCCCTTCCTCTCCATCCCTAGCCTGTTGCTGTGCCTTTACAGCTGTGTTCCACCCTCTGTCCATCTCCACACCCTCTGCCTCCTTTCCCAAGGCACCTTCAACCATCTACTCCTCCCAGATGATGAGCTTCGCCCTGACATGTACCCTTCCTACCAACTCTAACCCCATATTCCTCCTGCCTCCTCCTCAGGGCTCCCTCTTCTCCCCCTCCCTTCTCGTGTCTTTCCCCTCCAACTCACCCTCCCTCTCTTGTGCACCCCTTCAGTGTCTCTGCACTCTCTCCTGCCTTGTCTTCCCTCTTCATCTCCTGCCCCACCAGTTTCCTGCCTCTTGGTGTAGCCGCTGACACACCTACTCTTTTCATCCCACACCCTCCCCTGCTGCCGCTTGCTCTCCCCTCCTTTTCCATCCTCTCTGGACTCTCCCTCGGCAGGTGCCACCTGTCACTTTTATTCTTCATCGTATGTGCTCCAGTTAGGTTTAAGGTATGTGTGTTCTGGAGTGTTCTTAACACTGTGGCTGACTTTAAACCCGTGCGTTTGCCTTTAGTGTCTACTTAGTGTTTTGAGAATGACAACTGTGTTTTCTAACTTTATGTCAAATTTTTAATTGCCTCTCCATGAATGACTCCTTTTCAGTGTATTTTTACCTCCATTATCTACCCTTACTCTGTCTTATGTCTCCCTTTTTTATCGCCTTATATGTAACATTTAACTCTCGTATTGTTTTCATGTCACTAAGCTGAAAAGCGGCGGATTGTGCAGCTGACAGCCCTCCCCTCCCCATATGGCGCAGGGGAATGAATTCACAGTAACGAAAAACGTGGTCAGTGGGTCTGAAGATGCAGACTTGCGTCTGGTCGGCATGTGTGTATTGCGTCTTGTGAGAGGGCGATGTTCTCGTCTGTGCTCCTAAACGATGTGAAGATGTGAAAGTGCCTTTCGTATACATCAGCCTGTAACCAGATACGCTAAAGAATCAAACGGTGGGAATTATTCTGGTTCTTAGGGTTCTGCTGTATACATGTTTATTGAGTTTCGTGCTGTTTGCAGTTAAGGGATCTTATAGTGTTTGGACTCCCTTGTAGTCTGTTTCGTATTGACCACTGCTGCACAACGTATTGATCAGTGGTTACCTGTCTGAATGAGGTTTGCCTGTTTTGGTTTTATGTTGGTGTTTCCGTGGTATAATCAGCGGTGCGCGGTGTCTGCTGTAGCCGATCGTTTAACTGGGGTACGACGTCTTGACGGCGCCCAGTTTGAATTGAAGCCGATAGCGCGGTCGCCGTGTTTGCCAGTAGACACCAGTTCTTCGGTGAATCTAAGTTGAGTATTTCATTATTTGTTCCTGGTGACGCCGAGGCGTCCGTCTTTCCTTCTTCACTGTTCCTTTCAGCTTTCATTCAGGCTCGATCTGAGTTGTAGTTTCCGCAAACCCCTGATGTGGTACTACTTGTCACTGAAATTTTGTAATATCTAAAATATACCTTTCATTCTACTGTGTTTTTAATGTCTTACTGCAGTTATATCTTAGAAAGGGTCTTGCTTCTGTAGGAGTGTGTGTCAGTAAACCATTTATTGTATGTATAGTTCTTAAGATTTATCTAAAGAGGGTTCTGAAATTATTTGTTTGGGATGGGCCTTGACGCCTGTAGACATTTTGTCTGTTTAGTAATGTTTCAATTTCTAGGATAATTATGTATATTATTCTGGGGTAACAGCAGTCTTCTGTTGCCATGCAATTGTTAAATAAAATATGTTGGAAATTATAAGCTAGGGTGTGTGTTTCATTGATAATTAATTCCTTGTCTTCATTGGGTTGAAGTATGTTTGAGCGGGTGTCCCATGTCACAATGATGTTGATGGTAGAATCTAAAATTTAAGATGGTATTGGTGGAAAACAAAAAATTACAAGAGGTGAAACTAACCCAGTTCTGCTATTGGGCAATTAAAAGCAATTAAATTAGAGAAATTTAAAAATCAAAAATCGTTGGAAGTACACCAGTTATACCTTGCAAGACTGCTGACTCTACAGTCCAGGACGGCGCTATGTTCAAAAGTATCTGAACGATTTGGATTTTGTACTGCATTCAAAGGCACTCGATTATACAACCCAATATGATTTTTGATTCTGTGAAATTTTCGATGTTCTTGGAGAACTTTTTCGTACTGATTTCGGGTCTGTTATCAATTTTTTTGTATCGAGTACAGCATTTTCACAAGCGATGTAAACTCATTTTTCATTTAGATTTATGTTTCACCAGGAGAAATTTTGTTGCAAGTAAGGAAAATTGTATTTTAATAACATGGAATAGGTGGCTACACTTGTGACAACCATCTGACTGTTAGAGGGTAGCATTAATTGATTGTGGACAAGCTACAGTGTCGTGAGACTGCATTTGTATTGTTAGATGTACTTCTCCAGTTTCTGAGAAATGAGTGTCAACAAGAATTTGAACAACAGAAACGTATTCTGTTATGTTTGTGTTAACTATGTAATTGGCAAGAAAAGACTGGTCGTTAATAGTTTTGTGAAAATTGTCTGCTAAACAACCTTTTTTCGTGTAAGGCTTGGCAATCAAGACAAAAGCTGAGCACAACACAAGATGAGCCGTACGTATGTTGAGGGACTGAGATTGTGGAATAATGTGAAGAGGAAATCAGTGCTTTTTGCAATTTGCGTAGTGTAGTGAGAGCTTCAAAAACACATATATCGTTGTTGTTGTTGTTGTATGGTTATTGTTGGAACCAAAAAGAAAGAAGGATATAAAATATCCTAATATTTCTTCGCCCTTACGACCAGTTATGCATTGTGAATCTCTCCCTATTCCAAACCAACATACGATTCTTAAGAATTTGCGAGAGGAGAACAGCTCCAAAAATGAATGTGGTGATGGTGATGATTACAAGCTAGAAAAAGACTATGTATCATAATTATTTAGTGAAACCGATTTAAGTGATTTAACTCGTGACTTGACTCTGACAAGAGATCTTGCCAAAGTGTACGGGCTTAGTCTGGAAGCCAAACACATATTACCTGGAGGCTCATTCTCTTTGTACGGGAACAGAGAAACTGAATAAGTAAAATTATTTATAGAAGAACATATGGCTCTTTGTTGTGACACTGAACAACAGATATCCAAATCAGTGGAGATGAATTATAGTCTTGTCAAAACATAGCTGAAAGATGTACTTTTATGTAATGGAAATTTGTTTGGCTCAATACCAGTTGCACACTCAGTGTACCATAATGACTTGTACTGTTCCGTATGCGGCACTATTACCTAGGTTTGCATTAGAAGCCCAAGGCCATCGGGTACCTACACCGCCTACTGTTTTCTGCTCTTTCCTCTCTGGTGGCAGAGGTGGTTAGTCTCAGCAGTCAAGACACAGACGAGATCAGTCATCTGTTCCTTGGTCGGAACCACTTGTTAGATCAAGAAGAGCTTTTCCACAAGCTCTCAATGTGGTTGTCTATGGGCCCACCGCTGCCCTGGAGTAGTGTGACTTCTGGGAATGGAGCAGCCTGAATTTAACGGCAGCTATTATAGCGCGTTTAGTCACGTTCGTAGTAGGGAAGGAATCCATGTATGCTTCTGTATGAAACAGATACTTTGTCTTGGAGTGGTCTAATCGCCATTTTCTAGTTACTATTTAAACGGATTGTGTACCGATAGAGTTTGAAAGTTGGACGTTCATAGCGTCTTTTGGAGAGTTGGCAATTGATTCTGCTGCTGCGTGCATACAGAAACTTTGAAATATTATTATTGGGAGTTATAGCGAGCGAACAGTTAGCTGTTGGTAGCAGCAGAACGCAGTCGGGATTGGGGAGAAGCCGCGCATCAGGAGAGGTTGCAGCCCGCACTGATCGTGATGGTGGCGCTGGGGAAGAGCTCTGTATTAATCGAGGATTTCCGGTAATTTGCAATTTGGTGCGCCTAGTTGAGCGCTGAAGGGATTTTCTCGATTTTGTGTGTGCATACATTGAAAGTAATATTCATATCTTTGTTGTCATCAGACACGTAATTATTGATGTACGAAATTGTAGAATAATTGATGTTTTCAAAATGTTCAAGGAAAATAAAGGTCTGATTGAGGTTTCTCAATGTGTGAATCGTCATTGTTCGGAATATAGCGAATAATTTTTTTTTATTCTATTAATTTTTTTCACTGGTTAATGGTTGTTGACTAAACCACTCGTTACGTTTAATTTCTATGAAAAAAAGGGGAGTGGTTGCATCATTAGTTGTGAACATGAGTTGCACTCTGCATGGTTCGCAGTATTTCTTTTGAATTATTTTAGCATGTTGCTGGATGCAGAATATTCAAGCAGCTGCAGCGGAAAGACGAGATAAGTTATCTGTTGCGTGCAGGAACATTACAATATAACTGAATATTTTAAAAATTGCGGTCACATACAAATGACTTAATTTTTCCTGGCGTAGCGGTAGCGGCATCGGTCCCGAGTTCGAAAACTGCCACAGCTTAAATATTGATTGATAATGAACGTTGACAGCTGAAGATTTCCAGCATACGATGTCACCCTCATCCTTCCAGCAGCCATTTCAAAGATGGCGTAGGAACAGACAGAGAGTCATGGTACTCTCTTGTCCTTGGGATCGGAAACTGCACCTAAGGGCGGAAGTATCAGCAATGAACAACGGCCAGAGAATACAGAAGGCAATGGATCCATGCATTAAAGACACATAACGTGTATCCACAGGACATCTGACCTGTATTTGAAAAGGTGTCATGATGATCTCGCTATTGGCGAAAGATTCCGGAATAGTCTCGATTCTGGAATAGTCTCATATCTCCAGGAGCGGACTGCCAAAGAGAACACGACAATGAGAAAAAGACAGAATAACCAACGAAAGGATAACGTTCAGGAGTTGGGGCGTGGAAAGTCAGAAGCTTGAACGAGGTGGGCAAGCTAGAACATCTGAAAAGGGAAATGCAAAGGCTCAATTTAGATATGGTAGGGGACAGTGAAGAGAAGTGGAAGGAAGACAAGGATTTCTAGTCAGATGAGCATTGTTGTTGTTGTCTTCAGTCCTGAGACTGGTTTGATGCAGCTCTCCATTCTACTCTATCCTGTGAAAGCTGCTTCATCTCCCAGTACCTACTGCAACCTACATCCTTCTGAATCTGCTTAGTGTACTCATCTCTCGGTCTCCCTCTACGATTTTTACCCTCCACGCTGCCCTCCAATGCTAAATTTGTGATCCCTTGATGCCTCAAAACATGTCCTACCAACCGATCCCTTCTTCTAGTCAAGTTGTGCCACAAACTTCTCTTCTCCCCAATCCTATTCAATACCTCCTCATTAGTTACGTGATCTATCCACCTTATCTTCAGTATTCTTCTGTAGCACCACATTTCGAAAGCTTCTATCCTCTTCTTGTCCAAACTAGTTATCGTCCATGTTTCACTTCCATACATGGCTACGCTCCAAACAAATACTTTCAGAAACGACTTCCTGATACATAAATCTATATTCGATGTTAACCAATTTCTCTTGTTCAGAAACGCTTTCCTTGCCATTGCCAGTCTACATTTTATATCCTCTCTACTTCGACCATCATCAGTTATTTTACTTCCTAAATAGCAAAACTCCTTTACTACTTTAAGTGTCTCATTTCCTAATCTAATTCCCTCAGCATCACCCGAATTAATTTGACTACATTTCATTATCCTCGTTTTGCTTTTGTTAATGTTCATCTTATATCCTCCTTTCAAGACACTGTCCATTCCGTTCAACTGCTCTTCCAAGTCCTTTGCCGTCTCTGACAGAATTACAATGTCATCGGCGAACCTCAAAGTTTTTACTTCTTCTCCATGAATTTTAATACCTACTCCAAATTTTTCTTTTGTTTCCTTTACTGCTTGCTCAATATACAGATTGAATAACATCGGGGAGAGGCAACAACCCTGTCTCACTCCTTTCCCAACCACTGCTTCCCTTTCATGCCCCTCAACTCTTATGACTGCCATCTGGTTTCTGTACAAATTGTAAATAGCCTTTCGCTCCCTGTATTTTAGCCCTGCCACCTTTAGAATTTGAAAAAGAGTATTCCAGTCAACATTGTCAAAAGCTTTCTCTAAGTCTACAAATGCTAGAAACGTAGGTTTGCCTTTTCTTAATCTTTCTTCTAAGATAAGTCGTAAGGTCAGTATTGCCTCACGTGTTCCAACATTTCGACGGAATCCAAACTGACCCTCCCCGAGGTCTGCATCTACCAGTTTTTCCATTCGTCTGTAAAGAATTCGCGTTAGTATTTTGCAGCCGTGGCTTATTAAACTGATAGTTCGGTAATTTTCACATCTGTCAGCACCTGCTTTCTTTGGGATTGGAATTATTATATTCTTCTTGAAGTCTGAGGGTATTTCGCCTGTCTCATACATCTTGCTCACCAGCTGGTAGAGTTTTGTCATGACTGGCTCTCCCAAGGCCGTCAGTAGTTCTAATAGAATGTTGTCTACTCCGGGGGCCTTGTTTCGACTCAGGTCTTTCAGTGCTCTGTCAAACTCTTCACGCAGTATCGTATCTCCCATTTCGTCTTCATCTACATCCTCTTCCATTTCCATAATATTGTCCTCAAGTACATCACCCTTGTATAAACCTTCTATATACTCCTTCCACCTTTCTGCCTTCCCTTCTTTGCTTAGAACTGGGCTGCCATCTGAGCTCTTGATATTCATACACGTGGTTCTCTTCTCTCCAAAGGTCTCTTTAATTTTCCTGTAGGCAGTATCTATCTTACCCCTAGTGAGATAAGCTTCTACATCCTTACATTTGTCCTCTAGCCATCCCTGCTTAGCCATTTTGCACTTCCTGTCGATCTCATTTTTGAGACGTTTGTATTCCTTTTTGCCTGCTTCATTTACTGCATTTTTATATTTTCTCCTTTCATCAATTAAATTCAATATTTCTTCTGTTGCACAAGGATTTCTAGCAGCCCTCGTCTTTGTACCTACTTTATCCTCTGCTGCCTTCACTACTACATCCCTCAGAGCTACCCATTCTTCTTCTACTTTATTTCTTTCCCCTATTCCTGTCAATTGTTCCCTTATGCTCTCCCTGAAACTTTGTACAACCTCTGGTTCTTTCAGTTTATCCAGGTCCCATCTCCTTAATTTCCCACATTTTTGCAGTTTCTTCAGTTTTAATCTACCAGATGAGCATACGGTAATATAAACAGCAGCAGAAAATAGTGCAACGGGAGTAGGATTCGTTATGACTAGCAAGGTAGGGCAGAGAGTGCGTTACTGTGAACAGTTCCGTGATAAGGTTGTTCTCATCACAATCGACGGTAAACCAACACCGATCACAATAGTTCAGGTATACATGCCGAGGTTTCAAACTAAACACAAAGAGACAGAGAAAGCGTATGATGATATTGAACGGGTAATACAGTACGTAATGGGAGATGAAAATCTAATAGTCATGGGGGAGTGAAATTCAGCTGTAGGGGAAGAAGTAGGAGAAACGGTTACAGGCGAATGTGGGCTTTGGACAAGAAAAGAGAGAGGAGATAGACTAATTGAGTTCTGTCATAAATTTCAGTTAGTAATAGCGAATACTCTGCTCAGGAACCACAAGAGGAGGAGGTATACTGGGAAAAAGGCGGGTGATACGGGAAGGTTTCAGTTTGATTACATCATGGTGAGACAGAGATTCCGAAATCAGATACTGGATTGTAAGACGTACCCAGGAGCAGATATAGACTCAGATCACAATATAGCAGTGATGGAGAGTAGGCTGAAATTTAAGACATTAGTCAGGAAGCATAAATACGCAAGGAAGTGGGATACAGAAGTACTAAGGAATGATGTGCTACGCTTGAATTTCTCTAAGGCTATAGGTACTGCCATAAGGCATAGCTCAGTAGGCAGTACTGTTGAAGAGGAGTGGACATCTTTAAAAAGGGCAATCATAGAAGTTGGAAAGATAAATATAGGTACAAAGAGGATATCTGCGAAAAAACCATGGGTAACAGAAGAAGTACTTCAGTTGATCGATGAAAAACGGAAGTATAAAAATGTTTCGATACATTGAGGAATACAGAAATACAATTCGCTGAGAAATGAGATACATAAGAAGCGCAGAAGAAGTAAGACGAAATGGCTGAAGGAAAAAAGTAAGGGATCTAAAAAGAAAATAATTGACCGAAGGACTGACTCAGAATAGAGCAAAGTCAAAATAACCTTCAGTGAAATAAAAAGAGGAGTCGTAACGTTAAAAGCGAATCGGAAATTCGACTGTTGCATGCAGAGGAGAGAGCGGACAGGTGGAAAGAGTACATTGAACGCTCTAAGAGGCAGAAGATTTTTTTGATGTGATGAAAGAAGAAACAGGAGTCGATTGAGAAGAGATAGCGGATCCAGTATTAGAATCGCAATTTAAAAGAGCTTTGTGGGAATTGAGATCAAATAAGGCAGAAAGGATGGATAACATTCCATCAGAATTTCTAAAATCATCATGGTAAGTGGTAACAAACCGACTATTCACGTGTAGAATGTATGAGTCTGGCGATATCAACACAATTCCGAGTACTGCTAGAGCTGACAACTGCGAGGATTATCGCACCATCAACTTAACAATTCTTACATTCCAGTACTTGAGCAGAATAATATACACTCCTGGAATTTGAAATAAGAACACTGTGAATTCATTGTCCGAGGAAGGGGAAACTTTATTGACACATTGCTGGGGTCAGATACATCACATGATCACACTGACAGAACCACAGGCACATAGACACAGGCAACAGAGCATGCACAATGTCGGCACTAGTACAGTGTATATCCACATTTCGCAGCAATGCAGGCTGCTATTCTCCCATGGAGACGATCGTAGAGATGCTGGATGTAGTCCTGTGGAACGGCTTGCCATGCCATTTCCACCTGGCGCCTCAGTTGGACCAGCGTTCGTGCTGGACGTGCAGACCGCGTGAGACGACGCTTCATCCAGTCCCAAACATGCTCAATGGGGGACAGATCCGGAGATCTTGCTGGCCAGGGTAGTTGACTTACACCTTCTAGAGCACGTTGGGTGGCATGGGTACATGCGGACGTGCATTGTCCTGTTGGAACAGCAAGTTCCCTTGCCGGTCTAGGAATGGTAGAACGATGGGTTCGATGACGGTTTGGATGTACCGTGCACTATTCAGTGTCCCCTCGACGATCACCAGAGGTGTACGGCAGTGTAGGAGATCGCTCCCCACACCATGATGCCGGGTGTTGGCCCGTTGTGCCTCGGTCGTATGCAGTCCTGATTGTGCCGCTCACCTGCACGGCGCCAAACACGCATACGACCATCATTGGCACCAAGGCAGAAGCGACTCTCATCGCTGAAGACGACACGTCTCCATTCGTCCCTCCATTCACGCCTGTCGCGACACCACTGGAGGCGGGCTGCAAGATGTTTGGACGTGAGTGGAAGACGGCCTAAGGGTGTGCGGGACCGTAGCCCAGCTTTATAGAGACGGTTGCGAATGGTCCTCGCCGATACCCCAGGAGCAACAGTGTCCCTAATTTGCTGGGAAGTGGCGGTGCGGTTCCCTACGGCACTGCGTAGGATGCTACGGTCTTGGCGTGCATCCGTGCGTCGCTGCGGTCCGGTCCCAGGTCGACGGGCACGTGCACCTTCCGCCGACCACTGGCGACAACATCGATGTACTGTGGAGACCTCACGCCCCACGTGTTGAGCAATTTGGCGGTAGGTCCACCCGGCCTCCCGCATGCCCACTATACGCCCTCGCTCAAAGTCCGTCAACTGCACATACGGTTCACGTCCACGCTGTCGTGGCATGCTACCAGTGTTAAAGACTGCGATGGAGCTCCGCATGCCACGGCAAACTGGCTGACACTGACGGCGGCGGTGCACAAACGCTGCGTAGCTAGCGCCATTCGACGGCCAACACCGCGGTTCCTGGTGTGTCCGCTGTGCCGTGCGTGTGATCATTGCTTGTACAGCCCTCTCGCAGTGTCCGGAGCAAGTATGGTGGGTCTGACACACAGGTGTCAATGTGTTCTTTTTTCCGTTTCCAGGAGTATATAAGAATGAAAAGGATAATTGAGGATGTGTTAAATGACTATCAGTTGCTGTTTATGATAGAAACAGGACTAAAGAAAAATGAAGACACGTTCGTAGCATTTGTAGACCTGAAAAAGGCGTTCGTCTATGTAAAATGGTGCAAGAGATTCAAACGGTTGTAGGCGGAAACGACGGCCGTCAGTAGAGCTATGAAGAGCCGTTGGCATAGAGACGTTTACAGAACCGCTTTTTAGACACGCGAATTATTTGAATCGAGTGTACAGAAACTCTCGGCGATCACGTTTCTTAATCTGAATACTGTACTTATACATCGTTACATCGTGCACATTTATTTGATACGAATGTTTCATAATTTCGAAAGTTTTTCACGAATACATGGAAATGAAATTTTTTCGACAAATACAGTTCATTGGAAAAATGAATACTCGGGTAATGCCTGGTTTGTCAGCTAGTCAAATTGTAATTTTAGTGTTTTCAGTAGACGCATATTATTTTACTGGTAACTCAATCTATAGATGCCAGCCTTTTATTTGTCCTTGGGCCTACCTGCTTCTCTCAATGTGAAAACCTCAAAACTGTGTTGAAGTACAGGAACTAGGAGAAATATTCTGGCATAATATGTGGGGATTTGAAAGCAGTTAGCACGGTACTACGTCAACAATCCGGCTTCACAAAAATGCCTTATGTCAGTTGTGAATGGGATACCTAAGCGAAAAACAGGGTTTTGGGGGCAACTAACTGGGCTGAAAGAAAAACCCTCCAACTGAATTCATAGAATGTAATAAATGAACTAGTTGTTGAACCATCCAAGGTACAATGATCTTTCCATATTACGCTTGAACTAACGAAACAGTTAACTAAAGCATTTTCCAGAAATGGTGACTGCTTCATGTAACTGGTAACAAGATTTCCAAAGGTATCTTATAAGAAAAATAAGTAAGGGCTTCTTGTGGGGGCACAGATCAGAAATTTAAAGAAAGATAATTTGTCTGAAAGTACAATGCATCCAGTGGAGAAAAGGGCTTTGATTCTTTTTGAAGAAGTGGGACCAATTTCGGAAGCAACAACAAACATCTAAATTAGAAAACCACGGTTAAAGCAATGTTGCTAGATTTCATGAAATTTTGGTGTAACATGAGTGTGAAGTGTTTTTTTTTTTTTTTTGCCTTGACATACTGATTTTTGCCTGCAAACCTGGGCACTGTCACTGAAGAACAAGTAGAACGGTTTCACCACTGAAGGCGAAACGCAAACATTATGCAAAACAGAGATAGCAGTTGCGAATGCAGACAATCAATGACGAGAAGTTTTGCCCCTTGTCAGAAGGAACTTCATGCAATGGAATCTGCGAAGCGAAACTAAATTGCCACACATGTGTTGTGCTTTGTAACAATTATTAGCTGGTTCAGATGGCTCTGAGCACTATAGGACTTAACATTTGAGGTCATCAGTCCCCTAAATATTAGCATTTTAATTAACATATGCAGTTATCTACTCTAATGCAGTGTGTAGTAATTATACACATGATACAAAGTAAGTAATTTTAATGGAATAAAGAATCCCCTGTTAGAATAAAACGTGATTTCATCGAAATATTAGATGGCATATGTACAAAAAGCTGACGTCATACAGAAAAACAAAAATCAGAATGATAAGTATGTGAAATAACACCTTACAGTCACAAAACGTTCCTCTAAACATGTTAAAGGGCAGTATAATCAAATTAATTAAAAACAGATAAAAGTGTGACAATACTGGGGTAACTAGGGATTAAGCATCTAGCTTACACGTTGAACAACTCATGTGAACAAGCTTATTCCGATTGATACATCACACACTTAGTGTAAGATGAATTAAATTCACACACGCAAGAACAGCATTTCAGTTTTAAACATTCTTCAGGCAGTGTTACGAAGACCACACTTTGGATGTTGCTCAGTAATGCTACACCTTACAAAGCATCATTTTATGGAGGAAGAAGATTAGTTCTGTACTAGAAAAACGTGATCCAACTATACAAAACACATGTGGCTAAAATAACTTCCTAAGCAGACCTAAGCGAGCTTCTGCCCAAACACGAACTAACAGGCCTATAACAGTGCAAAACACATGTTACTTACAATACAAATCTCAGCATGCAAACATGCAAAAAAATAGGCAGTCCGAATCACTGTTCTGTAACTGTCAGCAAATGGAACAGTTCAATTAATGTGCGATGCCTGACACTTGACTGTGGACTCTCAAATTAACTGAAAAAATTTTGGTGCCATGCTTAATTGTCATATACCAACATATAGCACATATTGCTAGAAACAACATTCTAAACAATTAGATGATACTTCGTTTTTGGGTATACATGAGGCTGTGCATGAATATGATCTTTTAAGAAAGGCTGCGACAGTTACTGTTTGGAACTACGGAGCAAAGGGTTTCCAAAAGCATTTCAGCGTGTATTCCCTCCTCTTTCCCTAATCAGCTGCTAAATAATACCGAGATCTAATCGTAACGAGCAAAGTACGATATGTAAACACACAAAATGATCAAAGAAAATGTTGGACAAGGTTCCACAGAGAGGAGTAAGTCTGTTCCATGTCTAAATTTTCTGTAACATGTAGGCATACTTAGAGCTATTATAATTGTGGTACACAAATACGTTGCCTTGACTTTTCAGAAGTTTTTCAGTACCGGATCACCTCACAAAGCACGATGAATAAGGTTCATGTTCTATACTAGTAAAATATAATTGGTGTTACTGACTAGCTAATGTAGATTTCGTCACATTTGAACCAGAGCCTACCTGTGGTGGCATGGTCATCCAGTTGTAAACACACAAAATGCCCACACCACCAAAGGCATTGGTGGAACAAACTTCCACAATGAGGTGAATGTTTGGTATCTGAAAAGACAATCTTTGCATCAAACTAAAAGTGCTCATCATATAGCTAATGATTTCTAGAACATACCACACATACACATTCCTTGTCACAGTATGTAAGTACAATTTCAGATCTCTAATGGTGAACCAAAATACGAACTTTGGACTAAAATAAAATTATTTATCAAAATACGTAATATTTCGAGTACAAAATAGACATGGCATTCCCACCAAGTCTGATTGTGCTGTACTGTTAGAAAAATAGAAGTGGCCCACTCAAAGCACTATTAACTTAACCTACAGGTTAAATGACACTTGTCGACGAACTTAGTTCGATCTTGGTACACAACTTCAATAAAACCAAAACTGTGTGTATTATTTATCGAAATGGTTAAAAGTTTGTTCTATAACACGACAGAACACTTACAGGTGTAACTTATAGCTTAGAGTTCTCTGGTCGACAAGAATAGTTTGATCTTTGCACAAAAGTAAACAACATTAGTCTAAGTCTAAACTGTCTGTATTATTTTGTCAACAATATATCTTAATTTGATTAAAATCGAAAAGTGGGTCAAAGAGTACAGTGACCGCAATGCGTAATCATTAACTTCATCTTGTTGTGCAAAACATCTCTCAGCAGTTACATAGCAGTACACTGAATTGTTCCCAGACTACGAGTTTCCAATCTATACCATTCGTTGAGTCTCATTTAGGTACGAGGCGAGTGTTACTATATTTTTCATGAACTTCCTATCCAAAAATGCATTATTCTATTAGTTCTTTAAATCACCAGATGACGAAAGCCACTTCGTAGTTACATGTACCAAAGAAAAACAAGCAAAACCTTAAAACATCATTTTCTGTTAGGGAATAAAATTGTATAATAATTTCCACATTGAAATTTAAAACATTAGTAAAATACGTAATTTTAGAAGCCAGCTAACCATAAGTATTATACGAGGGTTGGAACATAAATAGTGGCAACTATTTATTCACAACCGATACAAAAGAGTTACATGTTTGCACCTGTTACTGTCCCTCAAAGTAGACACCAGTGCCACTACTGCGCTCTCCGACGTTTCGGCCACTACTTCAAACGTGCTTCCTCAGGAGGGGGAGAAAGTTGCTTTACGCAATTTGATGGGGCACTTGAGGATAGGAGAAGGGGTGTTCGGCGTACGTTGTTAGTCTTTATATTATTCCTTGTCATTGGTGGGTAAAGACGTATCTCATTGGTGTTTAGATTACTTCTTGCCATTGGTGGAAACAGGCGAATCAGAAACGGACGGTAGTTGTGACGTAGCACTGCCTACTCGGTGTCAAATGAGGGTAGCGGCGTGCCCGCGCTCAGTGTGCGTACGACCACCGCAGTGCCCCTCTCGCATGTGTAAGTTGCTTTGCGCGCTGTCAGCTATCTAAAGTCTCTCTCTCATTAGGCAGTGTAGCTCAGCACAAAGCCCTGAGGAAGCCATCTACAGTAGTGGTCAAAACGTCGGACAGTTAATGTACTGACAATGATGCCAACAACCCAGAACAGTTTAATTGAAAAAGTTCAATACTATTAACAGAAATGGGTTCGTCTTGGCTACATAGATATGTAGTCGCTTCCATTTCTGTCACCAGCCTAATGATGTAGTGTTCTCTTACAGCTATTGTAGTGCATCAGAACTCCCCAAGTGGCGATGAAATAACCTTCCGTTAGTTTTCGTGCTTTTATATAGCGTTTTCATCTTTATATTTTCACTTCAAGTACTCTTCACTATGATTAGAAGCTCATGTGAGCGATTTTATTTCTGACGCCGTCTCACTTTCTCAAGCCACATGAAAAGAAGTGAGAGGCAGATGTCACTTTTCTCCTGGTAAACATGGAGCTTACTGGACGCAATGCTTACGCGCCATTGTGTTTTTGGAACAAATTTGCCGAAGTGAATGGTGGGTCTCAGTACGTGTTGGCGTGAATTGCGTTATTCATGTAACCAGTCGAGTTATTTGAAATTTTTATTTAAGAAACAACCAATAGATTTCTTCCGGCAGTCACAGGAGCGACCACAAATTATACGACTCTATGTAGGAGCAACTTATATGCCATTTAGAACTGTCACTTAACTGATGCAGGGTCTCCCCCCACCATAACCACCAGATAACGAAGGGACAGACGCTTGGTGCCATTTAGAGCATAACCCTCGAAGGAACGTCAATTAAAATTCTATGAGACCTGACACGATCAAAGTTTGCTGAGTATTTTATCTTGATTTCTAATATAAAATTTGTCTTGATCGCACATCTATAAAAAGATGCTCTGTCTCGATTGCTAACTCATGATTTTCCTATTAAAATAGACAGGAAAAATATTGTTTGCAAATACTTCTACCTACTTACAATACTTACACTATAAAAATAAAAGAAAATGACAGAGGATAGCATCAAAATTTCGTTACAGTGAGTAACTCGTCAAATGTAGTAGGGACATGTACAGTGTTTTAAAAATTACTGCGTGGTCTATGATGCTGGTATTTAACAAAGAGACAAATGCGCAGCTGCTAGAGAGCAGAACGGCGTGCACGGTCTCATGATTAAAGTTATCGTATTAAAAAATAATACAAAAACGCAGGGAAAGACTATTGGAAGTTAAATTATGTGCAGTTAAGGGTTACATTTTAACATGATTGTTTATGGTATCCGAATGTTGTAACCAATTGGAAACATACCAAGGCATCAGTTGTAATTTTGTTTTTGAAAGTTAGAACCGGTTTCATCCACCAGGGACGTTTCCCAAGTGATTATGAATGCAGCGCCGTTGAGATACACAGAAAAGGGAAAACAGCAACTCGTATTCTAATCTGTATGCTATTAGTAACCAACCTGTCAGGAAACATGTAAACGTACTCGTACTGAACACTGTGGTGTATATTATAATTTTCAGGCTCTTCTAACCGTGCACCACCAAAGGCAAAATCGGTTCACAACACTTACTTGTACAGATCACATTACGGGTGAGATGTACAGAAGATGTACAGAGATGTACAGAGATGTACAGAAGTCTTATTTTACGAAAAGCTCGTCTTATTTGTTGTTATTAATATATACAAAGTTTCCATCAAAAGGTTCTAGTAAAAAATTCAGGAATGAAATAGAAGGAGTGGGTCACCAATAAACCCCTTAGAATATTCTTAAACTGAACTTTACTACTAGCTGCTGGAAATATATTGTTAATGTGTGCTTCAGAATAATGGACACCTTTCTGGACCGGAGTAGGTAACCTTAAACTTTTGTAAAGATACATAAAAATTGTTCCCATGGGGCGAACTGTTGGTTTGAAAAATAAGGTATATTATTTACGATAATTTTCATTAACGCGTAAATAACTGGGAAGCCATATTCAGTTTGTTTCGGCCTTGGTTTTCAAACGTCCCCTTAGAACAATTAGACAAAACTGTGCTTAAACTGACACCCAATAATTTTTGGCGCAACGCAATCTGACTTTCAAAAATCCCTACAAAAGAATGGCCCTGACTACCATTAACCTATACCTTTCACAAATCACTTACCTCACAAAAATCTTCGTTACAAAAACTACTGCAATACAGCGAGCGCCACTACTGCCAGCTAAATAAAAGATTCAAACTACTGAAAGCACTAACTACTGATAGGCATAGTTAGCAAATGAAAGATTTTGATAGAGAACAAACAATATATATATATATATATATATATATATATATATATATATATATATTTATATATATATACTCCTGAAAATTGATTTTGATAGAGAACAAACACTGTATTTACCTCAATAGTGCAAATGTCATTATATATATATATATATATATATATATATATATATATATATATATATATATATATATATATATATATATATATAGAAATCTGATGGACACAAGTCCACATCATCTGCTCTCAATTCTCCGCCATCTCTCTCCCCACATCCACCACTGCTGGCGGCTCACCTCCAACTGCACAAAGCTACGAGCTGTTAACAGCTAACTGCCCAAGACTACAATAGCAAATTCCAGCAATCCAAACCAGCCACAGACTGCACACAGCACAGTCAGTAATTTTCATACGGAGCGCTACGTGGCGTTACCAATAAGAAAACCTAAACTGCCTACTTACATAGCCCCCATGCTCCCCACAAAAAATTTTACAAATTGTTTTGGGCACTGGCAAATGCAGATTTGAAAAAATGTTTCATAATTACAATAACAAAGAAATCAAATGAACACACTTATTGATACAATGTTGGTCAAGAGCTAAAATTTTCTCACAGTCCATTAAGAGAGTCCTGATCGTTGATCATAGTAAAATAACAATGTTTTTCTCAAAGTATGAGCAGTAAAAGGAAATGCACACGGAATTAGTGGATTTCCATGCAGTCTTGAAGAAGTATTGTTGTCCTTCCAACGGAAAGACAGTGCTCACTCTTGATATGCAGACAGGTAATGGGCCACAAGTGAGCAAACCCACTGCAGAGTCAGTCGAAGTTTTGAAGAATGTTGGTAGATAGGTCATTACAGAGCAGACCCACTGTAGTCCTGGTAGAGTGTATGGGATTGGTGGGCCACCAGAGTTGCAGACCCACTGCAGTCCTTGTAGAAATAATGGTATTGGTGGGCCATCAAAGATGCAGACCCACTTAAGTCCTTGTAGAGACGGCCAGCAGCCATCTGTTGCGCCTGTGCAGGTGCACAATCACCATTGAAGAGTCTTGCAGAGAATATAGCCAGCCCATAAAGCACTCACAAACCACTCACAATGTTTTTGGAATTGTCCTTAGGACCAGCAATGCTGTTAATCAGTCTCTTGCTGAATTATTAACAAATGTCCAAACACTAATGGTCCTCTTTTTTCACATATTCTATGACCAACAGAAATATGTGCAGTGAAATGAATGCTTACAAGTTACTTAATTTGATGAACTGCTGTCAATTACAGTTTTATAACATGAGAATACAATAACAAAGGTACAAAGTACATAATTAAAGAACATAACAACACAAATAACATTTGCAGTAATACGGGCTTTACAAAACAATCGTAATAACATATACATCAGTGTTACAGGAGTTATAAGATAAGTAAATAAATAAAATAATGAGAATAGTTTTTGAAACATTAATTTCACACATGAGCATTAAAACAAACAGAATAATTAATGTCTAAACATCCTTACAAAGAAAATAAAATAGTATTTGAAAAATTCTACAACATAAATCATATTAACTAAACACATAAAGACAGGAAAAAGACAAATACACATGGGTACATAAATAATACAAAAGGAAAGACAGGGTTCGTTTTCAGTGTAACATTTGGTACTGCAGTCCAAACCAAAACTTCATTCCATACATTTTTTCTCTCATTTCAACATTTGTCTCCACCAATAAAATCCTATCCAAACATGCTTTCTGTATTTATATGTTCACATATTTCTTATCTCATTATTTATTTTCCATTATCTTGCCTCATCATTTAGTTCCAAGAAAATCCTACCTAAGCCTGTTGTCAATAAACCCTACCTCTTTGTTCATATCCCCTTCCAAAATACTTTTTTGGACAATCCGTTTTCTTATAGCTTCTCAATGCATTTCTTCAAACTCATCACAACTCGTTCTCTTATATAGCCTACCCCATCTTAAGCTAACTTAAATCTACTTAGCTCAAATGCATAACTAAGCGACGAGGCAATGCAGCACAAAACAATTAACACAAACAGCAATGAAGAAAATAGAAATTGTCAAAGCAAGCAACAGCAAATCTAAATTACCAGAGCAAATGCAAAATTGCAACTAATAGGAGCCAATGTGCAGCAACAAGAAAAATAAATCAGTACTAAAACTGGTTTAACAGAGTAATACAAATTGACATTCAGTAGCACTATGCATAGCAAACAGCAGCAACAAATGCTATATCTTATACCTAAACATTGCAAAGCTCAAGCAGAAAAAATATTACACTAAAAATGGCCGTGTCTAATACCTTTGTCACATCTTAACACTAGAGTGATGCATCACAAAAACTTACTCTGCAAGAAAGTTACCAAGTCATTCAAAATTATTTATGCAATTCCTGTGAAGGGAAATGTCTATTTGTGCTCTCTTTTATACGAAATTACATCATAAAATTATTCTTTACTGGGTCTGTAGACAGAAAATAGTGATATTAGTACATCTATTAAATTTTCGTTTAACCAATTCTGCAGTGCAGCTAGAAGCTAGATATTAAACAAAATGAGCAATCTCTGAACTAGAAATACAATAGATGTAGAAATGTTTCTGATCATTTCGTTAGGCAGTTTAGTAAATATCATAAATTAAGAGCTCCACAGTGTAATCATACGTTTTCAAGTTTGAGCGGGTAGTATTTATGATGCTTTCTACAAATGAATGTCAATAGCGAAGATAATGGCCTATTTTTTTTCACCTGTGCCTCTGAAAGGCACACACTAATGGCTTTTTTCAGGCGACTGCCGCGCAGCTGGGTGCTTACAGTGACCTACCTTCTGTACCGAAATATTTAGATCGGTTTCCGCTACAGTGACAGTTTGATACAAATAAAATTTCACAGGTCGAAATATTTGCGTTACAAATGTGTAGAAACAAAATATTATCAATATAACAGGGCCCAAAAACCTTTCGCCGGCATTGTGATACATTCACTCATTTACACACATTTCATAACTCTTAAAGTACGATTCTTGGTTTCCAACATCCTTTTTTCACAAGTCAGAGTCCCTAACCACTACTCATTATTTCTTACCTTATTACACGTGCATATTCGTCGACACCAGTATTTCATCATAATAAATACGTAGCATAATCAAATTCCTCATATAGTTTCAGCTTATTTATCATAAACGTACCTCAACAGCATAATACACATCGTCATCGTAATAATAACATCATAAAACCTCAGCCAAGTCTCAAAATCGTCGTAGCTTCCTCCTATAATTTCAAAACCCAAAAAATAATTCTCTGCTTATTTCAATAGTGTCATGTACCTCAAACGTACTTTAAAATCATGATCCCATATCAAATGCATCATTCAGAGCTCTCATAGTATCACAATGGTTCCGAAAAAATATGAACAGTTCACAAAATACAGTCAAAATACAATTTCGTAAGTGTGAAGTTATTCAACTGTGTAATTACTTAAACATCTACCACTGAGGTAGTAAAATAAATGTTTGTCTCTCTCAGTTACATGATCAGATAGCTGTGTAATTTAAGTGTTAGAGAAATATGGTATCGATGTCTAAAGTTGTATAAGCAAATACCATATTAGCTAGGGCTCCTTGTGCTTGCCAAACACATGGTACACAAAGTAAGCGTGTACCCTCTTGAGCAATAATGTAATTATACCCTCAGGTGTTAGAGATTAGAGCAATGGAATGAAATGTATCACTCAAATGCGTGTGCTGTAGCGCTAAATTGTGCGTCTTGTTGTAACATAATCTCTGTCATTACTTAAGGGTAAAAAATGTACCAGCTGGTCCATTCTCTAAATAGCAACATAAATTCTAATCTGTTCTCTAAGGACCAGTTGGGAAGAAAGCAATGAGAGAATTGATGAAGCCACGCTTGTGGAAGAATGTCGTTGCCGGAATTCTTAAATGTTTTGCATTTACGTGTAGTAATAAACAGCTTATAGTCGAAATCATCATGTCGGCGTGTCTCATGTCGATCATTGTTACTTCGTTTCGGCGGTTCCATCTCAAAATTCGGTGTACCTTGCCAATTTCTTTCATAATTTACGAAGTACCCCGTGTTATTATTTTGTGGCTGTTCCGTATTTCTATGTCCCTCTTCCCGTATTGGAGCGCGATTGTCCTCTGAAATACGTAATTCTTGTATTGCTTGTGTAAGCAGATCTTGTACTTCCCGAATTTCTCTGTTGTGTTGCTTATTACTTTGACTCTGATTTTGTTTGAATTTCCTAATTTGTTCGCACTCTTATGTGTCATTAAAGACTACCGGTTTTGTGTCATTCAGATTATCATCAATTCTCTCATAGTGCTTCGTGACGTACGCGCTGAGACCTGTGTCTCTCGTGGGCCTCGATGTGGACGGTGTGACGTCATGTACTCATGACTAGGAGCGCTGGGTCGATGCCTTTACACAGGAGAAGGATACATAATTTTATTACGTTCTAAAATCAAATCATACAATCAATCAAAACTAGACAGAATGATATGGTGCTTCAATTTCAATTCTCTATTCAACATGAATTGTGAGATTTAGTTTTTATATCTAAAAGTGTTACTCTCTCTAACATATTCTAAATGTGGCTTTTTTTTCTTATGGAATATTTTTGAATTTTCTGAAGGACTTGTGACGCTGTGCGATGTTAATTTAGCTCGTGGGTTATTTAAGATACGGTATTCCTAAAATCTTATTTGAAATAACCTACAGGTGTGTCCTATATATTTCTTACGGCAATCATTGCATGTAATACAATATCCAGCCTCTTTATTGTATTGTTTACCAGGGCTTTTTGCTTGTGCCTGGGTTTTCTGCTTACATCCGAAAATGTAAAACACTCTGAAGTAATCTTTTACATCTCATACGACTGCAGTTTTTTTCGGGTAGTGCACTCAGATATGGTATTCTACAGAAACTAGTGCGTTCCTTTGTCTTCTCGGTTGGTGTTTTGCTTTGCCCTTCACCGATCTGCCCTGATTCACCCCGGAAAGACACTGCCACCTTATACTTTCCACATAGTAATCTGCATACTGCCGCGACTACTCGTGTTAGAAGTGACAATTTTTTATCGCCAATCCAGCCCTTTTTTTTAAAGTTTTGGCGTCCGCTAGCTAAAAAATATTTCATTTTTTCTTTTTAGCTGAAGACATATTTTAAAGGATGGAGCCCACCTCTGGTCTCCCGATAGAAGCGACTTTTTTTTACCAGAAGAGGATTTGGCACGTGTTCGACTTGTCAACTGGAAGGAAAATAAAAGCTGCCAAGGCGTACTATTTACTGAATATGTTCCTTCTCGATATACAGAAAGAACCAAGAAAGTTCATGAATCGCTACATGTTGTTCTGTAAGGCATCTTTGAACGAGAGACTACGGAGAGAGTAGTGTAGATCTAGAAGCTGTAAAACTACTTTGGAGGAAAATAACGCCTCTATTCTCCATGAGACGTGAAAAAATTTTCATACGCGCTTTGAACTCAACGGAAAAAGAGGGAAAGGAAACTAGAGATGGGTACAGGGGAGAAGCTGCTGCTGGTCTCAGTAAAAATTAAACGGCATATCCGGCCGTTGTTACTTCTCCCCTACCCCCCACCCCCACCCCCACCGATCCGCGGTATTGGCGTCTATTCACCTATTCGAATTGTATGATACATACAGTAGAAGAAAAGTTGGACTTGAAAACGTGTCCCTTCCATCGTGTCAGAATGATAATTTCTAGGAAATCAAAATGGGATGCAGTGATAGGAAAAAATGCAGTCAGTAGCGGATTAGCTACAACATTCAACAGCATGCTCCCTCCTTGTCCCTAAGGGTCCATTAGAGAAACATGTCGCTGCCTTTAATACCGGGCAATGTACAACAATGATACGCTCTTATGATAAATTTAAAACCTCTTTCATTGATCGATTGGAGGATTAACTAGTCAGACGTCTTAAAATTTTAGAAAAACTAATCTTTGCCCCTAAAAGGGTAGCAATTTTAAAGTTTGTGTATAATTTAATGAAACATTTGAAGCCACAGGAACAAAAAAACTTGTAGACACTAATTTCTTTATGCGATTAATGTAGTGCCATTCTGAATTTTCACCAAGGTGAGCACAGTATGCCGGTTTTCAAATAGCACAAGATATCAACAGAGAAAAAGGAATGATTACACTGAAGACCTATAACTACACTGAAGTTACCGTCACATTTAATTTCATTTTTGTGCACACATTTACAATGTTTCCGTTCTCATTATGTGTTCGGCGTTAGGAACAGCAAGTTCAAGCTCGTTAATTTAATCACGTTTGTACAACGTATTAATGAAATTAAAAACACCTTATTTTGTTTCGGTTTTCAGTATTATTATTGTATATTTTCGTTAAAAATAGTTTTGTTCTAATTCGTTCATACAATTCGTAGAAAAATTCAAGAAATCTTGCGTATCTTCCACTGGGGTGACGCCCCCTGATAAATTAATATTTTCACAGGCGTGCTGTCCAGAACATTCACAAGCTGTTGGTGTCTGGCGGAGAGGCTGTCTTCAGCATAATAGCTAACATGACTTATTACACAGTGCTTGAAGAAATGGCGAAAGACTCGCGTTGGGCCAAGTACATGCAGGTAACACTTAGGTCTAGCCGTCGTCCTGCTAAATCTCAGCAGAACTTGGCGCCGACCGGAGTGGCCGAACGGTTCTAGGCGCTACAGTGTGGACCCCGCGACTGCTACGGTCGCAGGTTCGAATCCTGCCTCGGGCATGGATGTGTGTGATGTCCTTAGGTTAGTTAGGTTTAAGTAGTTCTACGTTCTAGGGGACTGATGACCTCAGCAGTAAAGACCTATATTGCTCAGAGCCATTTGCAATACTTGGCAAATGATGATTAATAATTCTAAAAATGCCCTACCTCAGTAGTGGAGGAGAAGATTAGTGTTTAACGTTCCGTCGACAACGAGGTCATTATAGACGTAGCGCAAGCTCGGGTGAGGGAAGGATGGGGAAGGAAATCGGCCGTGCCATTTCAAAGAAACCATCCCAGCATTTGCCTGAAGTGATTTAGGGAAATCACGGAAAACCTAAATCAGGATGGCTGGAGACGGGATTGAACCGTCGTCACCCCGAATGCGACCTGCCTCACTAGTAGTCAACTTTTTTTGCTACGGTAAAATTTCTAGCTTCTGAGCGCTGATGCGCCTAGAAAGTCACTGTTCGGCAGATACGAGGTCGAAGTGAAAAGTAATTCCTACGAATTTTTAATTCTGTTATCTATACAGGTTGAGGTATTAAAGATCTTACACAATACTCGGTCGACATGGTTTCGAACTGTTGCTTGTAAAATAAAGATGTGTAACGTTAAGTAAGTCGGTGCGTAACAAACGCCGTGTTGTAATCAAGTTTCTAACCGCAGACAACATGCCACTGTATGAAATCTGTAGATGAATGAAAACTATGTACAGTGATGATTGTATCGACATCAGAATGTACGATGTTGGATTGTTTGTGCTTGAAATGAAGCGAGTTAAAGTCGTCGAGGAAGACCAAGAGATGAGTACAACAAGCAGATTCAGAAGAATGTAGGTAGCAGTACTTATTTCGGGATGAAGAGATTTGAGCAGAGATAGAGTAGCATGGAGAGCGGCATCAAAGCAGTCTTCGGGCTGAAGACCACAACAACAAAAACAACCTCATTGTGTGTGGCATAGCATCACCTCTTTCCAAAACTTCAGAAACACCTCCTTTATTTCATAGTGATGAATCAGTGCAATTAGAGGTAAGTTTTTAGCTGAGGATTTTTCCATTACAAAAATGTCTGTGTTTCTGATTTGGTGTTCTGGACACATCGCAAATGAAAATACACGCTTGCCTCAGAGCCAATTTTTGTTTTCTGTGCCGTGGATTTCCAAATAAACAGGCAATGCAAAATTTCTGATGTTGAGTGGATTTTTTAGAGTAACTAAAAGTAGATATTAGGAAACGTTTGGGTGACACTACTTTACCTATTCCTTCATTTCTGCAGTGTGTGGAGAATTCAGCATACGCCCTTTGTCCAGAATATCCGCTATGAACTTCGTCTTGATCATTAACAGATTTTCATTGCTATTTCTTTCTTCTGTTACTATATGTAGATTTTATTTTAGTAAATGTAGTTATTCCTGATAACCTCATTTTCAACAAACAAGAAACAAACTGCTGAGCAGACAGCTCTCACAAGGAAGCAATTTTGGCGCTGATGTGTCAAAAAGAGCAACAACTCACGACAGACGAGACTCGCTACAGGAATAAAATGAAAGGGCGCTGCAGTAGAATCACTTACCACGTGTAGTCAAAGGATGCCACAATATCGTCCTTCTAAAAGGGGCTTCCGAAGTCCTCTTGTGGGACATTCCAAAATAACTAGTTTTTAGGCGCAGACTCTGCACCATTATATTAAATGTGAGTCTAAATCTTATGGGACTTAACTGCTAAGGTCATCAGTCCCTTAAGCTTACACACTACTTACCCTAAATTATCCTAAGGACAAACACACTCACCCATGCCTGAGGGAGGACTCGAACCTCCGCCGGGACCAGCCGCACAGTCCATGACTGCAGCGCCCAAGACCGCTCGGCTAATCCCGCGCGGCCCAGTATATAATTATGACTTTTACAGGATGACAATTATTGAACTAGTTCAATAAAACGTAAATTAGTTACAAACTACGACGTGTGCACACAATTTATTCAAACGTCATTACGGATATTCATATTTAGATTATGACATTTTCGATATACCTACCAAATTGACGGTGATAGAAGGCAGACGAAGAGCGAAATTCTGCATGACCCACTGAAGTGGTCGAACGTCGATGCTGTCGATGACTTCCTAAATGGTTGTTTTCAGCCCCACCTGAAGAATATGGCGGCCAGTAGAGGTCCAAGCCATTGGTCTCTGGGTACCCCAGAGCCACAATGTGTGTCCCCAAAGAGCTGCTCCAGGACATCAAACACTCTCCTGCTTTGATGGGGCCGAGCTCCGTTTTCCATGAACCACACCTTGTCGAAATCTGGGATGGGGATTAAATCATCTTCCAAAACCTTCACGTACCGTTCGGTAGGGTCCTCGGAATCAAGGAATATCGCACCGATTATTCCGTTACTGGACATTGCACGGAATGTAGTCTCCCGTTGAGGGTGACGGGACCTCTCGACTGTGAAATGCGGATTCTCAGTCCCCAAATGCGCCAATTTTGCTTATTGGAGAAACCATCCAGGTGAAATTGGGCCTCGTCACTAAAACAAACAACAATGGGCATACTACTTCTCATTATGCCACGCGGCCAACAGTGCAGTTTGAGCGTCCTAACGCAAACCGTTCAGAAGTTATGACGATTTTATTTCATATAGTTCAATAATTGCTACTCTGTATATCCTTATGGCCAGCTAAACTCTAACACAGAGGAAGATGTACGCTTTTGAGCTGATTAATTCAAGTTGTTACAATAAAGTGTGCCTCACTCGGAATGTTTCCACAATATCACAAGTAAACATAATTAAACTTTATGTATTTGAATACTTATACTTCGAACAGAAACAGTCACTGTTTCTGATGCAGTACAACAGAAGAAAACAAACGTTCTCCAGAAATTCTTCTTAGTTTTGTGTAGGAAAGTTTCGTCACAAACAACTGTTCTTCAACGAAGTCAAAATAGATCCTTTAGAGCTTAGATTACGTTCTCGTGAGCAACGAAAAGTCTGTCTTCAAAACAAAGTACATATGCAGAGTTGTATCTCACGGACAGTACGACTTGTCCACGGCGTGGAACACAAAGGCTCTGTGTGTAGGTCGCGGGTGACGTCCTATCTGAGGCTGCATCGAAGCAGTGGTGCTACTTCAGTCGCTGGCTGGCGAAGACGGAGCTGGCTCTAGCCGGATCCGTGCCGGGATAAATACTAGCGCGGTGGAAGGTTATAATTTTTCTACTGGCTAGCGAAGTTGCACCGGGTACAGCAAGAGGTGCATGTCTGGAGCGACCCCTGTTCTGCACCCTCTGGCTGGTTGCCGGGAGACCCTCTTTGGGTTGAGCAAGATACCACGGGAACCAGCATGGACGCAGGTGATGGATTGACGATAACACGCTAAACTTAGATGCGCTGCAGGTTGGCGGCTTCAAAGGCGAAGCCGAGAGAGAGACCAGTTTACTCGACAGTCGACCCACAAATGATAACAAATGTAACTAGAATGACTGCACAATGTCATTAAATTATTAAATCTGCCTAAAATTTATTACTATCACACTAAGAAGCATATTATTCTAATGGTAAATTACGTCTCCTTTCTGCTAACATAATCAGACTTCTTGTAACACGTCCATCTGACTCCATAATTGTTAATTGATCAC
The DNA here is from genome assembly GCF_023897955.1 of Schistocerca gregaria. Taxonomy (NCBI): domain Eukaryota; kingdom Metazoa; phylum Arthropoda; class Insecta; order Orthoptera; family Acrididae; genus Schistocerca; species Schistocerca gregaria. The sequence goes on along the minus strand of NC_064921.1, from coordinate 821,431,926 downwards.
GTTTCATTAAACATCTTTCAAAAATCATGTTTCGTTAACAAACTTTCCAAGATTTATGCGTTACCATTTTCTTCGCCTAAACGAATCTCTGTTAATTTTATATGCTACTGATACAATTATAATGAAATATTCAGCTTTTCGAGCTCTTTAAGAGGCTATATTATGCTTCTCTGACCTTTTATGGTACAGAAACACAAACACAAAAGTAAATTGTTTCGAATACAAGCAACGTACATAATCAGATGACCAGTACATGGACGCACCAGCCACGCGTAAGTCTGACATTGCCGCGTCGCTACCTATACCTGTCCATCGCGAGGTGAGTCTTCTCTGCAGTGACAGCTTTAAGCGACCGTGCCACACCCCCTCTACTACCAATGGCGCCATGTTCGGTCTGGCCGGACGTTGCCGGCTCATCGCTACTCGGGACAACTTTTCGTGTGGCAGAGAACCGTTAACGTGTGCTACAATACTACCTGCCCTTTGACGTACTTTCTGCAGTTGTTTGCAGAGTATGTGTGTATGTTTCATGTAATCTCACAATTTCATTTCACTTATCATCGTAATTACTATAACTTTGGATATATGTGATATTTAACATGACATCAGAAACCAAGATTGCGATCCAAGATGGTGGACCTGAGGATACTAATACACTTCCTACGTAACTTTTCTTAACTTTAAAGTGGCGGGAAATGAAAAAAAATCATTCCTTGCAAACGAGAAAAGTAAAACGAGAAAAGTAAAAGTAATAAATAATGATGACTTCTTACAAATTTTGCACAATTTTTCGTGAACTGTAGAAGTGTTATAGCTAATCGAGATGGATTAGAGTCGTATTATCCAACGTATGATGGAAAATCCAGTAATTATGTGGCAAAACTGTTTGATTTTGTGACCGTAAAGGAAAAAATAATGTTTAACCTATATTCGAACAGCCTTTGATTTCATCAACAGCTGTGTTATATCTGACTTCATCTGTTATTAATAAAATAAGCTTCGAAGGGCATATTCTAAATAACAAAAAAATAAAGTACTTTATCCGTAATCAATTCTTCATGAATTTTCAAAGATTACAAAGAAATTATGTGCGAAGGAGACTTAACGTAATTTTTACTAGGTCTTCTAGTTCTGGATAGGAAATTCTTAGATGACCTGATTATAACGATGCTGGATTGAAATTACAGATACACTTCCTAAGGAACGATAAATTGTAACAGAATTGATGCAAATTCGTGTACTAATTATTAAATATGAACCAACTTCCGAGTTACAACAACGAGAAAAAATTCTGAAATGTCCAAAAGTTCATGTACAACTAAAGAAGTTGCAGGATTGAGTGATAAGAAAAATTGCGAACTAGACATCATATAACTCTGCAGAAGTTGATATGCCATATTCCGAATTTATTACAGTTCAGACAAATCGTAAAAATAATCAGTTACTTCACTCTTCATTATTCGACCACGTTAATCTACAGAAAAATGGAAGAAATGAAAGCATCCCACAGGAAATTAGGAATATTAATCCACGAAATAATATTCTCAAAGCATACAGTACATTTCTCGATTTTAAATGAGTTATACTACTCTAATCAGACCCTGACATAACTCCATAAATTTCATAAATAACTATCCTACCTATGTAATTAACATGGCGAGTAGAAATAATATTGTAAGTTGACAGGAAATGACTAAGAACCATTGTGTGGAACTTTTAATGAAAAAATTTCTTGAGATAGTTTAACGTATGTACAATGTATTGTAAGAAAAATTTAACTTATAAATCTTGGCACAGAATACTTACTGAAAGTTTTTAACTATATAAATAATAAAAAAATTAGAAAAAAGTTAAAGAAATTTTAATATCATGTTTTCATTTGTTTTTAAAATATTTTCAGAAAAATAAAGAAAATAAAAACTGAAAAATTTTGTATATTAATTATAAAATGATTACTCATTATATTTTCTTCAGAATAGCTCTTTTTGTGTAGATTATATTTGCCTTTTCAATTTCAAAGTTAATATTTGTGTGAGATCGATGGACACCGCTGGCCGTAGAACAAGTCTGCTTCAGCTGGCACTAGGAGTTTACAACTCGTATTTTATCGGACAGCAGGTGGACTCTAGATAACGATAATACTGACCTAGAGCAACAATCCACGTCAGTGAAAGCAAGGATGCGCGTTGAGTGAGCTTACGTAAACTTTCTTTTGCGATGTTTGCAGCATGACTTACGTGAAACATTCTCTCGCGCCAATCTAAGGCAGTTCAAAACTTCTTTCAGAGATGGCGCTGATGTACGATCCACTGAAAATAATAGGTGAACATGTTGTATTTTAAACGTTAATTAATTGTTTTTAAAGTTGTTTTCAGTATTCATACTATCATTTACGTGTTATTTATATTTCTTCATTTCCAATAAAACACTAAAATGTGAAGTAAATAACTTATTTATATCCAAAATGAACTGATGGAAGTAGTGCTTCTGGTATGTACTTTGTCACTCGAATACCTAATACACATACAATTTTACTCTGTCAAATCTCTAAACCAACTATGAAGACTGAAGGATTTTGCCCATTATCTCATGAAATCATTAAAGCGTCAGTGTTTAGTGAAGAACTAGATATCTGGCTAAACTCTTTCCATCCTCGCTTCCGTATGATCTATCACAATCCAATGGGCATGTTTAAGACCCGTCCTAAAGAGTGGGTGGTATGTTTGAGCCCGAAATAATGGAGCTATTTGTTAACTCAGAGGCAACGCTCCGAGATGCACTGACGTATGGGAGGTCACAGGCCAGATGCTCGGTTTATAGGACTAACCGAGTGGTAGGTGTTCGATAGCGAACGTTTTGCACTTTTTTGGAATGAAGTTAATTTTGTCCTATTAAATTTAATAGTCTTTAAATTGACAATATCAAACAGCTAAAGCAATGTGGATACTGTCTAGAAAAAAGAATGTTAATGAATTTTATAAAGATATGTAACGAAAAGATGGATTTTGATGGATTTGTAAAGAAATCGTATCGAGACATCAGAAAATTAAAGTTACGTGTGAATGAGGTAGAACTGTCGGTAAAAAAAAACAACACTAAAAATCAAGTACAATCGAGAGTTCATAAATATCTTATGGCTGCTCCAGAAGAAAGAATTGAGAAAATTTTGATCAAGGGCTAGATTGCTTACATTCACCATAATTCATTATGTTTATGTTCTTACGTTCACTTTTTATAAGGAATTAAATTTTATTTTCTTGCATTTACATCTTAGATGAAATATTAAACTATATTTTCTTACGTTCACCTTTTGTATGAAAAAAAGTTAAAGTGATACGAAAAAATGTTGAGTTTAATTAATTTTTCTAGCCGGCCGGAGCGGCCGTGAAGTTCTAGGCGCTGGAACCGAGCCACCGCTACGGTCGCAGGTTCGAGTCCTGCCTCGGGCATGGATGTGTGTGATGTCCTTATGTTAGTTAGGTTTAATTAGTTCTAAGTTCTAGGTCACTGATGACCTCAGTAGTTAAGACGCATAGTGCTCAGAGCCATTTGAACCATTTTGAACCATTAACGTTTCTAAGTAATTTAAAGGAACGCCTACATCAGACAAAGAGTGTCTGGTGCAGTTGTTAGATCGGTTACTACTACTACAGTGACGGGTTATCAAGATTTAAGTGAGTTTGAACGTGGTGTTATAGATGGCGCACGGTCGATGGGATGGAGCATCTTTGAGGTAGCGATAAAGTGGGCATTTTCCTGTGTGGCCATTACACGTGAGTACAGCGAGTATCAGGAATCCAGTAAAATATAAAATCTCCGACATAGCTGCGGCCTGAAAAAGATCCTGCAAGAATGGGATTAATGACGACTGAAGAGAATCGTTCATTGTGACAGTCTTCCACATATTTCTACATATTTCATTGCTGGGCCATCAACAAGTGACAGTGTGCGAACCATTTAACGAAACACCATCGATACGTGCTTTCAGAGCCGAAGGTCTTCTCGTGTACCCTTGGTGATTGCACGACACAAAGAATTACGACTTGACTGGGCCCGTGAACCACAACATTGCATTCTCAATGACTGGCAACATACTGCCTGGTGGACGAGTCTCGTTTCATATTGTGTCAAGGGGATGGACGTGTACGGCTATGGAGACAACCTCATGATTCCATGGTCCCTGCATGTTAGCTGGGGACTGTTCGACCCGGTGGAGGCTCTGTAATCGTGTGGAGCGTGTGCAGTTGTAGTGATATGGGACCCCTGATACGTCTAGATACGACTCTGGCAGGTGACACGTAAGCATCCTGTATGATCACCTGCATCCATTCATGTCCATAGTGCATTCCGACGGGCAATTCCAGTACGACATTTCCACACCCCAAACTCCGAGGACATGAACATTTTGGGCATAACTGAGAGGCCTTGCAACGTGCTCAAAAGAGATCTCCACTCCCTCGCACACATACGGAATTATGGACAGCCCTGCAGGAATCATGGTGTCACCTCCCTCCAGTGCTACTTCAAGTGTTAGTCGAGTCCATGTCACGTCGTGTTGCGACACTTCTACATGCTCGAGGGGGCCCCACATGATATTAGGCAGGTGTACCAGGTTCCTTGGCATTTCAATATATATATATATATATATATATATATATATATATATATATATATATATATATATACTCCTGGAAATTGAAACAAGAACACCGTGAATTCATTGTCCCAGGAAGGAGAAACTTTATTGACACATTCCTGGGGTCAGATACATCACATGATCACACTGACAGAACCACAGGCACATAGACATAGGCAACAGAGTATGCACAATGTCGGCATTAGTACAGCGTATATCCACCTTTCGCAGCAATGCAGGCTGCTATTCTCCCATGGAGACGATCGTAGAGATGCTGGATGTAGTCCTGTGGAACGGCTTGCCATGCCATTTCCACCTGGCGCCTCAGTTGGACCAGCGTTCGTGCTGGACGTGCAGACCGCGTGAGACGACGCTTCATCCAGTCCCAAACATGCTCAATGGGGGACAGATCCGGAGATCTTGCTGGCCAGGGTAGTTGACTTACACCTTCTACAGCACGTTGGGTGGCACGGGATACATGCGGACGTGCATTGTCCTGTTGGAACAGCAAGTTCCCTTGCCGGTCTAGGAATGGTAGAACAATGGGTTCGATGACGGTTTGGATGTACCGTGCACTATTCAGTGTCCCCTCGACGATCACCAGAGGTGTACGGCCAGAGTAGGAGATCGCTCCCCACACCATGATGCCGGGTGTTGGCCCTGTGTGCCTCGGTCGTATGCAGTCCTGATTGTGGTGCTCACCTGCATGAGGCCAAACATGTAAACGACCATCATTGGCACCAAGGCAGAAGCGACTCTCACCGCTGAAGACGACACGTCTCCATTCGTCCCTCCATTCACGCCTGTCGCGACACCACTGGAGGCGGGCTGCACGATGTTGGGGCGTGAGCGGAAGACGGCCTAACGGTGTGCGGGACCGTAGCCCAGCTTCATGGAGACGGTTGCGAATGGTCCTCGCCGATACCCCAGGAGCAACAGTGTCCCTAACTTGCTGGGAAGTGGCGGTGCGGTCCCCTACGGCACTGCGTATGATCCTACGGTCTTGGCGTGCATCCGTGCGTCGCTGCGGTCCGGTCCCAGGTCGAAGGGCACGTGCACCTTCCGCCGACCACTGGCGACAACATCGATGTACTGTGGAGACCTCACGCCCCACGTGTTGAGCAATTCGGCGGTACGTCCACCTGGCGTCCAGCATGCCCACTATACGCCCTCGCTCAAAGCCCGTCAGCTGCACATACGGTTCACGTCCACGCTGTCGCGGCATGCTACCAGTGTTAAGGACTGCGATGGAGCTCCGTATGCCACGGCAAACTGGCTGACACTGACGGCGGCGGTGCACAAATGCAGCGCAGCTAGCGCCATTCGACGGTCAACACCGCGGTTCCTGGTGTGTCCGCTATGCCGTGCATGTGATCATTGCTTGTACAGCCCTCTCGCAGTGTCCGGAGCAAGTATGGTGGGTCTGGCACACCGGTGTGAATGTGTTCTTTTTTCTATTTCCAGGAATATATATATATATATATATATATATATATATATATATATATATATATATATATATATATAGCTGAGTAACTTTCATAAAATCAAAGACCTCATAAACTTGAAAAAGTCTGAGTGCGATGACTGTCTGAAATATTTTAGGGGTAACTGTTGTGAACATTTTTCAATTTCCCACGACCTAGCCGACTTGCAGAATTTGCTTCACTTCTCATGGTTGGGATTCACAGACATGTAATATTTCTAAAAAGACATCCTAGTCGCCGTTGACTGTATAAAATATTTATTGTTACTATTGCAATTTCGGGCTTTTTGTTGATTTCGTGAAATAAATGTGGCTGTGACAGTAGCCAGTTGTGCACAAACACTTCGAAGCACCAACATCGTCAATCTGCCACCTCCAATTGCTTTCTTCAGTGTTCCAAACAGATGAAAATTGTAGGGCGATAATTCCAGACGGTAGGCTGGATATTCGAGTGTGGTCCACAAATATTAGGGAATTTTTGTTGATTTCGGGTATCTGTGGACGGTCGTGCGTTGTCATAAACAGGATCACATCGCGGCTTGGAAATGCACCTTTTTCTGGCGATACTCACGTTTTGTTCGGTAATAGTATGCACCGTTCGTGGTACTATGGGTATGTAGAAAATCGATTAGACCTCCTTTAAAATCAGAAAAGACTGTCGCAAAAACTATAGTCAGTCATGCTGGTCCCAAGTAGGCATTGGTGTGCTGTATTCTCAACTGTTCCTCATCTTCTTAAAAACTGTACAATTTGTAAACCTGAATCTCTCTCAGGATGCTGTCGCCGAGCTGTGCCGCGAATATTTCCAAAATTTCGGGCAGTTTTAGGCCCTCCGTTTTAAAAAGTTTGGTTATACAGGACGCGTCGCTTAAATCCGGACGGACGAAACCTTTTTTTAAACCGAATTGATGGAAACAAAATACAAATGAAAATGAAAATCCTTTCACATATAAGCAATGGTATCTTTGAAGAGTAACAGTACTTGATGCAACCTCTTTCAGCCGCAACGACTGCCTCCAATCTTGCCCTGAAGCGACGGCAGGCACTCTTTAAAACATCGCTGCCCGTATTCGCTAACGCTCCTTCGACAGCGGTGGGCAGAGATGCGACGTTCGGGTGCCCCGTCTTATAGGCAAAGTTCCACTGTGCTCTAAACACAGTAGTCGAGGGGCCCACAACTCATTTGAAAATGTCAACGTCAGGCGAGAGCCACTTGTGGACAAATGGCTCCTGTAAGGTCCTCCTTTCCCATCCGACGCACTACTCGCTCGCTGATACTCAATACTGACACCGGTTTCCTCAGCGGTTGTCGTTGTTCCTCCGAAATCAGAGTCTGAGCCTTTTCCATGTTTGCCGCTGTTCGTTATACTCGTTTTCTTGAATGATGTTTACTTACCGTTTTACCAGAACCTTTCCCAGAATTCTCCGAAGCATAGTATCGTAACCAGCAGATCTCGGGTACCCCAAGAATCGAACTGTTTCAGTGATCGAACGCCCATCGGGACGACTATCGATAATCGCGACTCTCCGGTTGTACTTTGCACTTCTCCATAACATCTGAGCCATTTTGAGGTTCTGACTCCGTTTACTTGATGCCTGTGGCTTTCAGGAATGTCAATGGCAATCTCCGGCGGAACTATGATATGGTGGGAGATTCAAATTGAAATTCGTTGAGATTTAAGCACCGCACCCTGCACAGCGTTGCACGACACATGGTGGTACCTCTTGCTCTTATTTGACGATTATGACTAAAGAAACGGAACAACAACGTTCTAACCATACAGAATAATCATTGGAATCAGAAACAACAATTAGCAGAGATCGCGCCGCTCTTGATTTACAAAAAGGTGCACAAAACAGAAATTTCGGTTTATAACTGTTTATATGAATCACCCTCGTGTAACGGAAAATTCAACTTTATGCGAGGAATCGTTCGGAAATCCCTTAAAATTGCAATGTTCGTATTTACATTAGGCCACAACATCCAGAACATTTATACTGCCGAGTACGTACATTCTTATATACAGTAACATTGCTTGTTGCCTGTCATGTAGCTCTGCCTACGTTGTGAGAAAAACGTCAGGTGGCTATACAGCGCTTAAAGGCCTGCGTCGTACAGACCAGTGTAGTATTTTTCGGATGATTTTACTTTAAATATGCATCTACAGACTGTAGGTTGTTGTTACATCATGGACAACTTAATTTTGTGAGTTCTGAGACGTGTCCACTGCAGCTACCAAACATATTTCACTCATGAGTCATTCCTCATCTCTTACTTACCCACTCTGTGACGACATCCGCCTGCTTTGTTTTTTCGCCTGTTGTCCTGGCTGATAACAGGAGTGTGGAAGGACAACACTGACTACTTTAAATAATGTAGCCGACAGGAGTACCGTTGCATTTCACAGATGGTTAACTTTCACTTTTCACAACCCCTCATATACTCATATAATATGGGCAGTGTACTATTGTTTAACTTTCGATAAGTCTCATTAATAAGTTGCAGGCGAACATCCACATACTGCTATAGTAGTTTCCCATTAAACATCTACGAGCAGTAAAAACCTAACCACAAAGTTCAGAGTTCTTGTAGAATAGAAAGGTATATATGGAGCAGACACTGTCCCTTTTTAACAAACGGCCTAATTGAGTAACACTTCCTTCACTGTTATGTTCACACATTGTTGTCGTTCTAACCAAAACAGGTCCCTCGTCTGAAACTCAGGCGTGATCTGTCTCGTGACCAAAAAATCGGGTCCTGCTGAAACGACACAATGTTCCAAGTTAAATTTACAGACATTACAATTAGTACTTAACTCATTAAATTAACTGAATACATCGAAAAATTCTGTCTTTTTAAAAGTTTCTTCTACTACAAGAGTTAGGCCGAATAATTTATTTAAATAATTAAATTAACAAATATTGTTACACAAACAATACATTTGACAAAACTGTTAATTACTTTGGAACACGTTTTCGAATAGAGCCAAATAGATCCTTTAAGAATACAATTAGTTGTTTCTCCAAATGTTTATAATTAGTACAGAATTTATACTTGTTTATACGTCAACAACAGAATTTACGTCACGAAAGAAATATTGATTTCGTCCTATAATGAAATATACTAATAGGAATAGTCAAAATAAATTAGAAAATCAATTGTATACATAAAACTAAGCACAAAATTAGATCTGGTGTTATATTCTTTAAAACTGAGGTCCAGCCTTTCTCTTTTATGAAAATGCAGATTATGCTCACGTATATTAATGGTAATTAGTTAAAAGGTAAAAATTAAATTTTAGGAGGCAGATGAAAAACAAGAGGTGAAGTAAAAATATCACAGCTTGCTTCGTCACAACTTTGTTGAGCTTACTGAAAAAAGTTAGCAAAATAAAACGGAAGACTTATATATGTTGGGGTAGTTCATGGAAAAAGTCACGTACTTTCAAGAAAAAAGCATAAAAGATGCTAGTAGGATCAATTATAGAGGGTTGTTTGGAGGCTTATGTAGAGAATGGCAGGATATATTAAACGAGATTGGGGATGCGCTACTAGGACAATAATAAGTATTCATCACCCAAAAATAACAATCACAAAAACCTTGCAAAAATCAATATCGCTGAACTACTGTCACGATGTCAAACGACGTTGCAAGTTAACACTGAGCTCTTAGCTGGCAGAACACACCACTAATCATAAGGTTGGCTGCCAATGATCGTCTGCTCAGTGAGTCATGTGACTGTACCAAGCATTGGTGTTGTCTCCTGGAGGCAGATAGCAGAACTCCTGTGTGCTGTTGTGGAACTCCGTGTTCAACATCACTTCACTAGATGGCACTAAGCCCTGAAGCTGACATGCAACTAGGTTTTACACACTCCTACTATAATGAGGTATTCAAGGTTTACAGCTCGTCTTGCTGCTTTGAGTAAGTATACTTGTTTCTCAGGTTTTCTTGATTCATGGTGGGTGCTTATAAGATCACCATGTTTATGGCGCAACTGTTGTTTGATTACGACCAAGCCAAATTATTGTTTGTTTTAATGGCTGTCATCCATCCCATATCTAAACATTCATGGTGGTGTCTGATTGTACTATATCGTGTCTCCCAACCACTTTCGCGCAACGACGCTCTGAGCGTGTTTTTTAGGGAACTAGTTTGAACCTGGGACCTGTTGCTGGTAAGGAGACGCCAGACCACACATGACATGTAGAATTCAGAAGAGTTCAGTGAGACTAGCGATGATATAACCAAATACTAAATGATCTCAGCGTCAGCTCCACTGCACTCCCTGTAAAAGAATCTTAATTCTAACTGAATATAGTGGAAAGGGTTCAAGGCTTTCCTATTTTTATTTAGCTGGTAAAATAACGTCGAAAAAGCAGTTAAGTTTACCATTGGAAATTTATTCTAATCATATAACATCGTTTATAAATTGCACTATTGATAAAAGGAAATGTTTTAATACAGGATGGTAGAAACCAACAGCGTTAAACAAAAATGTGAACGAATATTCCCTAAATGGGTTTCCAAGTTCTACAATCGATCGAAGGATGACCTATGCCATATCACAACTATAATCTAGGTTTAATTTAAGTTTCACAAAAGAGAAAACTATCAAAATGGTCTACAGTGACCCTCAATTATCTTTAATAACTTATCTAACTTGTAAATTACAGTGGCTGATGTGGCTTCTCAATAATTATATAAAAGAAAAATCATCGCGTTTCAGATCTGTTCTTCAAGTGGCAAATGTGAACACCATGAGTTTTAATTAACGATCACCATTAGTTTTACGGAAAAAAGGGGTGTAACAGATGAGACTTCTGCAGTTCTGAGTGAAGCCTTATTCGTTCAAAAATGCGGCATCGCGTGCGTTCATTACCGTGTCGGTGTTTAAGCAGCGTCTGGGCGGCAGCGGCCGGCGCAGCAGCCATCCAGCTCGCCGTCTCGGAACCAACTCTCCTCTAACTTCTCCTTACTACAATTTACCGAAGTTAGTTTAAAAAAACTATCTGGCTATGTTTTCAACTGACCAATCAGGGTCTCAATGTTAACCTTAAGCTCCGCCTACAAAAATTCTGTCTATCCAATGGGAAACGATATACTTTTCGTGGTGGGGCAATGTTTTTAAAGTTTGCAACGTAACAGAGACGCTAAAAAGTCTCACGCTAAAACCTGCAGCTAGTGTGGTCCTTTTAGCGTTATCGTGAGATCTATACTGCTCTTCTGGAGGGCTGTATCTTTTAACATGGGCTGGGGAGTGATCCTAATGTAACAGACACGCGAAAAAGTCTCACGCTAAAACTTGCAGGTGGTAGTGGCCCTTTTTGTGTTATCGTAAGATCTATACTGCTTTTCTGGAGGGCTCTAGCTTTTAACATGGGCTGGGGGTTGTCCTTGACATACCTGAGACGCGAAAAAGCCTGGCGCTAAAACGTGCGGGTTGTATAGTTGTACAGGTAGGCTCGCGGCGTGGGTGCCCAGCCCCTCCCCACGGTTCTGCTCTCGGCTTCTGTCCTCGTTTCTCCCCTCGGAACTGCGTCTGCCTCACGGTGGGAAGATAAGACATGCATTTAGGCATTCTTGTATTAGTCTGTGGTATTCCATTTGCTCACTCGTTACTCGTATTACTTTGGTTAATTTAATGTCACGATTTATTCGGAGCTATGTGACATACTAGTAGATTTGCTTATTATGTCAGGGTTTTCATGTAAGGTGTTGGATTTGCCTGACAGCTTACATATCACCACCCTTCGAAATTAATTTTTGCACTGAATTTAGGCAATGATGGAATCGTTGTCTGAGTCAGTCAAAAATGTTCTAATTTTCTAAATTTTGTTGCACACTGTTCAGCCACATTATTCTGTTCCATGCTAGTTTGTATTACTAATTTATATTCTTCCACATTACAATTAAAAATGACAAGAGAAGAATATTTTTATACTATTATTAGTTTTTAATTATTTTCTTTCTTTATTTAAGTGTGAAGTTTGTTTTTTAAGAAGTTTGTTATCGAAAGTGAGGAGTCTTTCACATCGATTTTCTTAGAAATATTGTTTATATAAATATAGTAATTAAGTAAAATCTGTTCCTAACACATTTTCTAAATATCATGTGCAAGAAATATACATACACACGTATTGAGGTATTATCCTAATAAATGGTACAAATGTTAAAGAAAGGGAAAACATCCAACAAGATAATTTTTTATTCTTGGCTTTTTTATAAGGAGAAAATAAGTAAAATATAGTTATTCTTTTATTTTTATGAGAAGCAAATAAGTGGCATATTGTTTCTTTATATACTGTCCTTTTCAGAACTAATGACAGTCTATTTTTTACTTAAGTCCATAGTCAATGACTGTTATTTTGTAGTTTATTAGCTGTCTGGTGTGCTTTACTTATTTAGTTTTTCACACGTTTCTTTTGCACAATTCCTACATCACATAATTTGATTTCACACGTTCACACAATCCTGTGAATGTTTAAGCAAGAGGTTGGCGAATGTTTTTGCACGAAGGTGATGGACTTGAGCGAGATGGATGTGGGCAAGTATTTCATGTACAGCTTCGTTCGTCGTTTCTTGATGGCTTTGCAAGTGTGTGTTGCTGTTGTGGGGGTCACTTAATGGAATGGAGCTGTGAGTGCAGAATCTCGTGGTTTACTGGCTTTGTATGCGTGAAAGTCATCGTTATGTGTCGCTGAAAGCGGTCGTTTGTCGTTGTAATACTTCGCAGACGACTAGTTTACAATAGGATAGGGATTTGGGAAGGTATGTCGTCTATTCTTCACCCGTCTTCTTTCTTGGTCTCAATCTTGCGAATCTTCAACTTCTGTTCTTCCTGCTTTTTCTCTGCTTCTTACTTGCTTCTTGGTTCTTCTCTGGGGAGGATATGGAAATATTTATTGATAACTAGTCGCTTTGAAGTTCTCCTCCTAGTAACAGTTTGATAAATTGTTTGGGCGTGTCATTTTTACTTTGTGGAAGTTCTTCTTCAGTTTCGTGCATCAGCGTGCTGTTTAATAGCAGTAGTGTGAGTTTTACGCATATTTTTTGCCAGCGGTGGCTTGCCCAAGCGGTCTTCTCGTCGGGCCGTTTTTTGCTCGCTCCGCTGAGTCGGGGGCGCCCTGGGGTTTACGAGCGGTGAAAATCCGGTGTCCTGGCGTCCCGTGGCGCCTCTGCAGGGCTGTCACTATGCGGCTTCCTGTTCCATCCCAGCAAGGTTCTACCTAGCGGGCACATTTATTGCCCACTTTCGCTACAAGGGCCGTCTGTTAGTTTCGCCTTTCCCTTCTCTCGACGCTCCTGCTATGTAGGAATCGAGTCTTGCTAATTACGTCCTTTTCTTTCTTGATATATCTCCCGTTGCAACTTGTGGGTCGTTGCATCTCTTCCTTGCTGGAGTTTTTACAATGGTTCTTACAAAAAGTTTTACTTATAATCATCTAACATATACCTAGTACCTACTTGTTATACGCCTTCTTAAAAAGCTTTACAAATTTCGGCGCCCTTTCCATGTTACAATTCTAAGATATTTGGAATCTTAAAGTCTACTCAAGAATCCTCAAATTCGTTTTTATTTTTATTTTTGTGTAGTGTCGTGGTGTATAGCCTTTTAGTATTTCATGCTGTTAGACTATCTACGCTTTATCCCTTCACCTTAAGCTATAGTACTATTGTGTTATTATTGAAACTACTTTCTTTTTCCCACCTTCCTCTCTCTTCATTCTTCTTTCACCTGACGATCTTATCTGCAACATAATCTTGAAATATTGTGCTGATTATTTACGAGTAATAAAATTAATCTTCAAACTTGTACTGAAAGTGTTTAATACTGCCAGCTTTAGGTAAAAATCCCTCTGTTTTATCTCGTAAAATACCCTCTAATTCTCTTTTACTGTGTTCCGAAATACCTTGAACTTCTTGTAATTTTTTGTCGATTTCTTCATGAACTTCTAACATTAGTTGAGGCGATTCCCCCTTTTGTGCATACCATTCTAATTCTTAATCCTCTTTATCTCGCGTCATTCTTAATTGTTTGTTTTTAACTGTTACTTCTTCTAATTTTAGCTTTTGCTCAAAGAGAAGTGTGACATTCCCGAATGTTACGCTACCTTTCCCCGTATCTATTATCGCTCGTCTCTCATTTAAAAAATCTGCACCTATAATCAAATCTACATTTAGTTTAGGTATAATCACGAAGTTGGCTTCGATCTTTTGACCTTGGCATGAAAGAGATAACCTTGTTTGTCTCGTAACTTCCGCAGCATTGCTTCTAATAGGACCTCTTACTTTAATCTTACATGTTTTCAGAACTGGCAATTCCTCATTGGCATTACACTGCATGAATAAATTTTCTGAGATCGCAGTCAGTTCACTTCCGCTATTAATTACAATATTGACTGGGATATTCTTTACCATGGCCTTCACAATCGGTTGAATTTGAAATGGTTGGTTCTGTTCTTCTTCCTCTTGCATCAACGAATCCTCCACTGAATCATACATGAGTCTTTTTAGGAATTTCCCTTGTGAATTCGAACTTTCTGTAGGATAAGCTTCGACTGCTACTTCTCTCTCTTTTATTTTCTCTTCTCTATTTCTTCCTTCATGTACACTTTCTTCTACATCCTCTACTTTTTCCTCATCCTCGTCTATCTTCTTCTTCGTCGCTACTTCCACATAATCGCATCTAAATGCTCTAATTATCGCTTCATAACTTCCTTCATTATATACGTTGGGTTGTGTGCCCACTTGTAACTTATTTTCAACTTCTGTCGACTGCGCATTACCCTCATTGAATTCGCTTTCCCTGGTTTCCATCTCAAATAGCTCTGCAATACTCATTACTTCGTCCTTTCGTCCTACATTCGTTGTGCATGCCTCTGGTAATTCATCTTCCTCGTCAGTATTCTCCCAATTAATTTCGTCCCAACACGATATTCTTATTTTCTTGTCTTCCTTTTCATCTGGTCCCTGCGGATTTGTTTCTTCCTTCTTCTCTTCTCGTGATAAGATTTTGATTTCTCTCTTCAAGGTGCTGCAATTGTCCTGGGTCAGTGTGTCATTCTATTTGGCATGGGCGCTTAGCTGTCAACTCGAACGTTTATCGGATTTTAATGGTCTTACCTCCACCTCTTTTATCTGTATTCGCTTTCCTTGTTCAGCTTGTTGATACTGGTTTCGTTGTTGATAATTTGTCGGTCTATTGGTTCTCCAGTACCCATTCCGGTTGTCATTATTCCCTCTGTAATAGTTGTAGCCGTTCCTGGATGAATTATAGTTATTGCCATATTCTCTTCTAAATCCATAACCGGTTCTTTGTTGAAATCTATTGCCGTTTCTTGGTGCGAAGTTATCACGTGGTTCGTAATTATTGTTACTTCGTACTGTGTCTTGTGAATTCCACTGCTTTTTGCTTTCGTTTTCACGTGCACTTCGTCTTTTTCTTGCGTCATCTTCCGAAAATATGAACTCTAGTTCCCTTAGAATACCTTTAAATGCTTCGACGTCATTGCGTCTGTGACCTCCTAATGATTGCTGGTATTTCAATGGTAGCTTCATCGTGCATAATTTAATCAACTCTTCGTCACTGTATGGTACATCTAAGAATTGATTTTTGTTTGCCATTACTTCGAAAAATTTCACGGGACTCTTATCTCCTGAATTTTCAAAATATGGGTTCTGTAATAATCCGTACGTCACTCTGTTCTGTGTTTCGCTGGACCAATATCGTGAGAGAAACTTCTCTCTGAAATCTTCGTACGATCGGCATGTCGCTGCAACATTTTGCATGATTTCTGCTACTGTTTCTGACATGTGTGCACATATAAAGTCTAATTTGTGTGCTCGCGTCCAGTGTTCTGGTAATCCTACTCGGAATTGATCAATAAAAGTTCGTGGATGTAATGAGTTTCCTTCTCGAAAGTGTTGAAATTTTCTGACTGTGAGGAAATTATCGTTGTCGTACTTTGTCATAGTTCCATATGAAATTCGCGATTCTTCGCCACTTTTGTTTCTGATCATTTCTCTCGTCTTTCCTTCCGGTTGTGGTAGATCCATTTGATATTGTCCACTGTAACTTTCGCGTACCCACGGTGCAGGCTGTCTGATTTCACGTATGTTACTTTCCGCCTGTGATTGGAATCGCAAATACATAATATCTTCGTTAATTGCTTGTTTCTCCGGTGCTGTTACAGATAAGGATGTGGTTGCAGACACTGTGCTTGTTCGATCCTGTTCACTACGCTCTGCAATGGTTTGCAACAACTCTGTTCGCAATTCCTGAAATTGTCGCTTCGTTTGCGATTCCATTTTGACTATGCGGTTATCATATCTTTTCAGCGCTGCTTTTGTGATACGTTTGTGTAACACACTGTTTTCAACAATTTCACGCGCTGTACCTGCTGCTTGTCTAGTAATTACGTTTATCTGTCTCTTTAGTTTCTTGACTTCTCCCTGGGTGTTGTTACGTAATGTTTTGATCTCGTCCTCAGTGTCATTACGCAATGTTTGTACGTCCGCTTGTACCTTGTCAATGTCTGTTCTCAATTGATTGTGAACTATTATTAAGTTTCCTATCACGTCTCGAGATTCTTTTGCCTCGCCTTCAATATGACTCAGGTGTAACTGAATTTTCTTGTTTTGTTCTTTAATCTCACGCATTTGTCTCGTGGTTTCTGAATTCTGAATTTGAATTTGGTTCGCAATTTCTTTATTCTGCCTTGTCATGGTTTCCGTAATTTGTTGTAATAATTCTGCCAGATTGGTGGGTCCTATAGCGTTTTCTTCCGACGTCCTACCCTCTGTGTTTTCGCCCAAGTGTTGGTTCGCAACCGATTGCATTGAACTGTGCTGTGACACGTTTCTGCTCGCATTCCTTGTACTCTGTGGTGAGGGAGCTCTGATTACTTGTACTATGGGTTCTACGTATTCAAGACGCAAGTTGAAATCCTCATCGCCTGTCTCTCTACTTTGCTGCTCCTCTGTCGTATGCTGACCTAGGTTTTCTGTGCCTTGGCGTACATTATGCTCGTTATGGTTCGTTATCTGTCCTACTTCCCGCGATACTGCATCGTCTGTTGTACTGTCCTCTATTCTCTGTCCAATTTCATGCTGGGTATCTACCTCAATTCGGTCAAGGTCTCTATTTGCCATTGCTAATTTTTCTGAATCCCTTACTTTCTGTTTTAAAAGCAATTCACGCGCCCTACTTCGCGTCAAAATGCGCTCATACGATCTCACATATTACATAACGTTTTTGGTCAGACGACTTGACACTACCAAGACTGACAATTCATTCACTTACTTGTTGGGTCAGAACCAACTTGTCAACGATGTATCCGCCACCTGCGCCCTTGCATTGGAGAGAAAACTTAGTTCTAACAATTTTCAAAATTCATAACTTAATTATGCTATTGTCACTGCCAGACTCATTTCTATTTAATAATTCTACTATCTATCGCGCCAGCTACTGTTTTCGACTATGTAAAACTTTAAGAAAAAAAAATTTTTTTCAACGAAAATGTTTTTGCTGGTTTTTTTGACCTAATTAGGCATGTGGTCGACCTTCAATTATGGTATTTTACCATCCTGGCAGGGTCGCCATTTTCTAAACATTCATGGTGGTGTCTGATTGTACTATATCGTGTCTCCCAACCACTTTCGCGCAACGACGCTCTGAGCGTGTTTTTTAGGGAACTAGTTTGAACCTGGGACCTGTTGCTGGTAAGGAGACGCCAGACCACACATGACATGTAGAATTCAGAAGAGTTCAGTGAGACTAGCGATGATATAACCAAATACTAAATGATCTCAGCGTCAGCTCCACTGCACTCCCTGTAAAAGAATCTTAATTCTAACTAAATATATTGGAAAGGGTTCAAGGCTTTCCTATTTTTAGTTAGCTGGTAAAATAACGTCGAAAAAGCAGTTACGTTTACCATTGGAAATTTATTCTAATCATAAAACATCGTTTATAAATTGCACTATTGATAAAAGGAAATGTTTTAATACAGGATGGTAGAAACCAACAGCGTTAAACAAAAATGTGAACGAATATTCCCTAAATGGGTTTCCAAGTTCTACAATCAATCGAAGGATGACCTATGCCATATCACAACTATAATCTAGGTTTAATTTAAGTTTCACAAAAGAGAAAACTATCAAAATGGTCTACAGTGACCCTCAATTATCTTTAATAACTTATCTAACTTGTCGTAAATTACAGTGGCTGATGTGGCTTCTCAATAACTATATAAAAGAAAAATCATCGCGTTTCAGATCTGTTCTTCAAGTGGCAAATGTGAACACCCTGAGTTTTAATTAACGATCACCATTAGTTTTACGGAAAAAAGGGGTGTAACAGATGAGACTTCTGCAGTTCTGAGTGAAGCCTTATGCACTCAACAATGCGGCATCGCGTGCGTTCATTACCTTGTCGGTGTTTAAGCAGCTTCTGGGCGACAGCGGCCGGCGCAGCAGCCATCCAGCTCGCCGTCTCGGAACCAACTCTCCTCTAACTTCTCCTTACTACAATTTACCGAAGTTAGTTTAAAAAAACTATCTGGCTGTGTTTTCAACTGACCAATCAGGGTCTCAATGTTAACCTTAAGCTCCGCCTACAAAAATTCTGTCTATCCAATGGGAAACGTTATACTTTTCGTGGTGGGGCAATGTTTTTAAAGTTTGCAACGTAACAGAGACGCTAAAAAGTCTCACGCTAAAACCTGCAGCTAGTGTGGTCCTTTTAGCGTTATCGTGAGATCTATACTGCTCTTCTGGAGGGCTGTATCTTTTAACATGGGCTGGGGAGTGATCCTAATGTAACAGACACGCGAAAAAGTCTCACGCTAAAACTTACAGGTGGTAGTGGCCCTTTTTGTGTTACCGTAAGATCTATACTGCTTTTCTGGAGGGCTCTAGCTTTTAACATGGGCTGGGGGTTGTCCTTGACATACCTGAGACGCGAAAAAGCCTGACGCTAAAACGTGCGGGTTGTATAGTTGTACAGGTAGGCTCGCGGCGTGGGTGCCCAGCCCCTCCCCACGGTTCTGCTCTCGGCTTCTGTCCTCGTTTCTCCCCTTGGAACTGCGTCTGCCTCACGGTGGGAAGGTACGACACGCATTTAGGCATTCTTGTGTTAGTCTGTGGTATTCCATTTGCTCACTCGTTACTCGTATTACTTTGGTTAATTTAATGTCACGATTTATTCGGAGCTATGTGACATACTAGTAGATTTGCTTATTATGTCAGGGTTTCCATGTAAGGTGTTGGATTTGCCTGACACCTTACACATACATCAAGTTTTGTAGTGAAACTTTTAACAAGATCATAGTACACGTTTTTCCTTCAGCTTCAGTCTGCCCCTAGGAAGACGAATGTGCTTCTGCAATTATTGTTTAGTTCACCTGGGCTGTTTGTCATTTCAAACTTTTGAATTTTCTACAGTTTCGTAATCTGGGTTAAATTGTAATTATGCTTATTGTATTTTAAAATTTCATAACTATTTTAACTTAGGCCACAAAGGTTGTGAATGCAGCTCTACGAGAAACAGCACGCTAGTGGCGGAAATCCCAGCTACTATACGACACTTTGCGGTGGGCACTCAAATCAATGTTGTGCTGCTGCATCTGTAAGTTGAGTTGTCACCAACTAGTGAGCGACACTTGGTGCTCTTGGCTCCAATCCTCCCACAACAGCAGTTCATATGTGGTATGCATGGCGGCTATTAGCCCTGCCACATGGCCTTTCCGACATGCAGAGGCTCTCCACAGCGTGGTACTTGTTTAAATAAAGATCGTACATGATCATTGGTGGCAGTTGTTGAAGCATAGCACTAGAGGACTTGACTTAAGGCAAATGATCTGTAACATCACAGGAGTTCGGGAATTCCAAGGACTTTTTAATTTGTCTCCATTTTAAGTTCAGGACAAAGTGACTTGGCAAGCACATAGGCTGTGTGTTTGTATGCTCAGGCCCACCATCTTGAATTCTACACATAGAAAACGTGATATGGCAACCTAAAGTCTGTGCTTGTATTCCAGTCTTGAATAGTTCAAAAATGGTTCAAATGGCTCTGAGCACTGTGGGACTTAACATCGATGGTCATCAGTCCCCTAGAACTTAGAACACTTAAACCTAACTAACCTAAGGACATTACACAACACCTAGCCGTCACGAGGTAGAGAAAATCCCTGACCCCACAGGGAATAGAACCCGGGAACCTGAGCGTGGGAAGCGAGAACGCTACCGCACGACCTCGAGATGCGGGCTCTTGAATATTGACTTAATGAGGATGTTCTCGTATTCTCAGGTCCGCCATCTTGGATTTAGAAATCATAGACATGTGGTTGTATCAGCCTTCTAGGATCCCCGTCTTCGATTCTGATATCAAAGAGCCTGTGCTTGTATTGAGATGTTAGTCATCTTGAATTGTAACGTCATAGGGCTGTGCTCACATTTACAGGTCAGCCGTCTTGGAGTGCGATGTCGTATAGTTGTGTCACTAACAGGACAACGTAGCATCTTGGATTTCTCACAAATTTACATCCAGGACAACTAGCCTACTTCCACACGGACATCAGAAGAGTGGGGGAAAGCCTCCAGCACAATTTGATTATTTTGAATTTAACACCATTTTTTCCACCATATTATACACAGGAAAATTTGCCTGTAACATGAAGTCTGACAACAGACGTCATAAGGGGAGGAAGAGTGGGAAGGTGATATTGGTTAAGAATGCAGGCTAAGCTCGAAATGGCACAGCTATACTACTCTCAAACTAGAATAATACCCAAGTGTGTGGGATCTTTACAAAATAGGACTAACAGATCATATGGAATGCATACAAAGACATTAAGCGTGAATGGTTACAGGTTTATTACACTGAGTGACAAATGGAAGAGCATCATGGAGATACTGAAAATACTGAACAGGGAGACACTTTAAGAAAGAAGTAAACACCATGGTGAAAGCCTACTTATAAAGTTTCATGGACCAACTTCAAGTGATGAGTTTGAGCACATACTACAAATCCTGACATATCATTGCGCATAGGGGCGCTGTAGGCAAGATTAGACATATTACAGAATGGATAGACGCATTTAAGTAATCACTTTTCTTATGCTCCATATCTGAGTGGAACGGGAAGTGCCCTGATAATAGGCACTTTGAGAAGTACCCGCTGCAGTGCACTTCAAAATGGCGTGCAGAACATTGTCATAGAAGTAGATGCACAGGGTCTGTCGGCTATTTACAATAATGCATTTCCCGTATTTCTAAACAATATGATAATGCTTGTTGATGCCAATCGGTAGGGACATTCCTGGTGACTGATTCAATATTTGTCTGTGGATTTTAATTTCTAACAACTTACCTAATTATCATTTCAGAAAAAGTCCTGCACCTGAAGTATCGTAGGACCTGCAGGTCTCTACAGCAGTAATACTTGCTTAAAATTTCTTTTCCATTCTAGATACAGCTTTTATTATCGCTCATTTTGTACCAATTTTAATTATTCAATTTAGTATCGTACACTGCTAATTTTCCAGCGTTTTTGGTGTTCAGTATGAGAGCTTGGGGTCTGGGAATTCCGTTGGTGTAAGGTCAAGCAACTCGTCCCTGTCTCAATAACAGCCCAAATATATGCAGTGTTGACAGGCAGTTTAAAATTCGTTACACGTGTTTTGTCATGGTCGTCATGGTGCATCATGCCACAAACTAATTCATCCTATTCGCTGGTGGTTGCGATAATACAGATATAACTAATCTTTGTCATGTTGCATTATCTTCCATTAGACATGCATTTCATTTCTTCTCATGTTTTCCTACAAATATTTTTTTTTCAACGATGACCAAAATATTTTGACTACTCACGAAGGTGACGCAGTTCTGTGCCCTTGGTAAGTTTCCAGAGGTATCTGACACAAAATGCCTACACACTGATCATGCATTTCCCCTATATTATGCCGTTCGTAGGTTGCCAGAGATATTTAGCCTAAGATGCCTATGCAAAGATCATGCAGTTGGCATATATCATCCCCCTCGGTAGTTTTCTGGAGGTGTCTGACTTAAGATGTGTATGCTCAAGTCACAGAGTTTCCATATACTACGGGATGGTGGTTGGTGGATGCAGAGTTGGTAACCTATAAATTCTCAGGTGTGTTCCATTGGGTACAGATCAGACGAAACTGGCGACCTAGACATCGACATGAGTACATTACCATCGCTCTTAAACAACTGTAAGCACAATTCGGGTCTTATAGCTCTGACAGTTTACCTTAAGAAGAAATTAGGCATGGAGAGATGTAGGTTCACACAGTCCAGAACTGTCAAATGCCTTTGATTAAAGGTCCCATGGAAACCCTACTCACTGTTTCACTGTCCTTCAACTGCTTTCCACAGAAAGCTGGTGTTAGTAGCAGGTCAACAGCCAACCAGCCCTGCTGTCTCTGAGATGTATATTCTCCCTTTGCAATCCAGATCGTTGCCCGAGTGACTCCCCCATTCGTGTCTGCTCGACTTATATAGGGTGTTAGGAGTATGGGTACAGAAAATATCATCATTGGTACTATAATATGTAACCACTTCAGTGTGTTAGTTGGTCTTTCTCTGTGTCTAATAATCTTCCTGCAAACACATGACAAAATTTGGTGCCTGGTGTTCTCTGCCTGGTCGTAACTGCACCATGTAGTGGACTACACCTATCCAAACAACCACATTTCAATGCCTGAGCAGTAGCTAAAGAAAAAATAAACATCAATGGCTTGCTTGTAACATGTTTATTTGGAGCTACTAACCAACCCAAAAACATGCTACTCATAATACCTGTAATTATTGCTCTACAAATGAAGTAAATACTGATGTAATGTTTTTCAGTACTCTGTCCTCAGGCATTAACAGAAATATCTGCACCTGTACGCCTAAAATCCTGTATCCTTTTCTTACCATGTCACATGCACACAATGCCACCAGATGGCCTTCAGTCTAGCAAGGGTCACGTTTTGGCTCATCAGCGTATATATGGTATGTTTGTCTCCTCTAGACATGTTGACAATAAGGTAAAACAATTTTTTACTCTTGTTGATCTGCATTACCGTCACAACTTTTAACAGCTTTTTTCTCTGTTGATATAGAGCTTGACATACCTCACAATGCTTAGGTCCTGATGAATAAGTTTTGCCAATATGTAAATATGTGACATACACAGATCGATCGTTTGACTGCATCGACTTAAAAGCTTAAAATTTTTGCACCACTTAGAGACCACAGCCCTCTCTGGCTGCTGAGGCCACACTACGATCAGCTGCGCATGATGGGAGACGGAACTCGGGGGGGGGGGGGGGGGGTAATGAGAAGGCTGGGATGGGGAGGGATAGCAGTGTGGAGGACGCTAATGTGCCACCTGTGGGAGCTTACAGGGACCATGGAGAGCGAGTAGGGCAGCTAGGTGCAGGCGGGAGGTTAGACGGAGGGTGGGGTGGGGGGTTAACGGGAAAGGAGACTAATAGAAAGACTGTGGGTACATTGGTGAATAGAGGGCTGTGTAGTGCTGGAATGTGTGCATGCAAGGGGCGAGAGAGCAAGGCAAAGACTAACGACAGTTGAGGCCGTGAGGGTTACAGGAACGTGGAATATACTGCAGGGAGAGTTCCCACCTGAGCAGTCCAGAAAAGCTGTTGCTGGTGGGAGGGATCGAGGGGGTGCAGGCTGTGAAGCTACCACTGACGAAGAAAGTTGTGCTGGCAGCATGCTCAGCAAAGGGGTGGTCCAGCTGTTTCTTGGACACTGTTTGTCAGTGGCAATTCATGCAGACAGACAGCTTGTTAGCAGTCATGCCCACATAGAATACAGTACTGTAATTGCAGCTTAGCTTTCAGATCACTTGACTAGTTTCACAGGTGCCCTTACTTTGATGGACTAGAGTTGGTGGTCGTGGAAGGACATATGGGACAGTTCTCTCATCTAGGTCTATTACAGGGATCGGAGCCATGAGGCATGGGGTTGGGAGCAGAATGTGATGTATTCTTTCCTGAAGAGTGGATGCGTTGTAGTGGAGTGTCGATGTTCACGGATTTTCCCCTTCCTCACAGGACTCGGAGAAGTTCGTATCTCCGTACCAGCACAGTGAGGACCCAGTGAGCGACTTCGGCCAGCTGCTGCCGAGCGAGGGCTACCAGGTGCTGCACTGCGACGTGGCGCCGCAGGTGCTCTTCTTCCAGAGTGAAATGGTGCGCAGACGTGAGCAGCTCCTTTACCTCTAGTGTCAACCAGCGTCTGAGAAACAACTCTTTACACGTGCCTCAGTGCAGCTAACGCCAAAACCTCCAGCTGTCATACATTCAGATCTGTACCAATCGTTGTATGTCGATAGTGTGTCAACCAAAGCTCCGATTTACTTCGTACTATGTGCTGTCGTCCAGCAGAACGACATAAACGTTAATTAAAAGCAACACCACAACTATGGAGCACACAAAAAGCATTACGATCACTAACTATCATGTACAGTTTCCGTGGGGAAGTTGGTAGAGCGTTAGATCGTCGTACTAAGCGCACTGGGTTTTAAACCAAAGACTGAAATTTTTCTGTACTATATTATGAGTGAAAGTGTTATATGCAAACCACAGTCATGTTTATAAAACTGTGCACTTGGCAGTCTGTTTTCGCTTCGTTTCTTTGAAGGTATGAGGTAAACCTATAGACTATATTTGTAATTTCACAGAATATACAACTAGAACAGAAAAGGAAGAAACATTTGCATCACACGTTCAGAAGTAATAATAATAATAATAATAATAATAATAATAATGGTCATAATAATAAAAGTAATAGCAGTAATAATATAGAGCTTGATTCGTTCAGGCATGAAGGCTTCGCACCCCTGACTGCATACGAAGAAGTGTGTGAAGCAAATTACTTTTGTTCACCAAGCACGTTTGATAAATCTCACATTTGTGCATCCACCCTGTAGGTTGCCGAATGGAACCTTGGGTCTGATACAGAATTTTGTCGAAGTTTAAAGCCATTATCCACCGGTGACGGTGAGAATTATGCAAATGTGGAGAACCAAACGGAATGTATGTGACGGTCTGCAGCTGACTAATCTCTTCCGTAGAATCTCGAGCAGCATCAGATATTCTACGCGTCATATGCTTGTTCACTCTGAAGAAATGAAGATCGGACGGTGGATAAATGAAGGTTGTGTTTGCAGGAATTACGTGAATTGCGATTTTGTTCCCTGGTAGGTTATTTTGTGCGTGCTTGTCACGAATAACGCTAATGTCTTCGTGGGGTCCATACGAATCCAGTATTAGCAGAAGTTTCTCCCATATAAATTTCACGCTTAAACGCTTAAAAGAATTTTTAATTAGAGGGGTGCGAAGCCGGGACCTATGGCACGACGACCTCACACTCTGCCAACTAACACACCCTAAGATCTACAAAACAATCGCTCACAGATACGCTTTTCCAGTGTTCCGTAGTGTTACATTTAATTACCCATGTACGCTTGTTCTACCAGATGACAGCACGTAGCTCGAACTAAATCGGTATTTTGGTTAATGCTCTATCGACATACAATATGTGGTACCGATCTGAGTGTTTGACATCTTGGAGGTTTGGGTGGAAGCAGCAAAAGTGGGCCCAAACTGTAAATCGAATGCTTTTACAGACCCCCGTCTCTCTACTCGCTAATCGCTTATCTAGTGTGCATTCCTTGCTCAGTATGTGCGAAGGTTAAACATTAGAATGTTATCCCTGATGAACCCCTCAATGTGATCTTAAAGCTACCCGGACCTGGTAGACTGGCCTCAGGGAATGTGAAGATACTTGCCCTCCAGCTGCTGTGGAGAAATTTTCTCTCGCAGCAAGATTGACCACTCCTGATGCGATGATGAGGTGTCCTTAGGCATCTGTGGAGAAAATTACTCTCGTCAGCCGGCAGTGTTGTTGGTGGCCCAGTTTAAGGACAAGCTGTCACAGGGAGAGACTTCAGTTTAAATTAGATATTGAGGGCCAATTATCCTCCCTCCGTTAGGGGTGAACAACATAACTCACAGAGAGGAATGGTGTGTGTGTGATAGGGGGGGTGGGGGGGAGGAGGGGGAAGGCTGTACCTCTTTACACACAGGTTGAACATTTCATTAGATATTTATTTGAGAATACAAAAACATTAACCTGAAAACAATCTTCATTAGTAAATTTTTGCTCTGTTTAAATATCACAATGCAATCATTCAACTGGTAAACAACTCTCATAAGATTTAATGTCTGCAGAATTAAAGTCTGCTGCAAGTCAAGACACACTTATCAAAACACAAGCTCATTTAAACATTGTTGTCAGCATCGTGTTGTCGTTGTGTCTTCTCGGGGATTCTGACCTACGCGTACTGTAGCTTATAGCAGACTGACTGCCTTACCTGTTTCATTTTTGGATATGCTGGTTCTTGTACTTCTCTTCGCGTAGGCCATCTTGTTGCATCCCTTGCTTGTTTTTCTTGCTGTTGTTGCGTGGGGTGCTCGTAACTAATGGAGCAGAAGGTCCGACCACCTTGTAGTCGTTCGCCGGTGCACCTGGTTGCTCAGGCTACTGGCGAGACAGTTTTCCGAGTTACGCGCTGACGCTCAAAATTTCCTCGCAAATTGCCCAAACCGATGTCTTAGCATCGGAATGCAGGCAATCCTTTGAAGCTGTCCGTCAATATTTATTAGTTCAGACATTTAGGACAATATTCAACAATTCTGCAAAACATTTTGTTCAGTACAATTACGAAAATCTTAAAATAAATTCTTGTAGCACATCGAGTCATTCCAAAAATGTCAGACATCCTCCCACATCTCCACTATGGCCCTCCAATTAAACAAATGTGGGCAAATTCTGACCGCCGTCATATATGGTGTACTGCAAAGACGCAGATTGAACTATCAATAGCATTCAGTTCATTTACTCTAATACGGTAATTAATCCATCAGCAACAATAGGAAGGCAGGTTAACATTTAGATGGGCACTCTGAAAACGAACATGTATTAATACCACGAAAAGTAATAACTACTGCAACCTACATCCTTCTGAATCTGCTTAGGGTATTCATCTCTTGGTCTCCCTATGATTTTTATCCTCCAAGGACTATTGGATGGAGATGGCGGACACAGAGACGTGGAGAACAGACAGACAGAGAATAAGGAAGAGGAAAAGGACAGAGAGAGATGAGGAAGGCAGAGATGAACCAGTAGAGGAATTGAACAAATACATACCAGGGAAATTCTGGGTACTCATCATTTAAACATAAGTACAGTTTCTGTTATTAGTCAATTAATCGTTTGCTGACACACAAGACAACAACACTTCGTCATGCAATTACAGTGTCACAACTCTGGGGTCAGTGAGGGTGGCAGTAGTCTCGAAAAGAGAACAGTCGACACAAAGTGTTCGAATGGTGCAGACTTCTAACGGTCAGAATTTTTTTTTTGGGGGGGGGGGGGGGGGGGAGGGCGGCATCCAACTCATCATGCCCTTTCTACAGCTAGTCTATTGTAGGTGTGTGACGTGTACGTTACTGATTAATACACTCCTGGAAATGGAAAAAAGAACACATTGACACCGGTGTGTCGGACCCACAATACTTGCTCCGGACACTGCGAGAGGGCTGTACAAGCAATGATCACACGCACTGCACAGCGGACACACCAGGAACCGCGGTGTTGGCCGTCGAATGGCGCTAGCTGCGCAGCATTTGTGCACCGCCGCCGTCAGTGTCAGCCAGTTTTCTGTGGCATACGGAGCTCCATCGCAGTCTTTAACACTGGTAGCATGCCGCGACAGCGTGGACGTGAACCGTATGTGCAGTTGACGGACTTTGAGCGAGGGCGTATAGTGGGCATGCGGGAGGCCGGGTGGACGTACCGCCGAATTGCTCAGCACGTGGGGCGTGAGGTCTCCACAGTACATCGATGTTGTCGCCAGTGGTCGGCGGAAGGTGCACGTGCCCGTCGACCTGGGACCGGACCGCAGCGACGCACGGATGCACGCCAAGACCGTAGGATCCTACGCAGTGCCGTAGGGGACCGCACCGCCACTTCCCACCAAATTAGGGACACTGTTGCTCCTGGGGTATCGGCGAGGACCATTCGCAACCCTCTCCATGAAGCTGGGCTACGGTCCCGCACACCGTTAGGCCGTCTTCCGCTCACGTCCCAACATCGTGCAGCCCGCCTCCAGTGGTGTCGCGACAGGCGTGACTGGAGGGACGAATGGAGACGTGTCGTCTTCAGCGATGAGAGCCGCTTCTTCCTTGGTGCCAATGATGGTCGTATGCGTGTTTGGCGCCGTGCAGGTGAGCGCCACAATCAGGACTGCATACGACCGAGGCACACAGGGCCAACACCCGGCATCATGGTGTGGGGAGCGATCTCCTACACTGGCCGTACACCTCTGGTGATCGTCGAGGGGACACTGAATAGTGCACGGTACATCCAAACCGTCATCGAACCCATCGTTCTACCATTCCTAGACCAGCAAGGGAACTTGCTGTTCCAACAGGACAATGCACGTCCGCATGTATCCCGTGCCACCCAACGTGCTCTAGAAGGTGTAAGTCAACTACCCTGGCCAGTAAGATCTCCGGATCTGTCCCCCATTGCGCATGTTTGGGACTGGATGAAGCGTCGTCTCACGCGGTCTGCACGTCCAGTGCCTGTGCCTGTGGTTCTGTCAGTGCGATCATGTGATGTATCTGACCCCAGGAATGTGTCTGTCAATAAAGTTTCCCCTTCCTGGGAAGGTGTTCTTATTTCAATTTCCAGGAGCGTAATAATATCAGTACATATGCGGCCCCAGGTGCCACCTGTAAGGGAAACGATTCCTGGAGATTGACTATGACCGTGAATCTGTAATCAGAAAAGGTTTAAAGAAAAACTACGTGAAGCAAATTAATATTGTGTAAATCCCACGAACCCGTTTTACTTCCTTAAACTTCAAAAGCATACCGCTATATGAGAAGTTTCCCAGCCATGTTAAAATTCTGATAATTAAATCCTTTGATGTTGGAAAACAGTAAAACAATCTGAAGTTGATTTGATAAATAATGACACAATGTACTGTAGCTTTGCTTACCAGTAATAGTTAAACCCATATAAATATGCATCTAAACTTGAATGAATGGAAATATTACAGTAAGATCGCATACAATAACTGTTGTCAGATACAAAGATTACTCTGTAACAGTCAAACCCAGATCAAAATGCATCTAAAAAAGAATGAATGGGAATATTACATTAAGATCGCGTACCATGGCAGTTGTCAGATTCAAAGTTTCTTCTACTACGCTAACTTGAAACAATGGCGAATAAGCTACATTTGCGTAATTGGTCGGTGTAAATAACTTCAATGGCCGATGGCTCAACTTATACGTCTGGCAAACATTTCGCCAGTGCAACACATAAATTCTCCTGTCTAAATTACTGTAGATACACATCGAAGCACACCCTTCCAAAAGACGCAAACAACGCAAGCAACGACTAGTACAAATACACTGAAAAGCAAAACCAAATAGATGATGGGAGTTACTGCTTTTAGTGATCGAGTCAACAATCACTGAAGGTGAACAATCTTTACAAAATACTACTTTTATTTACAGACATTAGTCTGTTACAGAGCATAATGCAATTAAATTGCTTACAATTGTGTTTCTCGAAGAGGGGAATGTTTTTTGAGCCTTATGTGTTCTGGGTCGGCGTGCTGTGGCGACGGCGGTGTAAGCAGTGTGAAGTTGCTGATATGACTATTGTAAGTTCATCCACACATGTCCCTGGCATTAAAATATCCTCGTTCTTTTCTTGTTGTTTTGGCTGGCAGTGATAATACGTGACATAGCATCCATTTGTCGTAGGCCGGAACAAAGTAAATGCTGCTGTAGCACCTGAAGGTCGTATTAGTTCACCTGAAACTTTCACAGGGGATAGTTTGGCACAGTCCACATCGTGTTTAAATTAACCTTCCACTTGCTATACTTTGCCAATTGCGAAGCTAGACAGTCCATCTACCGTTAATAGTCATGGTTCATAATAACACTTTTCTCACGAAATCAGTCACTAATATAGCAAAACAGTTCACAGTTTCCACATTGGCAGTTAGTGTTTTAGCACATGTCATATATCGTAGTCAAGAAAATGCACAATATTAAATTCGCAATTTATGTAGTGCTGCTCAATTCTCAACCGACGTCTATACTGTCTGTTCACGAGTGCATTGTCACTGCCAGAGGCATCGTTCTGGAAAAGCAACAGCGTTTGCCTAATGCAACGTCCGATTAGAATATCCAACATAAAGTCAGATTTCAAGCCGGTCTAACACAAGAGTGTCCGGTATAGGCACACACACTTCATGTGTACAGTATATAACCAAATGAAAAATATTCTAAGTCATCAGAAACATATCTAAGGAGTACAACGTAGTAAAGAAAGAAAAAAAATTATATATCGTTATTAGTCATGGCATCACACTCCCCACAATGCCAGTATTGGCTCTTCTACAGAAAAGTATTAGAAATTCTTACATCAAATTTTGTGTGGAAATCCCACCTCTACTGAAAGCTAAATACATTGAATTTCATGGTAACCTCTCCATTAACAGATTCATATTTCTGTAACTGTCCCTGCACGGTAGCAACACTATTTTCTACATTCTCTGCTAAGTTTCTTGCTCAGTTCTAGATTACTGGTTTTTATTTTCTTATCAAGTCCGTTGAAACGAATTCCCCTCGCCCTTTCTGTTCTCTTCGTAACATTCCATAAAATAAAGATTAATTTATGTAATAAAAGGTTACAATGTTACCTTTACAGCAACTTACCTATAAAATATGAATTGTGTAAAGCCTAAAGCAATAATACATAAAAAGTATAAGTCATTACTCAGCCACACACTACAATAATAATGAAAGAAAATGATTATCAAAACGATTGTAACAGTAAACATCAATCTGCATCATGTAGTCTTCACTTTGTTTCAGTGATTCCAGATTATCAGTGAGTACTGTGAAGCACCCAAACTGGAAATTCTGTAACATCATCACTATCAAAATTAATATTTTCGAAGCACAGTATATAGTAATTTGTTACCCACAAAACAACACATGCACTGGGTGACACAACAAGTCAAGCTAAAATACTGGGTCTCTTACTAATCAGTACTACAACATTCACATCTACATCTACAGCATTACTCTGCAATTGACAATTACGTGCCTGGCAGAGGACTCATCGAAACACCTTGAAGCTATTTTTCTACAGTTCCAATCTCAAACAGCGCGCTAGAAAAACGAACACTTAAATCTTTCTCTGCGAGCTCTGATTTCTCTTATTTTATTATGGTAATCATTTCTCCCTATGTAGGTGTTCGTCAACAAAATATTTTCACACTCTGAGGAGAAATAGGAGACTGAAATTTCATGAGAAGGTCCTGCCGCAGGTAAAATTGCCTTTGTTTTAATAATTGCCACCACAGCTCGTTGATCATATCCCAGGAACTTTCCCCGTTATTTCGTGATAATACAAAACGAACTGTCCTTCTATGAACTTTTTAGATGTCCTTCATGAATCCTATCTCATGCGGAATAAATCGCAATCTTTGGTTTGGTATCCCAAAAAGGTTATCTGTGAACTCATACGAATTTAAGTTATTTGTGTTGTAACCCCTAAGCATTTAGCTGGTTTACAGCCTGTTGAATTTTGTGATTTATCCTGGAACTGAAATTCAGCGGATTCGTTTTAGTAATCATATGGATGATTTAGATGCAACTGCCACTTTTTCACAATACAGATAGCTTGTCTAAATCATTCTGCAATTCGACATGATCATCTGATGACTTTATTATGTGACTGTAAATAACAGCATAAACTGCAAAAAATCTGAGATGTCTGCTCTGATATCTCCTAAATCGTTTATGCCCATTAGGACCAACAGAGGGCCTAATACATTTCCTTGGGATACGCCGAACTTTACTTCTGTTTTACTCGATGACATTCCATCAGTTATTACGAACAGTGACCTTCCCGACAAGATATCACGAATCTAGTCACACAACTGAGACGATACTACATAGGGATGCAATTTAATTAGAAGTCACTTCTGGGGATGGGGTGTCAAAAGCCGTTTGGATGCCTAAAAATATGGAATCAATTTGACGTCTCCTGTCGATAGCAGTCATTGCTTCTTGAGAATAAAGAACTAATTGTGATATAAAAGAACGATATTTCTTAGTCTTCGTTGAGTGTTTGTCAATAAATCGTTGTTTTCGAGGTTATTCATAATGTTCAAGCACAGTTTATGTGCCAGAATTCTTCTGCACGTTGCCTTAGTCTGTAATTTAGCGGATTACTGCTATTTCCTTTGTTGGGTATTGGAATGACATGTGCAACTTTCCAGTCTTTGGGGACGGGTCTTTCCACGAGAGCGCGACTGTATATGATTGCTAAGAGCCATTGCGTCAACGTACTGTGAATGGAATCTGATTGGTACACAATCTGGAGCGGAAGATTTGCCTTTCTTAAGTGTTTTAGGTGCTTCTCTAAACCGATGATATGTGCTTGTAATTTACTCATGTTGGCAGTTGTTCTAGACTGAAATTTTGGAATATTTACGTTGTTTCCGTTGGTATGCTAGTTTTGGAAAACTTTGTTTAGTAACTCTACTTTAGTGGCACTGTCGTCAGCATTGTCATCGCGCAGTAAATGTATGAACTGCGTCTTGCCACTGGTGTACCTCACATACGATCAGACTCTCGTTGGATTTTCTCCCAGGTTTCGAGACATAGTTTCGTTCGGGAAAATGCTTGTAAAATTGAAATAACTAACAACACTCTGAAAGGTATTTATATGAAGCGCTGCCTGATTGTAGACAATAACTCAAATACTCTACACGATCCTTCAGTAACATCACACCAGACCCTAAATCCTATGCTAAGCTTGTTAAGTTCTAGATGGCTCCAACCAAAATTTAAATGAGATAAATTTAATTAAATGAAATGAACTTAAAGTAACCAATGAATTTAGTATGCTTTAAATTGTTTGAAAATCCCTCTTCCATCAGTCTTCTACACTGAAGAGCCAATGAAACTATTACACCTGCCGAATATCGTGTAGGGACCCCACGAGCATGCCGTAATACGACGTGGCATGGATTCGATTAACATCGGAAGCAGTGCTGGAGGGAACGGACACCACGGAATTGCCCAAGTCCGTCGAAGTGCACAATGGACATGAATGGGTGCAGGTGATCAGACAGGATGCTTCTGTACGTGTCACCTGTCACAGTCGTATCTAGACGTATCAGGCGTCCCATATCACTGCAACTGCACACGACCCACACCACTACAGAGCCTCCACCAGCTTGAAGAGTCCCCTGCTGACATGCAGGGTCCATGCATTCATGAGGTTGTATCCACGCTCGTACACGCACATTCACTCGATATAATTTGAAGCGTGACTCGTCTGACAAGGCATCACGTTTCCATTCATCAACACCCCAATGCCAATGTTGATGGGACCAGGCGACGCGTAAAGCTTTGTGTTGTGCAGTCATCAAGGATACAAGAGTCGGTGTTCTGCTCTGAAAGCCCATATCGATGATGTTTCGTTGAATGATTCGCACGCTGACTCTTGTTGATAGACCAGCGTTGAAATCTGCAGCAATTTCCGAAAGAGTTGCACTTCTGTCAATCTCAACGATTATCTTCAGTCGTTGTTGGTTCCGTTCCTATAGGTTTTTCTTCCGGCTGCAGCGATGTTGGAGATTTGATGTTTTACTGCATTCCTGATATTCACGGTATGCTCGTCAAATGGTCGTACGGGAAAATCCCTACTTCATCGCTACCTCGGGGATGTTGTGTCCAATCACTTGTCCGCCTACTATAACGCCACGTTCAAACTCACTTAAATTTTGATAACGTGCCACTGTAGCATCAGCAAGCGATCTAACAACTGCGCCAGATACTTGCTGTCTTATATAGCCACTGCCGACAGCA
Organism: Schistocerca gregaria; assembly: GCF_023897955.1. NCBI lineage: Eukaryota > Metazoa > Arthropoda > Insecta > Orthoptera > Acrididae > Schistocerca > Schistocerca gregaria. The sequence continues at coordinate 821,397,790 of NC_064921.1, read as the reverse complement.
GCGCCGTATTCTGCATGTTTACATATCTCTTTATTTGAATACGCATGCCTAT